>NW_026970238.1:0-361224 GCF_028390025.1 Pseudophryne corroboree | reverse complement strand
TGACTAGTTATAAAATGAATAGCAGTGCCTAGTATATTACAGTAAGTGACTAGTTATAAAATGAATAGCAGTGCCTAGTATATTACAGTAAGTGACTAGTTATAAAATGCATAGCAGTGCCTAGTATATTACAGTAAGTGACTGGTTATTATAAAATGAATAGCAGTGCCTAGTATATTACAGTAAGTGACTGGTTATTATAAAATGAATAGCAGTGCCTAGTATATTACAGTAAGTGACTAGTTATAAAATGAATAGCAGTGCCTAGTATATTACAGTAAGTGACTAGTTATAAAATGAATAGCAGTGCCTAGTATATTACAGTAAGTGACTAGTTATAAAATGAATAGCAGTGCCTAGTATATTACAGTAAGTGACTAGTTATAAAATGAATAGCAGTGCCTAGTATATTACAGTAAGTGACTGGTTATTATAAAAT
Source organism: Pseudophryne corroboree (assembly GCF_028390025.1). Lineage (NCBI taxonomy): Eukaryota > Metazoa > Chordata > Amphibia > Anura > Myobatrachidae > Pseudophryne > Pseudophryne corroboree. Next base: position 360,785 of record NW_026970238.1, on the reverse strand, counting down.
GAATAGCAGTGCCTAGTATATTACAGTAAGTGACTGGTTATTATAAAATGAATAGCAGTGCCTAGTATATTACAGTAAGTGACTGGTTATTATAAAATGAATAGCAGTGCCTAGTATATTACAGTAAGTGACTAGTTATAAAATGAATAGCAGTGCCTAGTATATTACAGTAAGTGACTGGTTATTATAAAATGAATAGCAGTGCCTAGTATATTACAGTAAGTGACTAGTTATAAAATGAATAGCAGTGCCTAGTATATTACAGTAAGCGACTAGTTATAAAATGAATAGCAGTGCCTAGTATATTACAGTAAGTGACTAGTTATAAAATGAATAGCAGTGCCTAGTATATTACAGTAAGTGACTAGTTATAAAATGAATAGCAGTGCCTAGTATATTACAGTAAGTGACTAGTTATAAAATGAATAGCAGTGCCTAGTATATTACAGTAAGTGACTGGTTATTATAAAATGAATAGCAGTGCCTAGTATATTACAGTAAGTGACTGGTTATTATAAAATGAATAGCAGTGCCTAGTATATTACAGTAAGTGACTAGTTATAAAATGAATAGCAGTGCCTAGTATATTACTGTAAGTGACTGGTTATTATAAAATGAATAGCAGTGCCTAGTATATTACAGTAAGTGACTGGTTATTATAAAATGAATAGCAGTGCCTAGTATATTACAGTAAGTGACTAGTTATAAAATGAATAGCAGTGCCTAGTATATTACAGTAAGTGACTAGTTATAAAATGCATAGCAGTGCCTAGTATATTACAGTAAGTGACTGGTTATTATAAAATGAATAGCAGTGCCTAGTATATTACAGTAAGTGACTAGTTATAAAAATAATAGCAGTGCCTAGTATATTACAGTAAGTGTCTGGTTATTATAAAATGAATAGCAGTGCCTAGTATATTACAGTAAGTGACTGGTTATTATAAAATGAATAGCAGTGCCTAGTATATTACAGTAAGTGCCTAGTTCTAAAATGAATAGCAGTGCCTAGTATATTACAGTAAGTGACTAGTTATAAAATGAATAGCAGTGCCTAGTATATTACAGTAAGTGACTAGTTATAAAATGAATAGCAGTGCCTAGTATATTACAGTAAGTGACTAGTTATAAAATGCATAGCAGTGCCTAGTATATTACAGTAAGTGACTGGTTATTATAAAATGAATAGCAGTGCCTAGTATATTACAGTAAGTGACTAGTTATTATAAAATGAATAGCAGTGCCTAGTATATTACAGTAAGTGACTAGTTATAAAATGAATAGCAGTGCCTAGTATATTACAGTAAGTGACTAGTTATAAAATGAATAGCAGTGCCTAGTATATTACAGTAAGTGACTAGTTATAAAATGCATAGCAGTGCCTAGTATATTACAGTAAGTGACTGGTTATTATAAAATGAATAGCAGTGCCTAGTATATTACAGTAAGTGACTGGTTATTATAAAATGAATAGCAGTGCCTAGTATATTACAGTAAGTGACTAGTTATAAAATGAATAGCAGTGCCTAGTATATTACAGTAAGTGACTAGTTATAAAATGAATAGCAGTGCCTAGTATATTACAGTAAGTGACTAGTTATAAAATGCATAGCAGTGCCTAGTATATTACAGTAAGTGACTGGTTATTATAAAATGAATAGCAGTGCCTAGTATATTACAGTAAGTGACTAGTTATTATAAAATGAATAGCAGTGCCTAGTATATTGCAGTAAGTGACTAGTTATAAAATGAATAGCAGTGCCTAGTATATTACAATAAGTGACTAGTTATAAAATGAATAGCAGTGCCTAGTATATTACAGTAAGTGACTAGTTATAAAATGCATAGCAGTGCCTAGTATATTACAGTAAGTGACTGGTTATTATAAAATGAATAGCAGTGCCTAGTATATTACAGTAAGTGACTGGTTATTATAAAATGAATAGCAGTGCCTAGTATATTACAGTAAGTGACTAGTTATAAAATGAATAGCAGTGCCTAGTATATTACAGTAAGTGACTAGTTATAAAATGAATAGCAGTGCCTAGTATATTACAGTAAGTGACTGGTTATTATAAAATGAATAGCAGTGCCTAGTATATTACAATAAGTGACTGGTTATTATAAAATGAATAGCAGTGCCTAGTATATTACAGTAAGTGACTAGTTATAAAATAAATAGCAGTGCCTAGTATATTACAGTAAGTGACTGGTTATTATAAAATGAATAGCAGTGCCTAGTATATTACAGTAAGTGACTAGTTATAAAATGAATAGCAGTGCCTAGTATATTACAGTAAGTGACTGGTTATTTTAAAATGAATAGCAGTGCCTAGTATATCACAGTAAGTGACTAGTTATTATAAAATGAATAGCAGTGCCTAGTATAATACAGTAAGTGACTAGTTATAAAATGAATAGCACTGCCTAGTATATTACAGTAAGTGACTAGTTATAAAATGAATAGCAGTGCCTAGTATATTACAGTAAGTGACTAGTTATTATAAAATGAATAGCAGTGCCTAGTATATTACAGTAAGTGACTAGTTATAAAATGAATAGCAGTGCCTAGTATATTACAGTAAGTGACTGGTTATTATAAAATGAATAGCAGTGCCTAGTATATTACAGTAAGTGACTAGTTATAAAATGAATAGCAGTGCCTAGTATATTACAGTAAGTGACTAGTTATAAAATGAATAGCAGTGCCTAGTATATTACAGTAAGTGACTTGTTATAAAATGAATAGCAGTGCCTAGTATATTACAGTAAGTGTCTGGTTATTATAAAATGAATAGCAGTGCCTAGTATATTACAGTAAGTGACTGGTTATTATAAAATGAATAGCAGTGCCTAGTATATTACAGTAAGTGACTAGTTATTATAAAATGAATAGCAGTGCCTAGTATATTGCAGTAAGTGACTAGTTATAAAATGAATAGCAGTGCCTAGTATATTACAGTAAGTGACTAGTTATAAAATGAATAGCAGTGCCTAGTATATTACAGTAAGTGACTAGTTATAAAATGCATAGCAGTGCCTAGTATATTACAGTAAGTGACTGGTTATTATAAAATGAATAGCAGTGCCTAGTATATTACAGTAAGTGACTGGTTATTATAAGATGAATAGCAGTGCCTAGTATATTACAGTAAGTGACTAGTTATAAAATGAATAGCAGTGACTAGTATATTACAGTAAGTGACTAGTTATAAAATGAATAGCAGTGCCTAGTATATTACAGTAAGTGACTAGTTATAAAATGAATAGCAGTGCCTAGTATATTACAGTAAGTGACTAGTTATAAAATGAATAGCAGTGCCTAGTATATTACAGTAAGTGTCTGGTTATTATAAAATGAATAGCAGTGCCTAGTATATTACAGTAAGTGACTAGTTATAAAATGAATAGCAGTGCCTAGTATATTACAGTAAGTGACTAGTTATAAAATGAATAGCAGTGCCTAGTATATTACAGTAAGTGACTAGTTATAAAATGAATAGCAGTGCCTAGTATATTACAGTAAGTGACTAGTTATAAAATGCATAGCAGTGCCTAGTATATTACAGTAAGTGACTGGTTATTATAAAATGAATAGCAGTGCCTAGTATATTACAGTAAGTGACTAGTTATTATAAAATGAATAGCAGTGCCTAGTATATTGCAGTAAGTGACTAGTTATAAAATGAATAGCAGTGCCTAGTATATTACAGTAAGTGACTAGTTATAAAATGAATAGCAGTGCCTAGTATATTACAGTAAGTGACTAGTTATAAAATGCATAGCAGTGCCTAGTATATTACAGTAAGTGACTGGTTATTATAAAATGAATAGCAGTGCCTAGTATATTACAGTAAGTGACTGGTTATTATAAAATGAATAGCAGTGCCTAGTATATTACAGTAAGTGACTAGTTATAAAATGAATAGCAGTGCCTAGTATATTACAGTAAGTGACTAGTTATAAAATGAATAGCAGTGCCTAGTGTTATACATACAACTGTGTAGTGTGACTTCTTGCTCTCCAGCCGGCTGTATCCAGTACTTTGAATCTACAAGACAGAAGGGCTACTAAGGCGTTGATAGTTGAGGTGTAAGCTTATTACCCTAACACTAGTATATTACAGTAAGTGACTAGTTATAAAATGAATAGCAGTGCCTAGTATATTACAGTAAGTGACTAGTTATAAAATGAATAGCAGTGCCTAGTATATTACAGTAAGTGACTGGTTATTATAAAATGAATAGCAGTGCCTAGTATATTACAGTAAGTGACTGGTTATTATAAAATGAATAGCAGTGCCTAGTATATTACAGTAAGTGACTAGTTATAAAATGAATAGCAGTGCCTAGTATATTACAGTAAGCGACTAGTTATAAAATGAATAGCAGTGCCTAGTATATTACAGTAAGTGACTAGTTATAAAATGAATAGCAGTGCCTAGTATATTACAGTAAGTGACTAGTTATAAAATGAATAGCAGTGCCTAGTATATTACAGTAAGTGACTGGTTATTATAAAATGAATAGCAGTGCCTAGTATATTACAATAAGTGACTGGTTATTATAAAATGAATAGCAGTGCCTAGTATATTACAGTAAGTGACTAGTTATAAAATAAATAGCAGTGCCTAGTATATTACAGTAAGTGACTGGTTATTATAAAATGAATAGCAGTGCCTAGTATATTACAGTAAGTGACTAGTTATAAAATGAATAGCAGTGCCTAGTATATTACAGTAAGTGACTGGTTATTTTAAAATGAATAGCAGTGCCTAGTATATCACAGTAAGTGACTAGTTATTATAAAATGAATAGCAGTGCCTAGTATAATACAGTAAGTGACTAGTTATAAAATGAATAGCACTGCCTAGTATATTACAGTAAGTGACTAGTTATAAAATGAATAGCAGTGCCTAGTATATTACAGTAAGTGACTAGTTATTATAAAATGAATAGCAGTGCCTAGTATATTACAGTAAGTGACTAGTTATAAAATGAATAGCAGTGCCTAGTATATTACAGTAAGTGACTGGTTATTATAAAATGAATAGCAGTGCCTAGTATATTACAGTAAGTGACTAGTTATAAAATGAATAGCAGTGCCTAGTATATTACAGTAAGTGACTAGTTATAAAATGAATAGCAGTGCCTAGTATATTACAGTAAGTGACTTGTTATAAAATGAATAGCAGTGCCTAGTATATTACAGTAAGTGTCTGGTTATTATAAAATGAATAGCAGTGCCTAGTATATTACAGTAAGTGACTGGTTATTATAAAATGAATAGCAGTGCCTAGTATATTACAGTAAGTGACTAGTTATTATAAAATGAATAGCAGTGCCTAGTATATTGCAGTAAGTGACTAGTTATAAAATGAATAGCAGTGCCTAGTATATTACAGTAAGTGACTAGTTATAAAATGAATAGCAGTGCCTAGTATATTACAGTAAGTGACTAGTTATAAAATGCATAGCAGTGCCTAGTATATTACAGTAAGTGACTGGTTATTATAAAATGAATAGCAGTGCCTAGTATATTACAGTAAGTGACTGGTTATTATAAGATGAATAGCAGTGCCTAGTATATTACAGTAAGTGACTAGTTATAAAATGAATAGCAGTGACTAGTATATTACAGTAAGTGACTAGTTATAAAATGAATAGCAGTGCCTAGTATATTACAGTAAGTGACTAGTTATAAAATGAATAGCAGTGCCTAGTATATTACAGTAAGTGACTAGTTATAAAATGAATAGCAGTGCCTAGTATATTACAGTAAGTGACTGGTTATTATAAAATGAATAGCAGTGCCTAGTATATTACAGTAAGTGACTGGTTATTATAAAATGAATAGCAGTGCCTAGTATATTACAGTAAGTGACTAGTTATAAAATGAATAGCAGTGCCTAGTATATTACAGTAAGCGACTAGTTATAAAATGAATAGCAGTGCCTAGTATATTACAGTAAGTGACTAGTTATAAAATGAATAGCAGTGCCTAGTATATTACAGTAAGTGACTAGTTATAAAATGAATAGCAGTGCCTAGTATATTACAGTAAGTGACTGGTTATTATAAAATGAATAGCAGTGCCTAGTATATTACAGTAAGTGACTGGTTATTATAAAATGAATAGCAGTGCCTAGTATATTACAGTAAGTGACTAGTTATAAAATAAATAGCAGTGCCTAGTATATTACAGTAAGTGACTGGTTATTATAAAATGAATAGCAGTGCCTAGTATATTACAGTAAGTGACTAGTTATAAAATGAATAGCAGTGCCTAGTATATTACAGTAAGCGACTAGTTATAAAATGCATAGCAGTGCCTAGTATATTACAGTAAGTGACTGGTTATTTTAAAATGAATAGCAGTGCCTAGTATATTACAGTAAGTGACTAGTTATTATAAAATGAATAGCAGTGCCTAGTATATTACAGTAAGTGACTAGTTATAAAATGAATAGCACTGCCTAGTATATTACAGTAAGTGACTAGTTATAAAATGAATAGCAGTGCCTAGTATATTACAGTAAGTGACTAGTTATTATAAAATGAATAGCAGTGCCTAGTATATTACAGTAAGTGGCTAGTTATAAAATGAATAGCAGTGCCTAGTATATTACAGTAAGTGACTGATTATTATAAAATGAATAGCAGTGCCTAGTATATTACAGTAAGTGACTAGTTATAAAATGAATAGCAGTGCCTAGTATATTACAGTAAGTGACTAGTTATAAAATGAATAGCAGTGCCTAGTATATTACAGTAAGTGACTGGTTATTATAAAATGAATAGCAGTGCCTAGTATATTACAGTAAGTGACTGGTTATTATAAAATGAATAGCAGTGCCTAGTATATTACAGTAAGTGACTAGTTATAAAATGAATAGCAGTGCCTAGTATATTACAGTAAGTGACTAGTTATAAAATGAATAGCAGTGCCTAGTATATTACAGTAAGTGACTGGTTATTATAAAATGAATAGCAGTGCCTAGTATATTACAGTAAGTGACTGGTTATTATAAAATGAATAGCAGTGCCTAGTATATTACAGTAAGTGACTAGTTATAAAATGAATAGCAGTGCCTAGTATATTACAGTAAGTGACTAGTTATAAAATGAATAGCAGTGTCTAGTATATTACAGTAAGTGACTGGTTATTATAAAATGAATAGCAGTGCCTAGTATATTACAGTAAGTGACTAGTTATAAAATGAATAGCAGTGCCTAGTATATTACAGTAAGCGACTAGTTATAAAATGCATAGCAGTGCCTAGTATATTACAGTAAGTGACTGGTTATTTTAAAATGAATAGCAGTGCCTAGTATATTACAATAAGTGACTAGTTATAAAATGAATAGCACTGCCTAGTATATTACAGTAAGTGACTAGTTATAAAATGAATAGCAGTGCCTAGTATATTACAGTAAGTGACTAGTTATAAAATGCATAGCAGTGCCTAGTATATTACAGTAAGTGACTGGTTATTTTAAAATGAATAGCAGTGCCTAGTATATTACAGTAAGTGACTAGTTATTATAAAATGAATAGCAGTGCCTAGTATATTACAGTAAGTGACTAGTTATAAAATGAATAGCACTGCCTAGTATATTACAGTAAGTGACTAGTTATAAAATGAATAGCAGTGCCTAGTATATTACAGTAAGTGACTGGTTATTATAAAATGAATAGCAGTGCCTAGTATATTACAGTAAGTGACTAGTTATAAAATGAATAGCAGTGCCTAGTATATTACAGTAAGTGACTAGTTATAAAATGAATAGCAGTGCCTAGTATATTACAGTAAGTGACTAGTTATAAAATGAATAGCAGTGCCTAGTATATTACAGTAAGTGACTAGTTATAAAATGAATAGCAGTGCCTAGTATATTACAGTAAGTGACTGGTTATTATAAAATAAATAGCAGTGCCCAGTATATTACAGTGAGTGACTGGTTATTATAAAATGAATAGCAGTGCCTAGTATATTACAGTAAGTGACTAGTTATAAAATGAATAGCAGTGCCTAGTATATTACAGTAAGTGACTAGTTATAAAATGAATAGCAGTGCCTAGTATATTACAATACGTGACTGGTTATTATAAAATGAATAGCAGTGCCTAGTATATTACAGTAAGTGACTAGTTATAAAATGAATAGCAGTGCCTAGTATATTACAGTAAGTGACTAGTTATAAAATGAATAGCACTGCCTAGTATATTACAGTAAGTGACTAGTTATAAAATGAATAGCAGTGCCTAGTATATTACAGTAAGTGACTAGTTATAAAATGAATAGCAGTGCCTAGTATATTACAGTAAGTGACTAGTTATAAAATGAATAGCAGTGCCTAGTATATTACAGTAAGTGACTGGTTATTATAAAATGAATAGCAGTGCCTAGTATATTACAGTAAGTGACTGGTTATTATAAAATGAATAGCAGTGCCTAGTATATTACAGTAAGTGACTAGTTATAAAATAAATAGCAGTGCCTAGTATATTACAGTAAGTGACTGGTTATTATAAAATGAATAGCAGTGCCTAGTATATTACAGTAAGTGACTAGTTATAAAATGAATAGCAGTGCCTAGTATATTACAGTAAGCGACTAGTTATAAAATGCATAGCAGTGCCTAGTATATTACAGTAAGTGACTGGTTATTTTAAAATGAATAGCAGTGCCTAGTATATTACAGTAAGTGACTAGTTATTATAAAATGAATAGCAGTGCCTAGTATATTACAGTAAGTGGCTAGTTATAAAATGAATAGCAGTGCCTAGTATTTTACAGTAAGTGACTGGTTATTATAAAATGAATAGCAGTGCCTAGTATATTACAGTAAGTGACTAGTTATAAAATGAATAGCAGTGCCTAGTATATTACAGTAAGTGACTAGTTATAAAATGAATAGCAGTGCCTAGTATATTACAGTAAGTGACTGGTTATTATAAAATGAATAGCAGTGCCTAGTATATTACAGTAAGTGACTGGTTATTAAAAAATGAATAGCAGTGCCTAGTATATTACAGTAAGTGACTAGTTATAAAATGAATAGCAGTGCCTAGTATATTACAGTAAGTGACTAGTTATAAAATGAATAGCAGTGCCTAGTATATTACAGTAAGTGACTGGTTATTATAAAATGAATAGCAGTGCCTAGTATATTACAGTTAGTGACTGGTTATTATAAAATGAATAGCAGTGCCTAGTATATTACAGTAAGTGACTAGTTATAAAATGAATAGCAGTGCCTAGTATATTACAGTAAGTGACTAGTTATAAAATGAATAGCAGTGTCTAGTATATTACAGTAAGTGACTGGTTATTATAAAATGAATAGCAGTGCCTAGTATATTACAGTAAGTGACTAGTTATAAAATGAATAGCAGTGCCTAGTATATTACAGTAAGCGACTAGTTATAAAATGCATAGCAGTGCCTAGTATATTACAGTAAGTGACTGGTTATTTTAAAATGAATAGCAGTGCCTAGTATATTACAGTAAGTGACTAGTTATAAAATGAATAGCAGTGCCTAGTATATTACAGTAAGTGACTAGTTATAAAATGCATAGCAGTGCCTAGTATATTACAGTAAGTGACTGGTTATTTTAAAATGAATAGCAGTGCCTAGTATATTACAGTAAGTGACTAGTTATTATAAAATGAATAGCAGTGCCTAGTATATTACAGTAAGTGACTAGTTATAAAATGAATAGCACTGCCTAGTATATTACAGTAAGTGACTAGTTATAAAATGAATAGCAGTGCCTAGTATATTACAGTAAGTGACTGGTTATTATAAAATGAATAGCAGTGCCTAGTATATTACAGTAAGTGACTAGTTATAAAATGAATAGCAGTGCCTAGTATATTACAGTAAGTGACTAGTTATAAAATGAATAGCAGTGCCTAGTATATTACAGTAAGTGACTAGTTATAAAATGAATAGCAGTGCCTAGTATATTACAGTAAGTGACTAGTTATAAAATGAATAGCAGTGCCTAGTATATTACAGTAAGTGACTGGTTATTATAAAATAAATAGCAGTGCCCAGTATATTACAGTGAGTGACTGGTTATTATAAAATGAATAGCAGTGCCTAGTATATTACAGTAAGTGACTAGTTATAAAATGAATAGCAGTGCCTAGTATATTACAGTAAGTGACTAGTTATAAAATGAATAGCAGTGCCTAGTATATTACAATACGTGACTGGTTATTATAAAATGAATAGCAGTGCCTAGTATATTACAGTAAGTGACTAGTTATAAAATGAATAGCAGTGCCTAGTATATTACAGTAAGTGACTAGTTATAAAATGAATAGCACTGCCTAGTATATTACAGTAAGTGACTGGTTATTATAAAATGAATAGCAGTGCCTAGTATATTACAGTAAGTGACTGGTTATTATAAAATGAATAGCAGTGCCTAGTATATTACAGTAAGTGACTAGTTATAAAATGAATAGCAGTGCCTAGTATATTACAGTAAGCGACTAGTTATAAAATGCATAGCAGTGCCTAGTATATTACAGTAAGTGACTGGTTATTTTAAAATGAATAGCAGTGCCTAGTATATTACAGTAAGTGACTAGTTATTATAAAATGAATAGCAGTGCCTAGTATATTACAGTAAGTGACTAGTTATAAAATGAATAGCACTGCCTAGTATATTACAGTAAGTGACTAGTTATAAAATGAATAGCAGTGCCTAGTATATTACAGTAAGTGACTAGTTATTATAAAATGAATAGCAGTGCCTAGTATATTACAGTAAGTGGCTAGTTATAAAATGAATAGCAGTGCCTAGTATATTACAGTAAGTGACTGGTTATTATAAAATGAATAGCAGTGCCTAGTATATTACAGTAAGTGACTAGTTATAAAATGAATAGCAGTGCCTAGTATATTACAGTAAGTGACTAGTTATAAAATGAATAGCAGTGCCTAGTATATTACAGTAAGTGACTGGTTATTATAAAATGAATAGCAGTGCCTAGTATATTACAGTAAGTGACTGGTTATTATAAAATGAATAGCAGTGCCTAGTATATTACAGTAAGTGACTAGTTATAAAATGAATAGCAGTGCCTAGTATATTACAGTAAGTGACTAGTTATAAAATGAATAGCAGTGCCTAGTATATTACAGTAAGTGACTGGTTATTATAAAATGAATAGCAGTGCCTAGTATATTACAGTAAGTGACTGGTTATTATAAAATGAATAGCAGTGCCTAGTATATTACAGTAAGTGACTAGTTATAAAATGAATAGCAGTGCCTAGTATATTACAGTAAGTGACTAGTTATAAAATGAATAGCAGTGTCTAGTATATTACAGTAAGTGACTGGTTATTATAAAATGAATAGCAGTGCCTAGTATATTACAGTAAGTGACTAGTTATAAAATGAATAGCAGTGCCTAGTATATTACAGTAAGCGACTAGTTATAAAATGCATAGCAGTGCCTAGTATATTACAGTAAGTGACTGGTTATTTTAAAATGAATAGCAGTGCCTAGTATATTACAGTAAGTGACTAGTTATAAAATGAATAGCACTGCCTAGTATATTACAGTAAGTGACTAGTTATAAAATGAATAGCAGTGCCTAGTATATTACAGTAAGTGACTAGTTATAAAATGCATAGCAGTGCCTAGTATATTACAGTAAGTGACTGGTTATTTTAAAATGAATAGCAGTGCCTAGTATATTACAGTAAGTGACTAGTTATTATAAAATGAATAGCAGTGCCTAGTATATTACAGTAAGTGACTAGTTATAAAATGAATAGCACTGCCTAGTATATTACAGTAAGTGACTAGTTATAAAATGAATAGCAGTGCCTAGTATATTACAGTAAGTGACTGGTTATTATAAAATGAATAGCAGTGCCTAGTATATTACAGTAAGTGACTAGTTATAAAATGAATAGCAGTGCCTAGTATATTACAGTAAGTGACTAGTTATAAAATGAATAGCAGTGCCTAGTATATTACAGTAAGTGACTAGTTATAAAATGAATAGCAGTGCCTAGTATATTACAGTAAGTGACTAGTTATAAAATGAATAGCAGTGCCTAGTATATTACAGTAAGTGACTGGTTATTATAAAATAAATAGCAGTGCCCAGTATATTACAGTGAGTGACTGGTTATTATAAAATGAATAGCAGTGCCTAGTATATTACAGTAAGTGACTAGTTATAAAATGAATAGCAGTGCCTAGTATATTACAGTAAGTGACTAGTTATAAAATGAATAGCAGTGCCTAGTATATTACAATACGTGACTGGTTATTATAAAATGAATAGCAGTGCCTAGTATATTACAGTAAGTGACTAGTTATAAAATGAATAGCAGTGCCTAGTATATTACAGTAAGTGACTAGTTATAAAATGAATAGCACTGCCTAGTATATTACAGTAAGTGACTAGTTATAAAATGAATAGCAGTGCCTAGTATATTACAGTAAGTGACTAGTTATAAAATGAATAGCAGTGCCTAGTATATTACAGTAAGTGACTAGTTATAAAATGAATAGCAGTGCCTAGTATATTACAGTAAGTGACTGGTTATTATAAAATGAATAGCAGTGCCTAGTATATTACAGTAAGTGACTGGTTATTATAAAATGAATAGCAGTGCCTAGTATATTACAGTAAGTGACTAGTTATAAAATAAATAGCAGTGCCTAGTATATTACAGTAAGTGACTGGTTATTATAAAATGAATAGCAGTGCCTAGTATATTACAGTAAGTGACTAGTTATAAAATGAATAGCAGTGCCTAGTATATTACAGTAAGCGACTAGTTATAAAATGCATAGCAGTGCCTAGTATATTACAGTAAGTGACTGGTTATTTTAAAATGAATAGCAGTGCCTAGTATATTACAGTAAGTGACTAGTTATTATAAAATGAATAGCAGTGCCTAGTATATTACAGTAAGTGACTAGTTATAAAATGAATAGCACTGCCTAGTATATTACAGTAAGTGACTAGTTATAAAATGAATAGCAGTGCCTAGTATATTACAGTAAGTGACTAGTTATTATAAAATGAATAGCAGTGCCTAGTATATTACAGTAAGTGGCTAGTTATAAAATGAATAGCAGTGCCTAGTATATTACAGTAAGTGACTGGTTATTATAAAATGAATAGCAGTGCCTAGTATATTACAGTAAGTGACTAGTTATAAAATGAATAGCAGTGCCTAGTATATTACAGTAAGTGACTAGTTATAAAATGAATAGCAGTGCCTAGTATATTACAGTAAGTGACTGGTTATTATAAAATGAATAGCAGTGCCTAGTATATTACAGTAAGTGACTGGTTATTATAAAATGAATAGCAGTGCCTAGTATATTACAGTAAGTGACTAGTTATAAAATGAATAGCAGTGCCTAGTATATTACAGTAAGTGACTAGTTATAAAATGAATAGCAGTGCCTAGTATATTACAGTAAGTGACTGGTTATTATAAAATGAATAGCAGTGCCTAGTATATTACAGTAAGTGACTGGTTATTATAAAATGAATAGCAGTGCCTAGTATATTACAGTAAGTGACTAGTTATAAAATGAATAGCAGTGCCTAGTATATTACAGTAAGTGACTAGTTATAAAATGAATAGCAGTGTCTAGTATATTACAGTAAGTGACTGGTTATTATAAAATGAATAGCAGTGCCTGGTATATTACAGTAAGTGACTAGTTATAAAATGAATAGCAGTGCCTAGTATATTACAGTAAGCGACTAGTTATAAAATGCATAGCAGTGCCTAGTATATTACAGTAAGTGACTGGTTATTTTAAAATGAATAGCAGTGCCTAGTATATTACAGTAAGTGACTAGTTATAAAATGAATAGCACTGCCTAGTATATTACAGTAAGTGACTAGTTATAAAATGAATAGCAGTGCCTAGTATATTACAGTAAGTGACTAGTTATAAAATGCATAGCAGTGCCTAGTATATTACAGTAAGTGACTGGTTATTTTAAAATGAATAGCAGTGCCTAGTATATTACAGTAAGTGACTAGTTATTATAAAATGAATAGCAGTGCCTAGTATATTACAGTAAGTGACTAGTTATAAAATGAATAGCACTGCCTAGTATATTACAGTAAGTGACTAGTTATAAAATGAATAGCAGTGCCTAGTATATTACAGTAAGTGACTGGTTATTATAAAATGAATAGCAGTGCCTAGTATATTACAGTAAGTGACTAGTTATAAAATGAATAGCAGTGCCTAGTATATTACAGTAAGTGACTAGTTATAAAATGAATAGCAGTGCCTAGTATATTACAGTAAGTGACTAGTTATAAAATGAATAGCAGTGCCTAGTATATTACAGTAAGTGACTAGTTATAAAATGAATAGCAGTGCCTAGTATATTACAGTAAGTGACTGGTTATTATAAAATAAATAGCAGTGCCCAGTATATTACAGTGAGTGACTGGTTATTATAAAATGAATAGCAGTGCCTAGTATATTACAGTAAGTGACTAGTTATAAAATGAATAGCAGTGCCTAGTATATTACAGTAAGTGACTAGTTATAAAATGAATAGCAGTGCCTAGTATATTACAATACGTGACTGGTTATTATAAAATGAATAGCAGTGCCTAGTATATTACAGTAAGTGACTAGTTATAAAATGAATAGCAGTGCCTAGTATATTACAGTAAGTGACTAGTTATAAAATGAATAGCACTGCCTAGTATATTACAGTAAGTGACTAGTTATAAAATGAATAGCAGTGCCTAGTATATTACAGTAAGTGACTAGTTATTATAAAATGAATAGCAGTGCCTAGTATATTACAGTAAGTGACTAGTTATAAAATGAATAGCAGTGCCTAGTATATTACAGTAAGTGACTGGTTATTATAAAATGAATAGCAGTGCCTAGTATATTACAGTAAGTGACTAGTTATAAAATGAATAGCAGTGCCTAGTATATTACAGTAAGTGACTAGTTATAAAATGAATAGCAGTGCCTAGTATATTACAGTAAGTGACTGGTTATTATAAAATGAATAGCAGTGCCTAGTATATTACAGTAAGTGACTGGTTATTATAAAATGAATAGCAGTGCCTAGTATATTACAGTAAGTGACTAGTTATTATAAAATGAATAGCAGTGCCTAGTATATTACAGTAAGTGACTAGTTATAAAATGAATAGCAGTGCCTAGTATATTACAGTAAGTGACTAGTTATAAAATTAATAGCAGTGCCTAGTATATTACAGTAAGTGACTGGTTATTATAAAATGAATAGCAGTGCCTAGTATATTACAGTAAGTGACTGGTTATTATAAAATGAATAGCAGTGCCTAGTATATTACAGTAAGTGACTGGTTATTATAAAATGAATAGCAGTGCCTAGTATATTACAGTAAGTGACTAGTTATAAAATGAATAGCAGTGCCTAGTATATTACAGTAAGTGACTGGTTATTATAAAATGAATAGCAGTGCCTAGTATATTACAGTAAGTGACTAGTTATAAAATGCATAGCAGTGCCTAGTATATTACAGTAAGTGACTAGTTATTATAAAATGAATAGCAGTGCCTAGTATATTACAGTAAGTGGCTAGTTATAAAGTGGCAGCACAAAACAGCAGTGTTATACCTGTGTTAAACCGAAGGAAAACAGAAGGCAAACAAACTAACAAGATAACAGAAGGACTGCATCACAACCACAAAACGCTGGAACTTTATGTGGCCTCTCCTCGCAGCAAACATGAGAACACCAAGACCAGGCTTAGCACCTCTCTGGCTGAGAACATCAAGCCTGCCCCCGGGCTAACCCCCAAGATGAACAGGGAACTGTGGGGCACAGGACCAGGTTCAGCAGGGACATCCCCATTGCTTCGGAGTATTGAGTATGCCCCCCCACATTCTCCTACCCACCCGTACTAAGATCTGATCAAAATGTTAGCCCAATCCTACTCTGCCACTAGTTACCTGCTATTTTTTTTTTCCCTCCATTGCTCGCTTCCACCCCACCATGTGTTTTTCCTGTAATGTTTACCTCCACTGATTGCACACCTTTCCATTGTGCCCTACATGCAGGGTACATCATACTACTACATAAGCATCAGTTTTCCCATATATGACCTTGGCCCTTTTATGGCTCACCTCCCACAGTGTAACCTCCAAAGTGCACCCAACATGGCTGCCCCATATGGTACACTTGTGGATGGGATGAAAAATACATAGGCCTGATGGTTTTGATGGAACCCTACTCTGAACTGTAGGACTCTGAAATCACCCCCATTTTGTGTCATCACTTCTAGGGGTGGACTATCCCACCCTGGGTAATCCTACGCCGAGCGCCTAAGATGGCTGCTGCACCTGGTACCTTGTGAGGGTGGAATACACAACCCTTGGAAGTTATTACCCAAAATGCCTGCACCAATCCTGCGTTATGCTTTCTGTGGGCTTAAGGTTTTCTTTTATGTCTGTTGCTTATCAATTGTTGTATTACTCAAATCCTCTGTATCATGTGCATTGTTTTTGATGTCTGTAAAGCGCCTTGAGTCCTGTTGGAGAAAGAGCGCTATATAAATAAAATTATTATTATTATTATTATTATTATTATTAGTTATAAAGTGAATAGCAGTGCCTAGTATATTACAGTAAGTGACTAGTTATAAAATGAATAGCAGTGCCTAGTATATTACAGTAAGTGACTAGTTATAAAATGAATAGCAGTGCCTAGTATATTACAGTAAGTGACTGGTTATTCTAAAATTAATAGCAGTGCCTAGTATATTACAGTAAGTGACTGGTTATTATAAAATGAATAGCAGTGCCTAGTATATTACAGTAAGTGACTAGTTATAAAATGAATAGCAGTGCCTAGTATATTACAGTAATTGACTAGTTATAAAATGAATAGCAGTGCCTAGTATATTACAGTAAGTGACTGGTTATTATAAAATGAATAGCAGTGCCTAGTATATTACAGTAAGTGACTAGTTATAAAATAAATAGCAGTGCCTAGTATATTACAGTAAGTGACTAGTTATAAAATGAATAGCAGTGCCTAGTATATTACAGTAAGTGACTAGTTATAAAATGAATAGCAGTGCCTAGTATATTACAGTAAGTGACTGGTTATTATAAAATTAATAGCAGTGCCTAGTATATTACAGTAAGTGACTGGTTATTATAAAATGAATAGCAGTGCCTAGTATATTACAGTAAGTGACTAGTTATAAAATGAATAGCAGTGCCTAGTATATTACAGTAATTGACTAGTTATAAAATGAATAGCAGTGCCTAGTATATTACAGTAAGTGACTGGTTATTATAAAATGAATAGCAGTGCCTAGTATATTACAGTAAGTGACTAGTTATAAAATGAATAGCAGTGCCTAGTATATTACAGTAAGTGCCTAGTTATAAAATGAATAGCAGTGCCTAGTATATTACAGTAAGTGACTAGTTATAAAATGAATAGCAGTGCCTAGTATATTACAGTAAGTGACTGGTTATTTTAAAATGAATAGCAGTGCCTAGTATATTACAGTAAGTGACTAGTTATAAAATGAATAGCAGTGCCTAGTATATTACAGTAAGTGACTGGTTATTTTAAAATGAATAGCAGTGCCTAGTATATTACAGTAAGTGACTAGTTATAAAATGAATAGCAGTGCCTAGTATATTACAGTAAGTGACTAGTTATAAAATAAATAGCAGTGCCTAGTATATTACAGTAAGTGACTAGTTATAAAATGAATAGCAGTGCCTAGTATATTACAGTAAGTGACTAGTTATAAAATGAATAGCAGTGCCTAGTATATTACAGTAAGTGACTAGTTATAAAATGAATAGCAGTGCCTAGTATATTACAGTAAGTGACTGGTTATTATAAAATTAATAGCAGTGCCTAGTATATTACAGTAAGTGACTGGTTATTATAAAATGAATAGCAGTGCCTAGTATATTACAGTAAGTGACTAGTTATAAAATGAATAGCAGTGCCTAGTATATTACAGTAAGTGACTGGTTATTATAAAATGAATAGCAGTGCCTAGTATATTACAGTAAGTGCCTAGTTATAAAATGAATAGCAGTGCCTAGTATATTACAGTAAGTGACTAGTTATAAAATGAATAGCAGTGCCTAGTATATTACAGTAAGTGACTGGTTATTATAAAATGAATAGCAGTGCCTAGTATATTACAGTAAGTGACTAGTTATAAAATGAATAGCAGTGCCTAGTATATTACAGTAAGTGACTAGTTATAAAATGAATAGCAGTGCCTAGTATATTACAGTAAGTGACTAGTTATAAAATGAATAGCAGTGCCTAGTATATTACAGTAAGTGACTGGTTATTATAAAATTAATAGCAGTGCCTAGTATATTACAGTAAGTGACTGGTTATTATAAAATGAATAGCAGTGCCTAGTATATTACAGTAAGTGACTAGTTATAAAATGAATAGCAGTGCCTAGTATATTACAGTAAGTGACTGGTTATTATAAAATGAATAGCAGTGCCTAGTATATTACAGTAAGTGCCTAGTTATAAAATGAATAGCAGTGCCTAGTATATTACAGTAAGTGACTAGTTATAAAATGAATAGCAGTGCCTAGTATATTACAGTAAGTGACTGGTTATTATAAAATGAATAGCAGTGCCTAGTATATTACAGTAAGTGACTAGTTATAAAATGAATAGCAGTGCCTAGTATATTACAGTAAGTGACTAGTTATAAAATGAATAGCAGTGCCTAGTATATTACAGTAAGTGACTGGTTATTATAAAATGAATAGCAGTGCCTAGTATATTACAGTAAGTGACTAGTTATAAAATGAATAGCAGTGCCTAGTATATTACAGTAAGTGCCTAGTTATAAAATGAATAGCAGTGCCTAGTATATTACAGTAAGTGACTAGTTATAAAATGAATAGCAGTGCCTAGTATATTACAGTAAGTGACTGGTTATTATAAAATGAATAGCAGTGCCTAGTATATTACAGTAAGTGCCTAGTTATAAAATGAATAGCAGTGCCTAGTATATTACAGTAAGTGACTAGTTATAAAATGAATAGCAGTGCCTAGTATATTACAGTAAGTGACTGGTTATTATAAAATGAATAGCAGTGCCTAGTATATTACAGTAAGTGACTAGTTATAAAATGAATAGCAGTGCCTAGTATATTACAGTAAGTGACTAGTTATAAAATGAATAGCAGTGCCTAGTATATTACAGTAAGTGACTGGTTATTATAAAATGAATAGCAGTGCCTAGTATATTACAGTAAGTGACTAGTTATAAAATGAATAGCAGTGCCTAGTATATTACAGTAAGTGCCTAGTTATAAAATGAATAGCAGTGCCTAGTATATTACAGTAAGTGACTAGTTATAAAATGAATAGCAGTGCCTAGTATATTACAGTAAGTGACTGGTTATTATAAAATGAATAGCAGTGCCTAGTATATTACAGTAAGTGACTAGTTATAAAATAAATAGCAGTGCCTAGTATATTACAGTAAGTGACAAGTTATAAAATGAATAACAGTGCCTAGTATATTACAGTAAGTGACTAGTTATAAAATAAATAGCAGTGCCTAGTATATTACAGTAAGTGACTAGTTATAAAATGAATAGCAGTGCCTAGTATATTACAGTAAGTGACTAGTTATAAAATGAATAGCAGTGCCTAGTATATTACAGTAAGTGACTAGTTATAAAATAAATAGCAGTGCCTAGTATATTACAGTAAGTGACTAGTTATAAAATGAATAGCAGTGCCTAGTATATTACAGTAAGTGACTAGTTATAAAATGAATAGCAGTGCCTAGTATATTACAGTAAGTGACTAGTTATAAAATAAATGGCAGTGCCTAGTATATTACAGTAAGTGACTAGTTATAAAATGAATAGCACTGCCTAGTATATTACAGTAAGGGACTAGTTATTATAAAATGAATAGCAGTGCCTAGTATTTTACAGTAAGTGACTGGTTATTATAAAATGAATAGCAGTGCCTAGTATATTACAGTAAGTGACTAGTTATAAAATGAATAGCAGTGCCTAGTATATTACAGTAAGTGACTGGTTATTATAAAATGAATAGCAGTGCCTAGTATATTACAGTAAGTGACTAGTTATAAAATGAATAGCAGTGCCTAGTATATTACAGTAAGTGACTAGTTATAAAATGAATAGCAGTGCCTAGTATATTACAGTAAGTGACTGGTTATTATAAAATGAATAGCAGTGCCTAGTATATTACAGTAAGTGACTGGTTATTATAAAATGAATAGCAATGTTATACCTGAATATCATTACTTACATCTTGAACTGATATCGATTGCAAAATTGACTCCTCCTCCCTCCTTCTCATCAACAGGTAAATACTGCAGACTATTTCAACTGCTGATCTTATCAAAATAATGTTATCCCAATTTTCCTTCTGCCACTGGTTACCAGAAATAGTTTTTTTTACCCCCGTTCTTTTTTTTTCTCTTCCACCCCACCGTGTGCTTTTCTTGTAATGGTTACCTCCACTTATTGAACACCCTGCCGTTGCGCCCTACATACAGGGTACATCATATGACTACACAAGTGTCAGTTCTCCCATATATGCGCTGTGCCCTTGTATGGCTCACCTCCCACAGTGTATCCTCCGTAGTGCGCCAACATGGCTGCCCCATATGGTACACTTGTGGATAGGAGGAAAATACATGGACCTTGTGGTTTTGCTGGAACCCTACTCTGAACTGTAGGACTCTGAAATCACCCCCATTTTGTGTCATCTCTTCTAGAGGTAGACAATTATACCCTGGGTAATCCTACGCTGTGCGCCCAAGATGGCTGCCGCACCTGGTACCTTGTGAGGGTGGAACACACAACCCTTGGAAGTTATTACCCAAAATGCCTCCACCAATCCTGCATTATGCTGTCTGTGTGCTCTAGGCTTTCTTTTATGTCTGTGCGGCTGATATGCTGCTGTATTACTTAGATCCTCTGTATCATGTGCATTGTTTCTGATGTCTATAAAGTGCCTTGTGTCCTGTTGGAGAATGAGTGCTATAGAAATACAATTATTATTATTATTATTATTATACCAAATATTTATTTTTAGTTAAAACACAAATTTGGCATTTAAAAACAGTTTTACATTGAAGTATTTTCCACACATGAATACAGAGTACAATAATCAGTAGACCAGAGATGCTGTTATAGTTCCACCCTCACCTTATGAAGGTGTGAGCTCAAAAGGGGAAGAACTTCTCACATAATTGGACATTGGACATGTGAATGAAAAATGCTTCTGATGAAGGACAATTATGTCCGAAAACGAGACATCCGTCGAGATCCGAACCCCACCGAACTTCACGTGGTTTACACGGGTCCGAGGCAGCCTTGGATCTACCCGCCTAACACGCAAAACCCGAACGAGGCCAAACGTCATCATCCTGCTGTTGGATTCTCGCGAGATTCGGATTCTGTATAAAGAGATGCACGTCGCCGCCATTTTCACTCGTGCATTGTAGATTGAGTGGAGAGGACGTGGCTACGTTCTCTGCCCGAAAAGCTCAATATCTGTGCTCAGTGTCAGTGCTGCATTGTGGTAACCACCAGTATATAGTAGTAAAGTGCTGCATTGTGGTGACCACCAGTATATAGTAGTACAGTACAGTAGGCCATTGCTGTATCTTGCAGCTCTGTGTCAGACTCAGTTCTAGTATCCTGATCAGTGTTCAATATCTGCTGCATTGTTGTGACCAGTATATAGTAGTACAGTGCTGCATTGTCGTGACCACCAGTATATAGTAGTATAGTACAGTAGGCCATTGCTGTATCTTGCAGCTCTGTGTCAGACTCAGTTCTAGTATCCTGATCAGTGCTCAATATCTGCTGCATTGTTGTGATCAGTATATAGTAGTACAGTGCTGCATTGTGCTGACCACCAGTATATAGTAGTACAGTACAGTAGGCCATTGCTGTATCTTGCAGCTCCGTGTCAGACTCAGTTCTAGTATCCTGATCAGTGCTCAATATCTGCTGCATTGTTGTGACCAGTATATAGTAGTACAGTGCTGCATTGTGGTGACCACCAGTACATAGTAGTACAGTACAGTAGGTCATTGCTGTATCTTGCAGCTCCATGTCACACTAAGTTCTAGTATCTTGATCAGTGCTCAATATCTGCTGCATTGTTGTGACCAATATATAGTAGTACAGTGCTGCATTGTGGTGACCACCAGTATATAGTAGTACAGTACAGTAGGCCATTGCTGTATCTTGAAGCTATGTGTCAGACTCAGTTCTAGTATCCTGATCAATGCTCAATATCTGCTGCATTGTTGTGACCAGTATATAGTAGTACAGTGCTGCATTGTGGTGACCACCAGTATATAGTAGTACAGTACAGTAGGCCATTGCTGTATCTTGCAGCTCTGTGTCAGATTCAGTTCTAGTATCTGATCAGTGTTCAATACCTGCTGCATTGTTGTGACCAGTATATAGTAGTACAGTGCATTATTGTGGTGACCACCAGTATATAATATTACAGTACAGTAGGCCATTGCTGAATCTTGCAGCTCTGTGTCAGACTCAGTTCTAGTATCCTGATCAGTGCTTAATATCTGTGCTGCATTGTTGTGACCAGTATACAGTAGTACAGTGCTGCATTGTGGTGACCACCAGTATATAGTAGTACAGTAGGCCATTGCTGTATCTTGCAGCTCTGTGTCAGATTCAGTTCTAGTATCCTGATCAGTGCTCAATATCTGCTGCATTGTTTTGACCAGTATATAGTAGTACAGTGCTGCATTGTGGTGACAACCAGTATATAGTAGTACAGTACAGTAGGCCATTGCTGTATCTTGCAGCTCTGTGTCAGACTCAGATCTAGTATCCTGATCAGTGCTCAATATCTGCTGCATTGTTGTGACCAGTATATAGTATTTTAGTGCTGCATTGTGGTGACCACCAGTATATAGTAGTACAGTACAGTAGGCCACTGCTGTATCTTGCAGCTCTATGTCAGACTCAGTTCTAGTATCCTGAACAGTGCTCAATATCTGTGCTGCATTGGGGTGACCACCAGTATATAGTAGTACAGTGCTGCATTGTGGTGACCACCAGTATATAGTAGTACAGTACAGTAGCCCATTGCTGTATCTTGCAGCTCCGTGTCAGACTCAGTTCTAGTATCCTGATCAGTGCTCAATATCTGCTGCATTGTTGTGACCAGTATATAATAGTACAGTGCTGCATTGTTGTGACCACCAGTTTATAGTAGTACGGCCATTGCTATATCTTGAAGCTCTGTCACTCAGTTCTAGTATCCTGATCAGTGCTCAATATCTGCTGCATTGTTGTGATCAGTATATAGTAGTACAGTGCTGCAATGTGGTGACCACCAGTATATAGTAGTACAGTACAGTAGGCCATTGCTGTATCTTGCAGCTCCATGTCACACAAAGTTCTAGTATCCTGATCAGTGCTCAATATCTGCTGCATTGTTGTGACCATTATATAGTAGTACAGTGCTGCATTGTGGTGACAACCAGTATATAGTAGTACAGTACAGTAGGCCATTGCTGTATCTTGCAGCTCTGTGTCAGACTCAGTTCTAGTATCCTGATCAGTGCTCAATATCTGCTGCATTGTTGTGACCAGTATATAGTATTATAGTGCTGCATTGTGGTGACCACCAGTATATAGTAGTACAGTACATTAGGCCACTGCTGTATCTTGCAGCTCTGTGTCAGACTCAGTTCTAGTATCCTGAACAGTGCTCAATATCTGTGCTGCATTGGGGTGACCACCAGTATATAGTAGTACAGTGCTGCATTGTGGTGACCACCAGTATATAGTAGTACAGTACAGTAGCCCATTGCTGTATCTTGCAGCTCCGTGTCAGACTCAGTTCTAGTATCCTGATTAGTGCTCAATATCTGCTGCATTGTTGTGACCAGTATATAATAGTACAGTGCTGCATTGTTGTGACCACCAGTTTATAGTAGTACGGCCATTGCTATATCTTGAAGCTCTGTCACTCAGTTCTAGTATCCTGATCAGTGCTCAATATCTGCTGCATTGTTGTGATCAGTATATAGTAGTACAGTGCTGCAATGTGGTGACCACCAGTATATAGTAGTACAGTACAGTAGGCCATTGCTGTATCTTGCAGCTCCGTGTCAGACTCAGTTCTAGTATCCTAATCAGTGCTCATCATCTGCTGCATTGTTGTGACCAGTATATAGTAGTACAGTGCTGCATTGTGGTGACCACCAGTATATAGTAGTACAGTACAGTAGGCCATTGCTGTATCTTGCAGCTCCGTATCAGACTCAGTTCTAGTATCCTGATCAGTGTTCAATATCTGCTGCATTGTTGTGACCAGTATATAGTAGTACAGTGCTGCATTGTGGTGACCACCAGTATATAGTAGTACAGTACAGTAGGCCATTGCTGTATCTTGCAGCTCCGTGTCAGACTCAGTTCTAGTATCCTGATCAGTGCTCAATATCTGCTGCATTGTTGTGACCAGTATATAGTAGTACAGTGCTGCATTGTGGTGACCACCAGTACATAGTAGTACAGTACAGTAGGTCATTGCTGTATCTTGCAGCTCCATTTCACACTCAGTTCTAGTATCTTGATCAGTGCTCAATATCTGCTGCATTGTTGTGACCAATATATAGTAGTACAGTGCTGCATTGTGGTGACCACCAGTATATAGTAGTACAGTACAGTAGGCCATTGCTGTATCTTGAAGCTATGTGTCAGACTCAGTTCTAGTATCCTGATCAATGCTCAATATCTGCTGCATTGTTGTGACCAGTATATAGCAGTACAGTGCTGCATTGTGGTGACCACCAGTATATAGTAGTATAGTACAGTAGGCCATTGCTGTATCTTGCAGCTTTGTGTCAGATTCAGTTCTAGTATCTGATCAGTGTTCAATATCTGCTGCATTGTTGTGACCAGTATATAGTAGTACAGTGCTTTATTGTGGTGACCACCAGTATATAGTATTACAGTACAGTAGGCCATTGCTGAATCTTGCAGCTCCATATCAGACTCAGTTCTAGTATCCTGATCAGTGCTCAATATCTGCTGCATTGTTGTGACCAGTATATAGTAGTACAGTGCTGTATTGTGGTGACAACCAGTATATAGTAGTACAGTGCAGGCCATTGCTGTATCTTGCAGCTCTGTGTCAGACTCAGTTCTAGTATCCTGATCAGTGCTTAATATCTGTGCTGCATTGTTGTGACCAGTATATAGTAGTACAGTGCTGCATTGTGGTGACCACCAGTATATAGTAGTACAGTACAGGAAGCCATTGCTGTATCTTGCAGCTCGGTGTCAGACTCCGTTCTAGTATCCTGATCGGTGCTCAATATCTGCAGCATTGTTGTGACCAGTATATAGTAGTACAGTGCTGCATTGTGGTGACCACCAGTATATAGTAGTACAGTACAGTAGGCCATTGCTGTATCTTGCAGCTCTGTGTCAGATTCAGTTCTAGTATCTGATCAGTGTTCAATATCTGCTGCATTGTTGTGACCAGTATATAGTAGTACAGTGCTGTATTGTGGTGACCACCAGTATATAGTATTACAGTACAGTAGGCCATTGCTGAATCTTGCAGCTCCATGTCAGACTCAGTTCTAGTATCCTGATCAGTGCTCAATATCTGCTGCATTGTTTTGACCAGTATATAGTAGTACAGTGCTGCATTGTGGTGACAACCAGTATATAGTAGTACAGTACAGTAGGCAATTGCTGTATCTTGCAGCTCTGTGTCAGACTCAGTTCTAGTATCCTGATCAGTGCTCAATATCTGTGCTGCATTGGGGTGACCACCAGTATATAGTAGTACAGTGCTGCATTGTGGTGACCACCAGTATATAGTAGTACAGTACAGTAGGCCACTGCTGTATCTTGCAGCTCTGTGTCAGACTCAGGTCTAGTATCCTGATCAGTGCTCAATATCTGTGCTGCATTGGGGTGACCACCAGTATATAGTAGTACAGTGCTGCATTGTGGTGACCACCAGTATATAGTAGTACAGTACAGTAGCCCATTGTTGTATCTTGCAGCTCCGTGTCAGACTCAGTTCTAGTATCCTGATCAGTGCTCAATATCTGCTGCATTGTTGTGACCAGTATATAATAGTACAGTGCTGCATTGTTGTGACCACCAGTATATAGTAGTACGGCCATTGCTATATCTTGAAGCTCTGTCACTCAGTTCTAGTATCCTGATCAGTGCTCAATATCTGCTGCATTGTTGTGACCAGTATATAGTAGTACAGTGCTGCATTGTGGTGACCACCAGTATATAGTAGTACAGTACAGTAGGCCATTGCTGTATCTTGCTGCTCCATGTCAGACTCAGTTCTAGTATCCTGATCAGTGCTCAATATCTGCTGCATTGTTGTGACCAGTATAGAGTAGTACAGTGCTGCATTGTGGTGACCACCAGTATATAGTAGTACAGTACAGTAGGCCATTGCTGTATCTTGCAGCTCCGTGTCAGACTCAGTTCTAGTATCCTGATTAGTGCTCAATATCTGCTGCATTGTTGTGACCAGTATATAGTAGTGCAGTACAGTAGGCCATTGCTGTATCTTGCTGCACCGTGTCACTTCTAGTATCCTGATCAGTGCTTAATATCTTTACTCAGTGTCAGTGCTGCATTGTGGGGACCAGTATACTACAGTACAATAGTCCAGTGCTGTTCTCGCTGCTCAGTGTCAGTTCTCCGTAGTATCATCAGTGCTCAGTAAAATCAGTGCTCAGTAAAATCAGTGATCAGTAAAATCAGTTTTCAGTATAATCAGTTTTCAGTATAATCAGTGCGCTGTTAGACGTGCGCCCGTTTTCCGCCATTAGTGCATTGGGATTTAGACAATTTATGAAGTTATTGTGTCCCCAGTACAAAATCCCATCTAGATTCCACTTCACTAGGCAGGCGATAGCGAGATTTTACCAATTAATATCAGTGATTTATAATTATTAATTACAGTGATCTTGCCAAATAATTCCAGTGATTTTGTCATTTTCTTCCAGTGATTTGGACCAATAATACCATTGATTAGAACAAATAATTCCTGTGATATTGAGGTGTTTGTGTCGCTTAGCTTAGCCGTCCAGCGACCTTGGTGCACCTCTTTTTCTATTTTCTTTGCATCATGTGCTGTTTGGGGACTATTTTTTAAGTGGCATCCTGTCTGACACTGCAGTGCCACTCCTAGATGGGCCAGGTGTAGTCATCCAGCGACCTCGGTGCAAATTTTAGGACTAAAAATAATATTGTGAGGTGTGAGGTGTTCAGAATAGACTGGAAATGAGTGGAAATTATGGTTATTGAGGTTAATAATACTATGGGATCAAAATTACCCCCAAATTGGATAGTCCCCATATGTTTTGATCAGTGATGTGCAGACCAGGTGGGAGCAGGGGCCGGGGGGGTTTGGTCTAAAATATTTCTGTGGCTGGATGCCACCGAGAGCCTTTACCACCTCACGTCCCGCAGTCACAGAATGAAGTTTAAGTCACATGAGACCTGGCCAAATACGGGATTCCCGCTCACTGTCAGTTGCTGACTCCACCCACTGCGCAGTGGGCGAGTACTATGCTGCCAAGACCAGACTCCTTCTTCTCGTGGCATCTGGAACCATGGTTCTGCTCTGTATGTGTCGGCACGCTGTCTTACCACACTTGTGTGGCATTAACTGATCCCCACTAGTCACTTGCCCAAGCATTGCATGGTAGCTGGCGGAAGGCGGAGCTTGATGACGCTGGGTGTACCCAAAACAGATGGATTTTAATATACCTACCGGTAAATCCTTTTCTCGTAGTCCGTAGATAATGCTGGGGTCCATTTAGTACCATGGGATATAGGGGGTCATTCCGAGTTGTTCGCTAGCTGCTTTCGTTTGCAGCGCAGCGATCAGGCTAATAATTGGCACTTCTGCGCATGCATATGGTGCTCACTGCGCATGCGCGATGTACTTTCACAAAAGCCGATGCAGTTTTACACAAGGTCTTGCGACACTTTTAAGTCGCACTGCTGATTGTTGAGTGATTGACAGGAAGTGGGTGTTTCTGGGTGGTAACTGACCGTTTCGGGGAGTGTGTGTAAAAACGCAGGCGTGCCAGTTAAAAACACAGGAGTGCTGGAGAAACGGGGGAGTGGCTGGCCGAACGCAGGGCGTGTTTGTGACGTCAAACCAGGAACTAAACGGACTGAGGTGATCGCAATCTAGGAGTAGGTCTGGAGCTACTCAGAAACTGCACAATTTTTTTTGTAGTAGCGCTGCGATCCTTTCGTTCGCACTTCTGCTAAGCTAAGATACACTCCCAGAGGGCGGCGGCCTAGCGTTTGCACTGCTGCTAAAAGCAGCTAGCGAGCGAACAACTCGGAATGAGGGCCATAGACGGGTCCGCAGGAGCCTTCGGCACTTTAAGACTTTTTTACAGTGTAAACTGGCTCCTCCCTCTATGCCCCTCCTCCAGACCTCAGTTTAGGAACTGTGCCCGAGGAGACGGACAAACTTCGAGAGAAGGATTTACTTTAAGCTAGTGGCGAGATTCACACCAGCTCACACCGTTCAACTATGCCGCACAACATGGCATACAACTCAAAACATGCCAACGAGCATGAATAACTTTACAGCAACTACTGAATAACAACTTAACACGTGATATTGTGTAAGAAAAAAATATATAATGCAGGAAAAAAGGAGCACTGGGCGGGCGCCCAGCATCCTCTACGGACTACGAGAAAATGATTTACCGGTAGGTATATTAAAATCCTATTTTCTCTCACATCCTAGAGGATGCTGGGGTCCATTTAGTATCATGGGGATGTACCAAAGCTCCCAGTACGGACGGGAGAGTGCGGATGTTCCTGCAGAACTGACTGACCAAATATAAGGTTGTCAGCAGCCAAGGTGTCAAACTTGTAAAACTTAGCAAACGTGTTTGCCCCTGACCAAGTAGCTGCTCGGCAAAGCTGTAAAGCCGAGACACCCCAGGCAGCAGCCCAGGAAGAACCCACTTTCCTCGTAGAGGGGGCCTTTACCAAACTCGGTATCGGCAATCCTGCCGTGGAATGAGCATGCTGAATCGTACATGTGATCCAGCGTGCATTCGTCTGCTTAGAAGCAGGACACCCAATCTTGTTGGGATCATACAGGATAAACAATGCTTCTGTTTTCCTTATACGAGCTGTTCTCGTAACATAAGTCTTCAAAGCTTTGACCACATCTAAGGACTTTGAAACAGCTGAGGTGTCAGTAGCCACTAGCACCACAATAGGTTGGTTCACATGGAAAGGAGACACAAACTTTTCAAGAAATTGCTGATGCATTCTTAGTTCAGCCCTATCTTCATGAAAGATTAAATAAGGGTTCTTCTGAGACAAGGTCCCTAACTCAAACATCCACCTTGTGGATGCCAAGGCCAACAGCATCACCTCTTTTCAAGTGAGAAACTTTAACTCAACCTCTTGCAGCGGTTCAAACCAATCTGATTGAAGGAACAGCAACATCACATTAAGATCCCATGGTGCCGTAGGAGGCACAAATTTGGACCTTGAGAGATCCCAATCTTAAGCCTGCATCCACACCAGCCTGTAGAAATAGGAGAAGACATCTTAATTAAAACTCCACCGTTGGAGAATTTTTGGATTCACACCAAGATACATATTTTCTCCAAATACGATGGTAATGTCTAGACGTTACTCCTTTCCTGGCCTGAATAAGTGTGGGAATGACTTCGTTGGGAATACCCTATTGGGCTAGGATCTGGCGCTCAACAGCCATGCCGTCAAACGTAGCCGTGGTAAGTCTTGCTAAACAAACGGCCCCTGTTGAAGCAGGTCCTCGTGAAGAGGAAGAGGCAGAGGATCTTCTATCAGTAACTCCTGAAGATCTGGATACCAAGCTCTCCTTGGCCAGTCTGGGACAATGAGGATCGCCCAAACTTTTGCTGTTTTTATGATCTTGAGAATTTTTGGTATTAGTTGAAGTGGAGGGAACACATACACCGACTGGAACTTCCACTGGGTCACAAGTGCATCCACTGCTATTGCTTGTGGGTCTCTCGACCTGGAACAATATTTCTGAAGCTTCTTGTTGAGACGAGATGCCATCATGTCTACTTGAGGAACGCCCCAATGACTTGCTACCTCTGCAAAGACTTTTTGGTGGAGGCCGCATTCTCCTGGATGGAGATCGTGTCTGCTGAGGAAGTCTGCTTGCCAGTTGTCCACTCCCGGAAGGAAGACTGCTGACAGAGCTCTTGCATGTCTTTTTGCCCAGAGGAGTATTTTTGTCACCTCTGCCATTGCCGCTCTGCTTTTCGTTCCATCCTGACGGTTTATGTAAGCCACTACTGTTACATTGTCTGATTGGATTGGGACGATCTTGAAGAAGATGCGCCACTTGTAGAAGTCTGT
Organism: Pseudophryne corroboree; assembly: GCF_028390025.1. Classification (NCBI taxonomy): domain Eukaryota; kingdom Metazoa; phylum Chordata; class Amphibia; order Anura; family Myobatrachidae; genus Pseudophryne; species Pseudophryne corroboree. The sequence goes on along the minus strand of NW_026970238.1, from coordinate 330,314 downwards.
TGTAAACGGCTCTCAACTCCAGAATGTTTCTTGACTTGACCATCTTCTTTGGAAGGTTTCCCCTTGTGTGACTGCTCCCCAACCTTGGAGACTTGCATCCGTGGTCACTAGGATCCAGGCTTTAATCCCAAACCTGCGTCCCCCTAGGAGGTGAGAACTGTGTAGCCACCACAGGAGCGAGATTCTGGCTTTTGTCGACAGGAGTATCCTCTGGTGCATGTGTAGATGCAATCTGGACCACTTTTCCAGTAGGTCCCACTGGAACACCCTGGCATGGAATCGGCCATACTGTAGAGCCTCGTAGGCTGCTACCATCCTGCGGCCATACTGCGCAAGTGACCTTTTTTTGGGAACTTGAGGGGTCCCGTGTGGATGACGTGGAGGGATCAGCAAATAGTACATCCTCCACTGGCTTTCTCCAGTATTTTGTCTGTTTTCTAGAAAGCTTTGACATATTACTTTGTAATTATCTCACCCACTCTGGCTCCTTCTGTGAGGGAAGGGCCACCACATTACACTCCTGCGTATCTAAAATGGCTTCCTCAGGGGAAGAGCTCTCTCCATTGTCTGACATGTCACAAACGTGCATTTTCACACCACAATCACACCGGGGAGCTATTGGTGACAGACCCACACTGAAATCTGTCAGAGAAACGCAGAGAGATTTACCAGCTCACACACTGCGCCCTATATGAAGAGAATTGTATATGTACATTTATTATACAAAACCTTCAGCGCTTTATTTCAATATTAGGCACGCTCACCTAATGTAATAAACACTCTCCCCCCCTCTCTGTAACATGAAGAGGAAACAGTGTCTGTCAGCTTTTCTCTGTGATCTGCAGGAGAAAATGGCGCTGGCAAGTCTGAGGAGAAGCTATACATGTATTTACCATTTTGCCAGTGAGAGGAAGGATTTTCCATGCAGCTCAGGGCGCGCCCCCCCCCCCCCGCACCCTGTGTTGTGAAGGGCTGGGTGTTTTGAGATGCATGGTCCCGCCGCTGCGTTGTACCTTTTTGCTGCCAATGATGACCGGGGGCCCCTCTCTGCAGGACTCCGGTAATATACTCACCAGCCTTCTGACTTCTGGCTGTGTTAGGGGGTGGCGGCAGTGCTGTGGGAGTGAGCGGTAGCCAGGCGTGGGCTATGTTCACTACCCCTCAGGAGCTAATGGTGTCCTGTCAGCGGAAGCAGAGCCATGAAACTTAGGGGAGGAAGTAGGAACCAACTTCTCATTAAGTCCCACGAAGCAGGGAGACTGTTGCCAGCAGCTTCCCTGTAAAATAAAAAACCTAATAAAGTATTTTCCAGTAGAACTCTGTAGAGCTCCACTAGCATGCCTCCAGTCTCACCGGGCACATTTTCTAAACTGAGTTCTGGAGGAGGGACATAGAGGGAGGAGGCATTTCACACTGTAAAAAAGTTCTAAAGTGCCGAAGGCTCCTGCGGACCCGTCTATACCCCATGGTACTAAATGGACCCCAGCATCCTCTAGGACATTAGAGAAAGATGTTTATTTGCTCAAATAGTCTTAAAAAGAACTTCCCTATTTCTAGCGGGACAGCAATACAGCAAGATGTTCACAGCAGAAAGAAGATGGTATAATACACCTTTACACGGGGCTGCAGCCCTCCTTTTATCTTCCTCCAATACACATACCATAGGGGGTAAACCCGCCCTGTTGTTCCCAACCAATCATTGTACAATCGTGGGCGGGGCATGCACAAGGCATCCTCACCTTTAACCTTGTCCTCTATGGACAGTGGGGACTGTCCCCCCCAGGCAGGGCTGTTTCTAGCCAATTTGGCTCCCAGTGCGAGATAAAAAAATGCGCCCCCCATGACATAAAAAAAATGTGCCCCCCCCACACACACCTAGATAAAAAGAAACTTGCGCGCGCACCCTGCAAGTGGGCGTGGCCTTATCTAAATGGGTGTGGCCTTGTCTGAAAAGACTACCTCACAATCCAGTTTATGACCCTGCTCCAACAGATCACGACCACCTCAGGAAAAAAAAATTCTACCATATTAAGCCCCACACAGTAATGCCCCCTGCACCATATTATGCAACACACCGCAATGCCCCTTGCACCATATTATGCCACACACCGCAATGCCCCCTGCACCATATTATGCAACACTCCGCAATGCCCTTGATACATTAAATCCCCACACTACGGCAGGCAGGAGTCCCCATTTCACACATTACGGCAGGTGTCCCCATTTTACACATTGTCAAAGTCGGAAAAATATCATGCTACACGTTGCCATATATTCACCTTATGCGCTTGCCCGCTGCACGTGCACATTCTCTCCCGTGCGTGCGGATACTCGCAGCTGCGTGATGGCGCCTCCTCGGCCATGCGCTCGAGCGCGTGGTATGTGCATTTACGGTAGAGTTTGTGTGCGTCTAGCGGGCGACTCAATCGTTAAATAATAAAACCAAATAGTATGTTTTATAGATAATGTTCCCCTTAATGATGACTGTAAGTTTGTTTAATGTAACTGGTCGCTGGATAGAGGAATTCCTCTTTGTATGGTACGAAGGGTCAGACAGGGTTTGAGCAGTGGTGTTTGGTACCTAACTAAAGAACATTTTATTAGAAACAATCCGGTGCTGGTTAGGTAAAGATTAATCGCTCCTGCGTATAGTTATGTCTATTAGTAGTTTCTGGACATTTACTATATTTGCGGTTCATTATCCATGCGGCGGGAATTCTCAGATTCTCTCCCACCTGAGCAGTTTGATATAGTCACAGCCCACCTGTTCAAACTAACCTATGACCTTTTGTTATGATGTGAGGAGACATTCCTGTGTCCAATGAACAATGAGATTGTAGGTCCCTTTGTAGTGTACTGTACGCAGTGTATATAAGGACAGCCAGCCTGGCCAGCTCAGTCTTCTCTCCACAAACGGTTTTCATCTTGACTAACTGTTAGGGTCTCCTGCTCTGTGCTGCCACGTCGTCATGGCAACCGGGAGACAAGTGCTAGCGGAGTAACCTGAGCGTAGCTGATACTCCGGTTCGGGTCTTTTGCTGTGCAGTGGTTACAGGCTCTGTGCACGGCAAGGGATCCGGTGCTGGTTTTTGTGCTCACAGTCTGTGAGGTCTGAGTGGGGCGTGGACAGCACCTGCTATATAAACCCTCTTCTCAGGTTAGGCAGATGCTGCTGAATCTTTGTTGGTTAGTCAGTTCCTGAAAGCTAGCTAGTACTGTGTAAACTTTGTATTTGTTTATTGCTTACTGCAAATAGGCCTTGGGATTTGGTATTACACTCTGCCAATCCAGACCTAGCAGTAAGACTGGAGTCAGTCGTTTAACCTGCTGGGGTTCTTTTGCTACTCTGTGAACCTAGCAAGTTTGCGGCTGTATTCTCAGACTTGCCTGCCAAAATCCTTTCTCACTGTGCAAGGTGTTCAGCTGTCAGTTTAGTGGCAGTAAGCTGAACCAGTGCACTGCAAGTGAGGACTAGGATTGTGGAGACTCTCCTTGTGTCTATTATTCCATCTCTGACCAAGGAGTTTACTGCCACACCCGTTGGTAACCCTTTAGGGTTTTGCTGTTGCCCTTAGCAACAGCATTCCGGGTTCTCTACGTATTAAATCACTACATCTCGCTTCTTTCCATCTGAGCATTCCTAATACTAGGGAGACACCCAGTTTCTTAGCCTTTTGGCTTCTCTGTTCACTTTGTGTTTATTTTGTTACCCTATCACCTTCTGTGTATGTAATGTCATATTCCCCAGTCTGTCTGTGAGTTCATTTGTTTTGCATCCCTCACCGTTCAGACACCAGTACATTCCTGCTGGCACTGGTGTGCATAACATATTCAGCAGCCTAATACTCCTGTTGAAATTTTGTGGGAATATGGAGCATACCCCTCAAAATACTTTGCAACAGGTGGTCGATCAGGTGCAGGTCCTGACTCGACAATTTAATGATTTGTCCATTAAAATGCACACCTCGCAGGCCGCTGGCGGAGCTCCCGCAGCAGTACCTTCAGGGGTTAAGGAGCCGAAAGTAAATCTCCCGGATCGTTTTTCTGGAGATCGCTCGCAGTTCTTTTGTTTCAAGGAGAGCTGCAAGCTATATTTCCAGCTTAGGCCTCAGTCTTCTGGGTCGGAGATTCAGCGGGTGGGCATAGTGATTTCCTTGCTACAAGGAGACCCACAGGTCTGGGCATATGGGTTGCAGCCTGACTGTCCGTCGCTTAAAAGTGTTGATGCTTTTTTTTACGGCACTGGGCATGTTGTATGATGACCCTGACAAGACGGCCTCAGCCGAGGCTCAGATTTCGATCCTTAAGCAATGGCGAAGGCCAGTTGAGGTTTACTGTACGGAGTTTCGGAGGTTGGCCCATGATACCCAGTGAAATGACCCAGCCCTGAGACACCAGTACCGAAGAGGTCTTTCTAACCAGTTAAAAGACCAACTGGTACAATATCCCTTGCCTGATAGCTTGGATCAGCTCATGCAGTTATCCATTCGGGTGGATAGACGGCTGAGAGAGCGCAGGCTTGAAAGGGAGACCGAGGCTTCCTTCTTTCCCAAGGGAACCTCAGACTCTGAGGAATTTTCAGAGGAGCCTATGCAGATTGGGGCTACCCGCCTCTCCTCGCGTGAGAAGACGCGGAGGAGACAGCAGGGGTTATGTTTGTACTGTGGGAATAAAGGTCATGTGGTAGTATCATGCCCAGAAAAGCCGGAAAACTTCAGGGCCTGAGGGTGATGGGAAATGTCCTGTCAGGCCAGAAGTCGGAATTTCCCAGGAAGACTTTTATCATTCCGGTGACCTTGAAGATCCTCGGTCAAACTGTCAAGACTGAGGCCTTTGTGGACAGTGGGGCCGACGGGGGTTTTTATGGACCGCCAATTCGCCCTGAAACACTCTGTTCCCTTAGTACCCTTGGCATCGGAAATTGAGATTTGTGGGTTAAACGGGGAACCATTATCCCAGGGTAAAATTACCTCTTGCACTAGCCAGATTTCTTTGTTTATTGGAGCCACACACTCTGAAAAATTGTCCTTTTATGTGACTGTCTGTACTTTTGCCCCATTGGTGTTGGGGTTACCCTGGTTAAGGGCCCACAATCCTCAATTTGACTGGGTCTCTGGGGAGATTCTTAGTTGGGGTACTGATTGTTTCAGGAGTTGCTTGAGCCTTCCAGTCAGGCTTTCGCAGCTAAGTTTGCCAGGATTGCCAGGATGTTATGCAGATTTTGTGGACGTGTTCTCCAAAAGAGTTGCAGAGGTACTACCTCCCCATCGCCCCTATGACTGTGCCATTGATTTGTTGCTGAATGCTAAGCTTCCCAAGAGCAGGTTGTACTCCCTGTCACGTCCTGAGACTCAGGCTATGGCAGAGCACATTCAGGAGAACTTGGCTAAGGGATTTATCAGACCTTCACAGTCTCCAGTTGGGTCGGGGTTCTTCTTCGTGGGTAAAAAGGACGGTTCGTTGCGACCCTGCATCGACTTCAGGGAATTGAACCGGATCACGATTAAAAACTCATACCCACTGCCTCTCATTTCGGTCTTGTATGACCAGCTTCGTACTGCCACCATTTTTTCTAAGATTGACCTACGCGGTGCGTACAATCTAATCCGAATAAGAGAGGGGGATGAATGGAAGACTGCCTTTAATACCCACTCAGGGCATTATGAATATTTGGTGATGCCTTTTGGGCTCTGTATTGCCCCGGCAGTCTTCCAGGACTTCATGAATGATGTGCTCAGGGAATATTTGGATAGATTCTTAGTTGTATACTTAGATGACATCCTAATCTTCTCCCATTCCCTGGAGGAACATCGGAAGCATGTACGCTTAGTCCTCCAGAAACTCAGAGACCACCGGCTTGGGGCGAAGCTGGAGAAGTGCGAACTTGAAGTTCAGCTAATCGCATTTCTAGGATATATTATCTCCCCAGAAGGTTTCCAAATGGAGGGTTCCAAGGTACAGGCAGTCCTGGATTGGGTGCAGCCCACTAGTTTGAAGGCGCTTCAGCGTTTTCTGGGCTTTGCGAATTTTTATAGACGATTTATCGCTGGATTTTCGTCTATAGTGGCGCCCTTGGTGGCACTTACTAAGAAAGGGGCGGATGTTGCTCACTGGTCTTGTGAGGCCAAAGCGGCTTTTGCCCGTCTCAAAAGGGCATTTGTCTCGGCCGAGGTGCTGCGACACCCAGATCCAGAGCGTCCTTTTGTGGTGGAGGTGGATGCCTCTGAGATGGGTATTGGGGCAGTGCTCTCTCAGATGGGGGTGTCTGATAATCGCCTTCATCCCTGTGCTTACTTTTCCCGTAAATTTTCGCCTGCCGAGATGAATTATGACGTGGGTAACCGGGAATTGTTGGCTATTAAGGATGCACTCGAGGAGTGGAGACACTGGCTTGAGGGGGCTAAGTTTGTGGTCTCAATTCTCACCGACCATAAGAATTTGGCATATTTAGAGTCAGCGAAGCGCCTCAATGCCAGGCAGGCACGATGGGCTTTGTTTTTTGCTCGCTTTAATTTTTTGATAACATATTGCCCTGGGTCAAAAAACATCAAGGCTGATGCGCTCTCGCAGAGTTTTGCTCCAATCCAGGAGACCACCGAGGAGCCATTGCCCATTGTGTCCCCATCATGTATTAAAGTGGGCATTACCCAGAACCTCTTGTCATTAGTCCTTAGAGCACAGGAGCAGGCTCCTCCAGACCTTCCGGTAGGTCTTTTGTTTGTGCCTCCTAGGTTAAGACAGTGAGTGTTCCTGGAATTCCATGCCAAGAAGTCGGCAGGTCACCCGGGTATTGCCAGAACTCGGGAGTTGCTATCTAGGGCGGTGTGGTGGCCCTCGGTGGCTAGGGATGTGGATCAGTGGGTTCGGGCATGTGACATCTGTGCCCAAAATAAGACTCCTAGAGGGGTTCCTGTTGGCCCATTACATCCACTCTCTATTCCATCTAAGCCATGGACCCACATTTCAATGGATTTTGTGGTGGACTTGCCCAAATCCTCGGGGATGACAGCCATCTGGGTTGTCGTTGACAGGTTTTCGAAGATGGCGCACTTCGTTCCATTGGTTGGGCTGCCATCGGCCAGACGCCTGTCTGAATTATTTATGCTGCATGTTGTGCGCCTCCACGGGTTGCCACTTGATGTGGTCTCTGACTGCGGATCCCAGTTTGTGGCCAAATTCTGGAGGGCATTTTGTTCTGATCTCCAGATTTCTGTCAGCTTGTCGTCAGGCTACCATCCGCAGTCTAATGGGCAGGCTGAAAGGGTGAACCAGTCCTTGGAGCAGTTCCTCAGGTGTTATGTCTCCAAGTGTCAGACTGACTGGGTGGCTCATCTGTCCATGGCGGAGTTTGCCTATAACAACGCGGCTCACTCTGCTACAGGGATCTCTCCCTTCCTTTGTGTGTATGGGCATCATCCTAAGGCCAATTCTTTTGACCCCCTGGACTCCACGCCTGGTGGTTCCTCTGTGGTTTCGGTCCTTAGAGGTATTTGGAGGAAAGTGAAGAAAGCCCTTGTGTCTGTGTCATTAGTGACCAAAAGGGTTTTTGATAAGCGGAAAAGACCCTGCAGCTTCAAATTAGGAGACTTCGTCTGGTTGTCTACCAAGAATTTGAAGTTGAGACAGCCATCTCATAAGTTAGGCCCCCGGTTCATCGGTCCTTATAAGATCACTAGGGTTATCAATCCGGTGGCATTTCAGTTAGATCTACCCCGTTCTTTGGGTATCAATAAAACATTTCATTGTTCCCTTTTAAAATGGGCGATTAGTAATCCTTCTTCCAGTGGAAGACCTTCCTCTCTTCGGATACGTGGCCAGAGGGAGTTTGTTGTTGAAAGGATTCTTGACTCCAAGATGGTTCGGGGTCGGCTGTCATTTTTGGTGCACTGGAAGGGGTATGGCCCGGAGGAGCGGTCGTGGGTGCGCAGTTGTGATCTTCATGCCCCCAGACTGTTACGCTCTTTCTTCTCGCAGTTCCCCGATAAACCCGGTGGTAGGGGTTCTTTGACCCCTCGTCAGAGGGGGGGTACTGTTAGGGTCTCCTGCTCTGTGCTGCCACGTCGTCATGGCAACCGGGAGACAAGTGCTAGCGGAGTAACCTCAGCGTAGCTGATACTCCGGTTCGGGTCTTTTGCTGTGCAGTGGTTACAGGCTCTGTGCACGGCAGGGGATCCGGTGCTGGTTTTTGTGCTCACAGTCTGTGAGGTCTGAGTAGGGCGTGGACAGCACCTGCTATATAAACCCTCTTCTCAGGTTAGGCAGATGCTGCTGAATCTTTGTTGGTTAGTCAGTTCCTGAAAGCTAGCTAGTACTGTGTAAACTTTGTATTTGTTTATTGCTTACTGCAAATAGGCCTTGGGATTTGGTATTACACTCTGTCAATCCAGACCTAGCAGTAAGACTGGAGTCAGTCGTTTAACCTGCTGGGGTTCTTTTGCTACTCTGTGAACTTAGCAAGTTTGCGGCTGTTTTCTCAGACTTGCCTGCCAAAATCCTTTCTCACTGTGCAAGGTGTTCAGCTGTCAGTTTAGTGGCAGTAAGCTGAACCAGTGCACTGCAAGTGAGGACTAGGATTGTGGAGACTCTCCTTGTGTCTATTATTCCATCTCTGACCAAGGAGTTTACTGCCACACCCGTTGGTAACCCTTTAGGGTTTTGCTGTTGCCCTTAGCAACAGCATTTCGGGTTCTCTACGTATTAAATCACTACATCTCGCTTCTTTCCATCTGAGCATTCCTAATACTAGGGAGACACCCAGTTTCTTAGCCTTTGGGCTTCTCTGTTCACTTTGTGTTTATTTAGTTACCCTATCACCTTCTGTGTATGTAATGTCATATTCCCCAGTCTGTCTGTGAGTTCATTTGTTTTGCATCCCTCACCGTTCAGACACCAGTACATTCCTGCTGGCACTGGTGTGCATAACACTAACTCGGAGCTGGTACCAGGACTGCGCAGCGATCATTCCCCAGTGTGTGTAAGTTATTCTCTGTGACCAACTTATTCCCTGTTTGTATTTGCCATATTCTCTCTCTCTGTTATTGTATAAGATTGTGACGATATTGTATATTTATGTGTAGTTATTCTACTTAGATATTGATGTTAGCCTGTAGTGTATAAACTGTTAACTGTTTATTCCTTTTTTACATAGCTAGATATTGTTAGTAAAGGTGTTGGAACCTTAGCAAGGTATTGCGTGTTTATTACATTGCAGAGGGTAATCAGAGCGTCTCAATCGCTCAAGCAGCTTTAGTATTAACAAGGTTAAGCAGCGTTATATCGCTACAGTATTTCAATAGTAAGGTTTACAGTACAAACTCAATCTTTCACTGTGTTGCATACAAGGTTTACTGAGTGTCATCCCGTGAGCATCTGCGCCGCTCGTGTCTCCTCGTGGTCACGAGCGTACGCTACGCTAGTAGCGTAGCATTACGGTAGTCGGCCGCCTATAGCGTGCTCGACACCACGCGTTAAGCTGTGAGCGAGCGTGTCGCATGTGCGTTTCGACTACGGCTAAGTGTCTGCTACGCTAAGTGCGTACCCTTACGGTACCCCATACGCCAATTGCGTACTGAGTCTCTTACCCATTATAGTAAATGTTATAAGATAAATATTTAGCTTTATCAATTGGCGGCTCGTCCGTCCTCCACATATCAGCACCAGCGAACACAGACTTTATCTGTCAGCAAGGGCGGGAAGGCAGTATCCCTTCGTATCGGGATACAGTAGTGCTGGCTAGATAAGCGTCTGTTTCGCTACGCTGTAGGAGTGCTGGTGGAATCCGGAACCGGAAGGTAAGAACAGTACGCTATTGTATTTTAAAACTGTTTATTTCTGTTTTGCGTACGCACACACGCACGCACACACCTGTATTTATTTTTTTCATTTGTGTATTTTCACACCTCACTTTCCTGTTTGCCATTTCACAATTGATAACGTGCTGAGAAAGATTTGTTGCTATTGGTAGTTCAAAGTAATATTAATACGTTAAGGAGTAATTTGTAAAACATGCGCACGGCTTGCCTAAGATACAAGGAAGTTCTGTGTGGTGTTCAGTAAATGATTACAGTTAAAGATCATCTACATTGATATAAACGTGTTAATTGTATTTCTGTGGATATACCTGGCTTGCGTACATGTGTCTCTAACAAAGGGCGGGACTAGCGTTCGCGATGCAAGGGCCGACGCACGGAGCGTATATTACACAACGGAGCGTCTGGGTACGCCCACATAATACAAATCACACGATAGTATTGTTTTAGTTAGGCGATAAGGAGGCAACGCGATAATAGCGCAAATCAATCTCAGTGTCCAAAATTTTAAGCTAATAGATCCTTCTCTAGTTGCAACTCCTCGGGATTAGCCTGCGATACTGAATGAAAGGGATTTCTGCGCAGAAACAAAAGTAAAGAGTATATGAGGTGAAAGAGTGTGTATATATATATATATATAAGTTTCTAAATTTTGGGGTTGAACCACAGGAAATCATCGAGTTCTCGTGAGGTACATACGTGTAAGTGACGGCACGGTGGCTTGGGAGGCATCCCTTGTTAAACATTTAAAATAAGAGCATTAGAGTATAGCAGACCAGGAGATCTACTGTAGCACAGACCAGGAGGTCCAGACAGACCAGGAGGTCTAGGTACAGCAGACTAGGAGGTCCGCTATAGATAAAGAGATAAAGAAGCACAACACCAGGAAGGGTTGGTGCGGTACCCATATAGGCCATTAAGCTCTGGCTGAAGGAATTCGCAGCCACAATTTTCGATTCCACTGGTCGCTCCGCACATAAGATTAGTTGCTTATGTGCAGAACGATTGTACCGCACATAATTGTGTGCATTAGTTAGTAACTTGACCCAGTACCATTTGCGTACGCTAGAGGGGTCATAAACGCTATTTGTACATTCTAACGTGGTTTGTGTAATTTTTTTTATTTTAAGGGAGGTTCGCTGGTCACTCGGGAATTCTCTAACAACCAATAGTTACTGGGAAGGGTTAAGTGCTCTTCGGATCACACCCACATGTTCCAGTAAATAGAGGTTCAGGTCGCAGGGGCCATAGGTTGAGTACGCCAGTGCTAAGGCAGTGTGTGGGCGTATTGGTCGACGTGGGCGAGTGAGTGGAGGTACTCGGTAAACTTCCACCGCCGGCTTACCCCGGACATCTTGGTTTTTGTAAGGGTTCGCTGAAGACCCTGATTTGAAGGTCAGAGGTAGTGAAAGCAACACCTGCAAAGATGGGGGCCAGTTGTTCAGGTAGGGGGCGATCAACCTCGGTTCGGGTTGACTTACCTTGCCGACCCGATTGGTCGGTTTACTATGTCATGTGTGAGAAATACGGTTCACACACAGAGGTTTTGTGCGATGAATGGGAAAGAATGACTGTGCATGATGGGGAAAAGTTCCCACGGGTAGGCAGTTTTAGTCCCGAGGTGTTACAAAATCTAAGGAGAAGGATATGTCTCATTAAATCTGCAAAGAGACGGATCAAACATTATGATTATTTACAGTTATGGCAACAGGAAGGTGAAATACAAAGAGTATTGGCTCAAGCGGCTGGATCTAACCCTATCAGAAAACTGATAGCCACCGCGCCACCACCACCATACATAACGGGAGAGAAGGTGGTTACAGAGAATGGCACACTGGTGAATGATAAACATGCACTTAGTAACTGTATAAATGTTAAGAATAATGTAACCAAGATTGCTGATGCTAATATTAACCCGTGCAAGCTGTACCCTGTTTTAAACTTTCCCCAGGATTGTGACCAAGAGGATGAGCCAACAACAATATTGGCACTCTCTCTAGCAGCCACCATAGCAGAAACAACAGTGGGCACGTCCCAACCAGTAAGAGCAGTATCAAAGGCCCCTAGTGGAGGGACAGGTGAGGTTGTATCAACTGGTAAGTACGGCACCATACACTATGCTGAAACCATTTCACCACATGTTGTAGAATCTACTCAGAATGATGTTATTGAACTTAATCCCGTTAGGGTAATTGCAGTGCCAAATGGGAAAACTGACACTTCAGGACTCACTCCTGTCAGACACATCGCCATGCACTGCCCCTTTTCCCGAATGGAATTAAGATCAATGGTGTCTGAATTCCCTGATCCTAGGAAAGATCTAGTTGCAAGCCAGGAATACATTAGAGAGCTAGGAAATACTGTGGAGCCCAATAACAAAGACTGGCAGATATTGCTGAGGGCATGTTTACCCTCCACTTTGAGAGAGGCCGCTATTGATCATGATCGGAATATCACCAGACACAGGGAGTCACAAAGTGATAAGTTAATGGCCGTAAGTATACAGGCCCTGACCACAAGGCCACCTCAGTATAAGTCTCCGACCCCTGTGGGTAAGTCAAATGTGGTAACTTGTTATTACTGTCATAAAGAGGGACATTTTGCACGAGACTGTAGATCGAAAAATGCACAAAAATCATATCAACCCCCTAGACAACGACATGACACACGAAATTGGGATCAAGGACCGCAGAGACGGAGTTATGAGCCACACGCAGGGGAAACAAAAAGGTATCCCCCAAAAAGAGACTGGCAAGTCACTGATAGTTCCCATTTACCCCCTTCACAGGTAATAGCTGCCAGCGCAATGCAGGGAGGTCACCACGCACCATAGGGGCGGGGCCACACCTGTAATCTGCAGCCAGTAAAATTAATTGCGAGCCTTGGAAGTGAACCCGAGGTCACAATTGATGTAGCTGGTAAATCTCTAAATTTCCTTGTAGATACGGGGGCGGCCAAGTCAGTGAATTCGACCGTGGGCATGAGAACCACTGGTAAAACAATTCCAGCCATGGGAGTAACAGGAGTAGTACAGCACTACCCTTTAAGCAAACCTGCAGAGATTACGATAGGGCCTTTGCATACCAAGCATTCTTTTCTGCTGGCTGCATCGGCTCCGACTAATCTCCTAGGGAGAGATTTACTGTGCAAAATGGGATGCGTCATATACTGTACTCCTGAAGGTGTGTTCTTGGACATACCCGAAAACCACGCTCAGGAAGCGCAGGATATGCTAGACTCCCCAACAAGATTAATGTCACACACTGTTGTTGTAAATAGGTGTCCTTCCAAGGTAGAGGAAATGATTTCCCAGATACCGGAATCACTTTGGACCAAGGATGGACAAGACACTGGATTGATGGCAAACGTAGACCCAGTAGTTGTGCAAGTAAAAGATGGTAGGATAGCTCCAAAAATCCCACAATACCCTCTGAAGCCAGAGGTGGAGTTAGGAGTTTACCCTGTAATAGAGCGCTTGCTACAACAGGGCATTCTGGTAAGAACGTCCAGCACTGCCAATAGTCCCATCTTCCCTGTTAAAAAGAGTGGGGGGAGGGGTTACAGATTAGTGCAGGATCTAAGAGGGATCAACAAAATAGTTGAGAGTCAATTCCCCGTAGTGCCAAATCCAGCTGTCATCCTTATGCAAATCCCTCCCACTGCCAAATTTTTCACTGTGATTGACCTCTGCTCCGCTTTCTTCTCTGTACCTCTGCACCCTGACAGTCAATACTTATTCGCATTCACATACAGAGGAGTTCAGTACACTTGGACTCGATTACCACAAGGTTTCATAGACAGTCCAAGTATTTTCTCACAGGCCCTGCATGATTGTTTACAGTCTTTCCAACCAGAGAGTGGATCAATATTGATACAGTATGTGGATGATTTACTGCTGTGTTCAGATTCACTGGAAGCGTCCCTGAGAGATACGAAACAACTCCTGTTTCATCTTTCAGACACAGGACACAAGGTTTCCAAGGACAAGTTACAATTATGCCAGACCCGTGTGAAGTATTTGGGACACTGTCTAACACAAGGACTGAGACACCTTACCGCTGATAGAATTCAAGCAATTCGTGACATGACCCTGCCACAAACCCAGCAACAGATAAGAACATTTTTAGGAATGTGTGGGTATTGCCGTAACTGGATCCCAGGTTTTTTCATACTAGCCCTACCTTTGCAGGAGATGGTCTCCTCAAACAAACCTGATCGGATTTCGCACACAGACGAGTCTGAGATGGCATTTGAGAGACTTAAACAGTGCCTAACGCAGGCACCAGCATTAGGTATGCCTGACTATGGGAAACCCTTTGAGCTGTACGGAACAGAGAGTGCTGGGTGCGCAGCAGGTGTCTTAACCCAGAAGCATGGTGATGCCAGCAGGCCGGTAGCCTACTATAGCGCTCAGCTAGATACGGTAGCGCGATCCCTCCCCACATGCTTGCGAAGCGTTGCAGCAATAGCATTGCTAGTCACAAAGAGCGAAGATGTAGTGCTAGGACACAACCTCACAATTCATACACCACATGCAGTGTCAGCCTTACTGAATTCGGCCCAAACCAGACACGTCTCATCAGCGCGGTTTACAAGATGGGAATTGGCATTGATGGCCCCCGTAAACATCACCATAAGGAGATGCAGCGCATTAAATCCTGCAACGTATCTCCCAGGTGTGCCTGGACAGGCACAAAGGGTGGAGGATGAGAGTGATGGTGAAGGAGGATTTAATACAGGGGATGACACGCATGATTGTATGGAATATTTGACCCAAAATTTCACGGCAAGGCCTGACATCAGTGACAACCCACTGGAAGATGAAGATTTTACTTTCTACACTGACGGTAGTTGTCACAGACAGACGGACTCGGGAGACTTGTGTACTGGATACGCAGTCGTAGATGACCAAGGTACCATAGAAGCGGAACTGCTAGGCCCACCACACTCAGCACAAGTTGCTGAACTGGTTGCCCTAACCAGAGCATGTGAATTGGCAAAGGGCAAATCAGCCAATATTTACACAGATTCTAGGTACGCCTTCGGAGTAGTCCATGATTTCGGGGCCCTATGGCGCCTCAGAAATTTAATGACGACAGCTGGCACACCCGTAGCGCATGCAGCCCACATCAAAAGACTTCTAACAGCGATACAGGAACCCGACAGAGTGGCTGTTATCAAGTGTAAAGCTCACACATATAGCCAAGACCCGGTATCACTTGGTAACTGTCACGATCCGGGTATCTGGACGCCATTTCTTACCCATCAGATGCCTCCTAAGGCTGGCTCAGCGCTCCAGGACCGGATCCCATCTGTTATCCTAATGTTCACATTCCTGCATCCTCTCCTGTCTCTCTGAGACGCTGTCACAGTAACGCCATATTACATCTGGCATGGCGTCTCCCGCGGCCTCCGCCGCCGTCCCTGAGCTTCTGCATGCAGAGTGTCAGAGTGGCGATTACGTCAGCCGCGGCCTCCGCTGTGTCCGCGTGGTTGGATGTGCACTTGTCAGCCTGGCGTCTCCTGTCTCCAGTGGCCGGCGCCGCCATTACTGTTTTCATTACCACATGGATTACAAACCAAACTTCCCTCCAAGTGTCTGCATGGGCGCAGCCATCTTGGATTCTGTCAGCTGATCATTTCCTCCAATCTGTTGTCAGTATTGTTAATCTGCATAATTGCCTAGCCAATCCCTTCCTTGCTGCAGGTATAAATACACTGTGCCTGAGCAAGGAAGGCGTCAGTGCTTTGGTTGTCAAACCTAGTTCCTGTTTGTCTCTCTCCTGTGATTGTCTTCCAGGTTCCAGCTCCTGTCTCAAGACTTCCACCATAGAGACCCGCACCAGCATTCCACCTGCGGTGTAGCCTGACTCTCCAATCCATTGTGGATTCATCTGTTTCCAGCTACAACATTACCTGCTTCCAGCCCAGCTTCCAGCAGAGTACAGCTTCTCTTAAAGGGCCGGTGTCCTTTCTACACTTTACCACTCTCCACCGGTATTATTATTTCTCCGCTCTCAAACTCTACATTTTACTCATATTGCATCGCTCTCAAGCTTCATTTATTATTTAACTGGTTCCAGCCAGTATCCACTCCGTGCTAACAACAGTCTGGTTCCAGCCAGTATCCACAGCAGCTGTTTTATCTTCAGCAACCCAGCTTTTCCTGGAACACCAGCTGGTACAATCCTGGGTTATCACCATTGCTACAGTCGGGCCTGGTAAGGACTTTCCATCTAGAAGATTATAAGAACTATCTCACACTACCAGTGCCCTGTGGCTCCTGCCACCCTGTAGTACCCAGGAACTGTAATTATTCTTTGCTGACTTTTATGTTTTCTTTTACTGCTGCTGTGTTGAGGAGTTGTCATAATAAACATCATTGACTTTTATCCAAGTTGTCGTGGTCACGCCTTCGGGCAGTTATTATTCATGTTACTTACATGTCCAGGGGTCTGATACAACCTCCCAGGTTCCGGTACATCTCAGCCCCTACAACTGAGGCTGCCTCCCGTCAGCTCAGGCCCTCAGTTGTGACAGTAAGCACTGACCTAATGAATCCAGCCGGAGACCAGGATCAAGCGGCCAGGCCGATGCAAGAACTGGCAGCCCGACTAGAACATCAGGAGGCTGCACAGGGCCACATCATCCGCTGTCTCCAGGATCTCTCTACTCGGCTGGATGGGATTCAGACAACTCTCCGTGGATCAGGCGCGTCTGGTGCGCCAACCACAGTGACTCCAGCTATAACCCCACCCACCTTACCCATTTCTGCTCCACGTCTTCATCTTCCAACGCCAGCAAAATTTGACGGATCTCCAAGATTCTGCAGGGGATTTCTCAACCAGTGTGAGATTTAGTTTGAGCTACAACCTGGCAATTTTCCCAGTGACCGTACAAAAATTGCCTACATTATTTCTCTTCTCAGTGGCTCAGCCCTTGATTGGGCATCACCGTTATGGGAGAGGTCCGACACCCTGCTATCTTCCTACACTGCCTTCGTGTCAACATTCAGGCGCATCTTCGACGAGCCAGGCCGGGTAACCTCAGCTTCATCCGAGATTCTCCGTTTACGCCAGGGGTCACGTACTGTAGGACAATATCTGATACAGTTCCAGATCCTGGCATCCGAACTGGCATGGAACGACGAGGCCCTGTATGCTGCATTCTGGCATGGCTTATCTGAGCGTATTAAAGATGAGTTAGCTACCAGAGACTTACCCTCTAAGTTAGATGAGCTAATCTAACTCTGCACGAAAGTTGATTTACGTTTCAGAGAGAGAGCAATTGAGCGTGGAAGATCATCTGCTCCAAAATCTTCTGCTCCTCCTCCTCGCCAACTGTCACCAACTAAAGATGAGCCCATGCAAATTGGCCGTTCCCGTTTAACTCCTGCTGATCGCCGAAGACGTCTCTCCAAGTCTCTCTGTCTTTATTGTGCAGCTCCGTCTCACACCATTAATGCCTGTCCCAAACGTCCAGGACTCCAGACCCTAGCTCGCCAAGGAGAGGGCCGGCTAGGAGTAATGATCTCCTCTCCATCTCCTCAAGATTGTAATCTCCCAGTCTCGCTTCAAGTTGCTCAACGTTATCGGAACGTCATTGCCCTCCTTGATTCCGGAGCAGCTGGGAACTTTATTACCGAAGCCTATGTTAAACGGTGGTCCCTACCCACCGAGAGACTTCCTGCGTCCATCTCATTAACTGCCGTGGATGGCAGCAAGATCTTTGAGGCAGTTATTTCTTTAAGGACTCTACCAGTTCGTCTGAGAGTGGGAGTTCTTCATTCCGAACTTATTTCTTTTTTAGTGATTCCAAGAGCCACACATCCTGTGGTCCTGGGCCTTCCATGGCTCCGTCTTCACAATCCTACA
The DNA here is from genome assembly GCF_028390025.1 of Pseudophryne corroboree. Lineage (NCBI taxonomy): Eukaryota > Metazoa > Chordata > Amphibia > Anura > Myobatrachidae > Pseudophryne > Pseudophryne corroboree. The sequence continues at coordinate 312,631 of NW_026970238.1, read as the reverse complement.
ATTGATTGGACGACTACGCAAATCCTGGCATGGGGTTCCTCCTGTGCTGAGACATGTTTGTTTAAAGTATTGCCTGTCTGTTCTTCCTCCCCCAGGTCGTCTGATGTTCCACCTCCTCCATATCAAGATTTCACGGATGTGTTCAGTAAAACTTCTGCTGATATCCTTCCTCCTCATAGAGAATGGGACTGCCCGATTGATCTCGTTCCAGGGAAGGTTCCACCTCGAGGCCGAACTTACCCGTTGTCTCTGCCTGAGACGCATTCTATGGAGGAATACATTAAAGAGAACCTAGCAAAGGGGTTCATTCGACCTTCTTCTTCTCCAGCCGGCGCAGGCTTCTTTTTTGTAAAAAAGAAAGATGGTGGTCTGCGGCCGTGCATCGACTACAGAGGTTTGAACGACATTACCATCAAGAACCGTTATCCTTTACCCCTGATTACTGAGCTCTTTGACAGAGTTAGCGGAGCTACCATCTTTACAAATCTGGACTTGAGAGGTGCATACAATCTCATCCGGATCCGTGAGGGTGACGAGTGGAAGACCGCCTTTAACACCCGTGATGGACATTATGAGTACCTCGTCATGCCCTTCGGATTGAGCAATGCTCCAGCTGTCTTCCAGCATTTTGTCAATGAGATCTTCAGAGACATTCTATACCGTCATGTCATGGTCTATCTAGACGATATCCTCATTTTTGCCAACGATTTAGAGGAACATCGTTTTTGGGTTAAAGAGGTTCTGTCCCGTCTCCATGTCAATCATCTCTATTGCAAATTAGAGAAATGCGTCTTTGAAGTCAAGTCCATTCCGTTTCTAGGGTACATTGTGTCCGGTTCCGGACTAGAGATGGATCCTGAGAAACTACAAGCAATACAAAATTGGCCGGTACCCTTAACCCTCAAAGGGGTCCAGAGGTTCTTAGGGTTCGCCAACTATTACCGAACGTTTATACGAGACTTTTCCACCATTGTGGCGCCTATTACTGCTTTCACTAAGAAGGGTGCTAACCCGTCCAAGTGGTCTGAAGAAGCCATGCAAGCATTTCATCTTTTAAAACAAAGGTTCATCTCTGCGCCTGTTCTGAAACAGCCTGACATCGACTCTCCTTTCATCTTAGAGGTGGATGCCTCCTCTGTTGGAGTAGGAGCGGTGTTATCTCAGAGGGCTCAAGATGGCCATTTACACCCTTGCTGTTATGAACCACAGGTAGTGGTTCATTCCTATTTTATGTTTATTTAGTTGTCTTGCATGCCAGGATTTCCCATTGCTCTGTTTTGGATTACTCTTGTCTGCTGCCGCTGGTGAGTCTGTGCAATTGCAGCTTGTTCTCATGTGTTCAGCCTCATCTGGCTGCTGATTGCATCTTGTCAGCTTAGTCGTGCAGCAGGCCAGCTGCAAGAGATAATTAATTAGGCCTCTCTGATATATGCTGGCTCACTGCAGTTAGCAGATGCTGATGATATTCCTTGGTTTGCAGTCTGCTTTAAGTTTGAGCTGGTTCCTGTCAGTCCCTGTGTGGATTCCTGTGTCAGTCCCTGTGTTGATTCCTGTGTCAGTCCCTGTGTCTGATCCCGTGTCCTACCCTGAGTTCCAGTGGATTCTGCCTGTCCTCCAGTTCTGAAAGTCGGTGTCGGCAGCTTCCTGTTTGCCTATGTCAGTTGCAGAAAGTATCCAGTCCTGCTCAAGCCGGTTGTTCCTGTCCTCAGTGGTCCTGTACTCAGAGATTTGTCATCTTTTCCTGGAGTCTGACTGAGCACCTTTAACATCCTGTGGTGTTCGTGAGTCACGGCGCAGCCGTGTGTTGCGGCTTGTCCGCTTACTGTTTATTATTTAGTATATTTGTGTCCTGGAGCTTTTGCGGAGGATTCCGCTCTCCCTGATCCACTCTGGTATCCAGCGGTGCCGGATAGGAGTGTCGGATCAGTGGATCTTTGGTTGTCCTTTTCCCTGGCGGCTAGTCCGCACATACCTTTTGATTTAGTTAGTTAGCTTGTAACCCCTGGCCTGGTTGCTTAGTCAGAGGGCCCCTTGTTATCACCCTGTCTCGGACTTCCCCTTGTCTCCCATTAAGACCTGCGGGGGCATCGGGGTTGGGCAGACATAATCCGCCCTTCGAACGCGGCTGCCATGGGCTCAAGCAACCATAGTCTCGCAGGGGATTTCTGATAACACGGGCGAGACAACGGAGTTAGGGTGCCAGGGGTTACTAGGCTATCCTGCTCCCACAACCAGCATATCTTCCCAGTACTCTGACCTCAGCCATACGATCTCCTCTGGTCAGAAGTACTGGAATCCTAACATTATCATCAGCCATACCACAAAAAAGAAATAAAACTTTTTTTTTTCTTTTTTGGCCCAGTCCAGTGTCTAGTCTAGAATCCAGTCCTGTCTAGAATTCAGTGTGCTGAATCCAATCCGGTGTTTAGAATCCAGTCTTGTCTAGAATTCAGTGTGCAGAATCCAATCCGGTGTCAAGAATCCAGTCCTGTCTAGAATTTGGTGTTTAGAATCCAGTCCGGTGTTTAGAATCCAGTCCGGTGTTTAGAATCCAGTCCGGTGTTTAGAATCCAGTCCGGTGTTTAAAAAAAAAAAAAAAAAAAATCTTGTTTTGTTTAGCAAAATGTAGTCTTGCCTTGTCTTGCCTTGTCTTGCCTTGCCTTGTCTTGCCTTGCCTTGTCTTGCCTTGCCTTGTCTTGCCTTGCCTTGTCTTGTCTTGTCTAGTTTTAAATCCTCCTATGTCTACTATGCAAGCCCTGCAGGCATCTCTCGCAGCCCTGAACTCTGTATTCAGTGCTTTGAGACCAGAGCGACTAGAAGTTTTGCAGCAATCCCTAAAGCAACTGCAAAACCTTCTGACTAAAATCTTGCTTATTTTGCCAGAAGTCGTTGAGAGTACATCTATCTCTAAAGAGACTCTTGTTCACAGTATGGTGACAAGAGAATCCTCTGGTTTAATTGAAGAGAAAAAGTTTAAAAGTTTTCTGCGGCCCAGGCTCTCAGAAGAGGAGCGTCTGCGTCGCAGAAACTTAAACTTATGCCTATATTGTGGGGGTTTAGGCCATTATCTGCAGACCTGTGAGTTGCGCAAGCCAAAGTGTGGTGACGAGTCTTGCCCTCTGGCCAAGTTGAGTCATGATACAAGACCTACTCCTGTCTCTACTGTGGCAGAGGTACTTGTCACACAACCCACACAAAAAAGCTCTCTGTCCTATAATTGGGGTCCTTGGGCAAGGGAGCCCCATTATAGATTCAGGAATCAAAAGAGAATGTTTCTCTCCTCTCTTGAGGTTCCTGTGGAAGCGGAGTTGCAAGTCCCTGGAGTGGTGCCCGTAGCCCAGGGTCCTGGAGTGGTGCCCGTAGCCCAGGGTCCTGGAGTGGTGCCCGTAGCCCAGGGTCCTGGAGTGGTGCCCGTAGCCCAGGGTCCTGGAGTGGTGCCCGTAGCCCAGGGTCCTGGAGTGGTGCCCGTAGCCCAGGGTCCTGGAGTGGTGCCCGTAGCCCAGGGTCCTGGAGTGGTGCCCGTAGCCCAGGGTCCTGGAGCGGTGCCCGATGCCCAGAGTGCTGGAGCGGTACCCGATGCCCAGAGTGCTGGAGCGGTACCCGATGCCCAGAGTGCTGGAGCGGTACCCGATGCCCAGAGTGCTGGAGCGGTACCCGATGCCCAGAGTGCTGGAGCGGTACCCGATGCCCAAGCTTATAGAGGGACATCAAATATTGTAGCTCAGGTTTCCATACCAGAAGGGGTCTCAGAAGCTGTTACCCCAGGTAGGGACTTGAGGAGCGCAACCTCAGAAAGGGTATCTAAAACCATAGTTCTTGAAGGGAACTCGAGAAGCAAAACCCCAGAAGGGATCTTTGAAGTAATATCCCCAAGTGGGGTCTCGAGAGACGCAGCCCCAAAGAAGGGTCTAGAAGTCGCTTCCCCAGGAAAGAACTTAAGAAGCATAGCATTAGTGGAGGATCTGAACGTTATTGCTTCAGCAAAAGTCCCGGAAGTCATAGTCCCGGGAGAACTTTCGATTATTATCGACTCAGAGAGGGAGGCCGATGGCCCGATCCCAGTCAGGGAGGCCAACGACCCGCTCCCAGTAAAAGAATCCGAGGTGCTGGCCCCAGCGGGGTTCCCGGAGGCCACTGCCCCAGCGGGGTTCCCGGAGGCCTCTGCCCCAGCGGGGTTCCCGGAGGCCACTGCCCCAGCGGGGTTCCCGGAGACCACTGCCCCGGGTGGGGTTCAGAAAGTCACTGCCCCGGGTGGGGTTCAGAAAGTCACTGCCCCGGGTGGGGTTCAGAAAGTCACTGCCCCGGGTGGGGTTCAGAAAGTCACTGCCCCGGGTGGGGTTCAGAAAGTCTCAGCCCCGGGTGGGGTTCAGAAAGTCTCAGCCCCGGGTGGGGTTCAGAGAGTCTCAGCCCCGGGTGGGGTTCAGAGAGTCTCAGCCTCGAGTAAGGTCAATAGTGACCAGGTCCTAGCAAAGCACTCCAGTCAGTCAGATGAGAAGGAAACAGATCCTGACTCTGATATCTCAACATCCATAATCTTTGATGGGGACTTAACCCAATTTCTGGCGCTTTACAAACACTATTACATTATTATGTTGTCTAGACCATTTCTGGGCATCACTCCAGAGAACCTTGTGCTCTATCTTATTTATTCTTTTAGAGGAGAGCCTTTTGAGTGGGCGACCAGCCTAATGAAAGCTGAAGATCCCATTCTTCAGGATCCCCCAGCATTCAGTGATGCAATTATTAAAAGATATGGTTCCAAAGAAATTGGTTCAGGTTCCTCTAAGTCACCCGTCTTGTCTGCTGAGAGTCCACAAAATACTGTAAACTCGGCACAGGAGTCTCAGCCCGTTGTTGTGACTGCAGGATGTGCTTTTCTGACTACTTCTTCTAATAATAGTACTTTACCAGAAAGTTCAGCTCCCAAGGGTAAGAGACCTGTCTCTGATTTGAACGCAGCCTTGCTGGGTGGTACCATCAGTTCAGACAATGTTTGGGGAATTACCTTGGTCAGACCTAAAGAGCTTTGTAAAAAGAAGAAGAAGAAAAAGAAATAATTTTTTGACTCTTGCCTTGATAAAAAAAAAAAAAAATTTTTTTTCCCTTGTCTTGTGTCCAGTGGCCACCATCAAGGGGAGGGCACTGTTACAAGCTGTGGTTGCAGCTTGTTTCTGTTTTCGTGTCTGTTAGACCAATGTGTCAGGTTTTTTTTTTGTATCCCTTGTTCTGGATAGTCTGAATTTTGGGGTCTTTTGACCCCTCCTCAAGGGGGGGGGGTACTGTTATGAGCCACGGCTGTGGCTCATTCCTGTTTTGCAGTTTTGTTCTGTATTTCATGTTATACTTCTGTTTATGTTCCCCGTGGGTGTCATGGGGTGCTCGGAGCTCACCCTTAAGGAGGGGATACTGTTATGAACCACAGGTAGTGGTTCATTCCTATTTTATGTTTATTTAGTTGTCTTGCATGCCAGGATTTCCCATTGCTCTGTTTTGGATTACTCTTGTCTGCTGCCGCTGGTGAGTCTGTGCAATTGCAGCTTGTTCTCATGTGTTCAGCCTCATCTGGCTGCTGATTGCATCTTGTCAGCTTAGTCGTGCAGCAGGCCAGCTGCAAGAGATAATTAATTAGGCCTCTCTGATATATGCTGGCTCACTGCAGTTAGCAGATGCTGATGATATTCCTTGGTTTGCAGTCTGCTTTAAGTTTGAGCTGGTTCCTGTCAGTCCCTGTGTGGATTCCTGTGTCAGTCCCTGTGTTGATTCCTGTGTCAGTCCCTGTGTCTGATCCCGTGTCCTACCCTGAGTTCCAGTGGATTCTGCCTGTCCTCCAGTTCTGAAAGTCGGTGTCGGCAGCTTCCTGTTTGCCTATGTCAGTTGCAGAAAGTATCCAGTCCTGCTCAAGCCGGTTGTTCCTGTCCTCAGTGGTCCTGTACTCAGAGATTTGTCATCTTTTCCTGGAGTCTGACTGAGCACCTTTAACATCCTGTGGTGTTCGTGAGTCACGGCGCAGCCGTGTGTTGCGGCTTGTCCGCTTACAGTTTATTATTTAGTATATTTGTGTCCTGGAGCTTTTGCGGAGGATTCCGCTCTCCCTGATCCACTCTGGTATCCAGCGGTGCCGGATAGGAGTGTCGGATCAGTGGATCTTTGGTTGTCCTTTTCCCTGGCGGCTAGTCCGCACATACCTTTTGATTTAGTTAGTTAGCTTGTAACCCCTGGCCTGGTTGCTTAGTCAGAGGGCCCCTTGTTATCACCCTGTCTCGGACTTCCCCTTGTCTCCCATTAAGACCTGCGGGGGCATCGGGGTTGGGCAGACATAATCCGCCCTTCGAACGCGGCTGCCATGGGCTCAAGCAACCATAGTCTCGCAGGGGATTTCTGATAACACGGGCGAGACAACGGAGTTAGGGTGCCAGGGGTTACTAGGCTATCCTGCTCCCACAACCAGCATATCTTCCCAGTACTCTGACCTCAGCCATACGATCTCCTCTGGTCAGAAGTACTGGAATCCTAACACTTGCAGTTTCTTCTCCCGGAAGTTCTCCCCAGCTGAGCGCAACTATGCCATTGGCGACCAGGAGTTGCTAGCCATCAAGCTCGCTCTAGAAGAGTGGAGGTATCTGTTGGAGGGAGCTTCTCATTCAATCACCATACTTACAGACCACAAGAACCTTTTATATCTGAAAGGCGCACAATGTCTCAACCCTCGTCAGGCCAGATGGGCACTTTTCTTTTCCAGGTTCGACTTTAAACTCCAGTTCTGTCCGGGCTCTCAGAATCGCAAGGCCGATGCCCTTTCCCGCTCATGGGAGCAAGAAAATGAGTCAGAGTCTTCAGACAAGCATCCTATTATAAATCCGTTGGCATTCTCCACGGTAGGGATGGACTCTACGCCCCCATCAGGGAAAAGTTTTGTGAAACCGATGCTAAGGAAGAAGCTCATGCATTGGGCCCATGCTTCCCGTTTTGCCGGACATACAGGTATCCAAAAAACCCTGGAGTTTATCTCTAGGTCCTATTGGTGGCCAACTCTGAAAAAGGACGTCTTGGAGTTTATTGCATCTTGCCCAAAGTGTGCTCAACATAAGGTATCCTGCCAGTCGCCTGCGGGGCAACTGGTTCCACTATCTGTTCCCCGTCGACCTTGGACCCATTTGTCGATGGATTTTATTACAGAGTTACCCATGTGCAACAAGTTCAATACCATCTGGGTGGTAGTTGACCGGTTCACCAAGATGGCACACTTCATTCCTCTCACCGGTCTTCCGTCAGCTTCCAAGTTGGCTCAAGTATTCATACAAGAGATCTTCCGACTCCATGGTCTTCCTGAAGAAATTATCTCAGATCGAGGAGTTCAATTCACAGCCAAATTCTGGCGAAGTTTATGTCAAGTCCTCCAAGTCAAGCTAAAGTTTTTTACGGCTTACCATCCTCAGACCAATGGTCAAACCGAGAGGGTGAATCAGGACTTGGAGGCCTTCCTCCGCATCTATGTGTCCTCCTCTCAAGATGACTGGGTTCAATTACTTCCCTGGGCCGAGTTCTGTCATAACAACCAGTATCATTCTTCATCTGCTTCAACACCATTCTTCACTAACTTTGGATTCCACCCTAAAGTCCCTGAGTTCCAACCGCTTCCAGCAACTTCTGTTCCCGCAGTGGATATCACCTTGCATCAGTTTGCCAATATCTGGAAGAGCGTACGATCAGCTCTGCTCAAGGCATCGTTCAGGTACAAGAAGTTTGCGGATAAGAAGCGTCGAGCAGTTCCTGCTCTCAAGGTGGGTGATCGGGTATGGTTATCCACGAAGAATTTGAGGTTAAGAGTTCCCAGTATGAAGTTTGCACCTCGCTATATCGGTCCTTTCAAGATCGAACAAGTCATCAATCCTGTTGCTTACAGACTTCAGTTGCCTCCCTTCTTAAAAATACCCAGGACATTCCATGTTTCCCTGTTGAAACCGCTGATCTTGAATCGGTTTCATTCCTCACTTCCTCCAACTCCGAAAGTTCAAACTCAACGAGGCGTTGAGTATGAAGTAGCCAAGATCCTGGACTCACGTCACCGTTACGGTCAACTACAATATCTTATTGACTGGAAGGGTTATGGCCCTGAGGAACGTTCATGGACCAATGCTTCTGATGTCCATGCTCCTGCCTTGGTCCGGAGATTCCATTCCAAGTTTCCTCAAAAGGCAAAGAAGTGTCCTGGGGCCACTCCTAAAGGGGGGGGGGGGGGTGCTGTCACGATCCGGGTATCTGGACGCCATTTCTTACCCATCAGATGCCTCCTAAGGCTGGCTCAGCGCTCCAGGACCGGATCCCATCTGTTATCCTAATGTTCACATTCCTGCATCCTCTCCTGTCTCTCTGAGACGCTGTCACAGTAACGCCATATTACATCTGGCATGGCGTCTCCCGCGGCCTCCGCCGCCGTCCCTGAGCTTCTGCATGCAGAGTGTCAGAGTGGCGATTACGTCAGCCGCGGCCTCCGCTGTGTCCGCGTGGTTGGATGTGCACTTGTCAGCCTGGCGTCTCCTGTCTCCAGTGGCCGGCGCCGCCATTACTGTTTTCATTACCACATGGATTACAAACCAAACTTCCCTCCAAGTGTCTGCATGGGCGCAGCCATCTTGGATTCTGTCAGCTGATCATTTCCTCCAATCTGTTGTCAGTATTGTTAATCTGCATAATTGCCTAGCCAATCCCTTCCTTGCTGCAGGTATAAATACACTGTGCCTGAGCAAGGAAGGCGTCAGTGCTTTGGTTGTCAAACCTAGTTCCTGTTTGTCTCTCTCCTGTGATTGTCTTCCAGGTTCCAGCTCCTGTCTCAAGACTTCCACCATAGAGACCCGCACCAGCATTCCACCTGCGGTGTAGCCTGACTCTCCAATCCATTGTGGATTCATCTGTTTCCAGCTACAACATTACCTGCTTCCAGCCCAGCTTCCAGCAGAGTACAGCTTCTCTTAAAGGGCCGGTGTCCTTTCTACACTTTACCACTCTCCACCGGTATTATTATTTCTCCGCTCTCAAACTCTACATTTTACTCATATTGCATCGCTCTCAAGCTTCATTTATTATTTAACTGGTTCCAGCCAGTATCCACTCCGTGCTAACAACAGTCTGGTTCCAGCCAGTATCCACAGCAGCTGTTTTATCTTCAGCAACCCAGCTTTTCCTGGAACACCAGCTGGTACAATCCTGGGTTATCTCCATTGCTACAGTCGGGCCTGGTAAGGACTTTCCATCTAGAAGATTATAAGAACTATCTCACACTACCAGTGCCCTGTGGCTCCTGCCATCCTGTAGTACCCAGGAACTGTATTTATTCTTTGCTGACTTTTACGTTTTCTTTTACTGCTGCTGTGTTGCGGAGTTGTCATAATAAACATCATTGACTTTTATCCAAGTTGTCGTGGTCACGCCTTCGGGCAGTTATTATTCATGTTACTTAGATGTCCAGGGGTCTGATACAACCTCCCAGGTTCCGGTACATCTCAGCCCCTACAACTGAGGCTGCCTCCCGTCAGCTCAGGCCCTCAGTTGTGACAGTAACAGCCGAGCAGACGAAGCTGCTAAATCAGCAGCAGGTAACCCCATACAAACAGACAGTACACGACTGATGGTATTTAATACTGTAAACACACAGAAATTGTGTGAAATGCAAAATTTGTGTTCACCACAAGAAAAGGCAGTTTGGAGGTCAAAAGGATATGGCCAGGAGTCCTCAGGACTCTGGACAGACGGACAGGGTAAGCCAGTGGCACCCAGAGCATACCTTCCAAGTCTAGCGGAAGCGGCACATGGGCTGACTCATCTAGGCAAAGAAGGAATGTGTAAGTTGATAAGAGCTTATTGGTGCGCCCCAGGATTTTCTTCCCATGCGGGTAAAAGAGCGATGACATGTCTCACCTGCTTGAGGAAGAATATCGGAAAGGCAATACCGACAGAGCCATCCCATATCCCTCCGACAGATGGTCCTTTCCAGGTAATACAAATTGATTTCATACAATTGCCACCTTGTAGAAATTTAAAGTATGTATTGGTCTGTATTGATGTGTTCTCAAATTGGGTTGAAGCATTTCCCGCGGCCACAAATACCGCTGTATTTACTGCAAAGAAAATTGTGCAGGAATTTGTGTGTAGGTATGGTATCCCTAGAATCATTGAAAGTGATAGGGGTACCCATTTTACACGTGAAGTCTTTCAAACAATGTGTAAGTTGATGGGAATTAATAGTAAGCTGCACACTCCGTACCGCCCCCAGGCGAGTGCGAAGGTGGAAAGAGTAAACAGCACTATTAAAAATAAATTGAGCAAGGTAATGACTGAAACAGGACTGTTATGGCCCGAAGCTTTGCCAATTGTATTATACAGCATCAGAACCACTCCCAGGTCCCCTCTTAATCTGTCTCCTTTTGAAATTCTGTTTGGTCGACAACCTCATGTTATGATTAACCCCCAGGATGATTTGAAATGTAACAATGAAGTAACCGTAAAGTACTTGGTTAAGATGAGTAAGCAATTGAGGAATCAGAATGATAATTTAAAGTTGGTGATTCCTGATCTGCCAGACAGTAATTGTCATGACATTGAACCTGGGGATTATGTAATTTTCTACGCTCAGGTTGCCTTATTGACAGATGGGAAGGACCATATCAAGTCTTATTGACCAGCACAACAGCATTGAAGGTTGCCGAGAGAGAGACTTGGGTCCATTCGTCTCATTGTAAAAAGGTCACTGACCCAGAGAGGTCCCGTGATAAAGAACAGACGGTAGAGGTTGTATCACTAGAGTGTCTGTTCAGGGAGGATTGAGACGACACCTGAGCGCTGAGAATAATAAGACAGGAAGCTTGTTGAGCCAGATTTCTTTTTCCCATTTGTTATTTTCTCCAGTTCCCACCTCCCTCCTATTTCCTTTACCCTTTCTTATTTTTCTCCTTTACTCCTCTAAGATGGACTTGCCCCAAGAGACTGTGATCCGGATTTTCTTGTTGACCATGATGTTGACCAGAGCAGTCTGTTCCGGTGAGAGTACCATGGAGGTCGAGAAAGGATCGGGAATGGGTTCTGATGACCAGGATGCAGGCGTAAATTTCCAAGAGCAACATAATCTCAGAGTTAAGGCGAGTATCAGAAAACGATCTGGTAGCATTGACAATAGAAGGAATTGTGAAGGATTGTTAGCTGAAGAGAACTGCATCTGTAGGCATTGTGACAATATAGTTGAGGATGGGTGCATAAAGAAATGTCAGTCCAGTTTTAATGTCCACATGGACCGGCATCCATTGAGTGACTATCATTCCTTAGTGGGTAAAGTGTTAAATCAGACAGACTGTTGGGTATGCTCTCAAGTACCTCAAGGTCATAGCAAATCAGGACTAGTACCATTCCCTTTAACTGTAGGAGAGGTACTTGAGCTAAGTGGTGGGAGGCCGGTGGACAAGAGGTTTAATATCTCTAGTCCTCCTAGTTTGAAGCTCCACCAATATCATGTGGATAGGTCCTTAGTGTGCTTTAACATTTCCAATCCCCGAAAGCCGGGAAATTGGGAAGTGTCATGGAGTAATCAAACCATGACCTTTTCATACAGAGCCGACAGAATGCCCATAGACACAGAACTTATACGCCAGATAGCTGACCATGGAAGATTTTTCCGGTATAGGTACACTCTAGGAAGTAGAACCATGCGAGTTGGAGAAGTATCACCAGGATACTGTGCACATATCGTACAAACAGATACGTGTACTAAACAGATGGTAGAGTTAGGGTTAGGAGATTTCACATGGAAAATTTGTAACATGATAATGTCATACTCCGTCCCATATGTTCTCCACGATGATGCATATTTCATATGCGGGAGGAAGGCGTATAAGTGGCTTGCCCCAAACTCAGAGGGATTGTGCTATATTGGAAAAGTACTGCCTGAAGTAATGACTGTAACCCATAACAAAATGAAAGATATTCATCGCAGTGCCCAAGCTCCTTATACTCACACTCATTATGAGCACGTCGTTAAACGGCACCTGATAGAGAGGACAGAGCATTCAGCCTCTGATCTGATCCATGAATCCACCGGGATTCAATTCCTACTCGCGTTAGATATCATTCGTACCGCCAGAGGAGTGATAAATTATAAATATATATCTGCGCTTGCAAACTTATTAGACAATATCACCGCAATGAATGATGACACGTTCAGGTACACTGGGAAAGAGTTACAAGCCTACAAAACAGAACTGGTTCAGCATAGGATGATTCTCAATTACCTCACAGCTGTGACAGGCGGGTATTGTGTTACCCTAGCAACTCAATATGGAATAAAGTGCTGCACGTACATTACAAACAGCACGGAGGACCCAGCCGAGGTCATAGACCAAAAGATGGATGACATTTTACAATTAAAATGGGAGTTTCGAAGGAAACACAATCTCACACTCGCTGCTGTGGGTAATGAGCTGACCAGTTGGGTGTCATGGTTGAACCCACGAAATTGGTTCTCGGGCTTAGGAGAATGGGCCCAAGGTATTATTATGGATGTAGGGAAATTTCTTTTGTGTATTCTGGGAGTCGTCATATTGGTTGGCCTGATATTTAGATGCGTTCGGGTTTTAACGAAGAGTAAAAGTAATACCAGAGTGATGAGTCTAAGGAGCGAAGACACTGTATCAACAACAACTAATATGATTTATGACCCAACGATAGAGACAATGTTGTGATGAAAATGTGATTCCACGGTCCGTTTCTTTCACCCGTTTCTCCTTTGTTTTCCTCCAAGGTACAAAGACATCCGCTTGGAAGAAGAATTTGACAACCTCTTTTATACAGACCATTGATGAACTATGCTACAAGCCCCCAATTTCCCTAGTGACTTTAACTTTTACGATAGCCCAATACTTTAGAGACTGTAACTTTATGGACAATGGAACAACTTTTGCTCGTTATTTATAGCAAAAGCACCGAGAGACATCAGACAACATGTACATCAAGACAAGACCAGACAAGACCTCAATCGGCGAATGCATATTAAACTCACATAGTTTATGACTGCATTTATAATAATTGCTTCTTATCTTCACCTCTACAACCTTCAGGTAATGACACACATAGTCGATAGGGAATATAGATACAGATATCAACACTCACATATCCCCCCATTCATGTATCATCAACTAAATGTGCTCCCCCATTTGTTGCAACCAAAAGCCGAAAAGAGCTCGGTAAAGTTTGACAGCCCATCCACAGACCCGTAATACAGGATAAGAAGGAATTCAAATGTATACTTTGCAATACCTCGAAGCTTGATTTAAAACACGTACGGCACGATGATACATGACCCCTCAAACATGGATTCATACACACATGCTTCTACTATTTCACTAGGTCATACCTTTTTTCCCACCTGCTCCTCTCCTCCCTTTACCCAATCATAAAATGGTATTTACATTATGACATATATTTTTCTTTTTTGAACTGTTTTAGGAAGTGGCAGTTATTGATGACTGCCAAAGGGTGGACTGTCAAAGTCGGAAAAATATCATGCTACACGTCGCCATATATTCACCTCCTGCGCTTGCCCGCTGCACGTGCACATTCTCTCCCGTGCGTGCGGATACTCGCAGCTGCGTGATGGCGCCTCCTCGGCCATGCGCTCGAGCGCGTGGTATGTGCATTTACGGTAGAGTTTGTGTGCGTCTAGCGGGCGACTCAATCGTTAAATAATAAAACCAAATAGTATGTTTTATAGATAATGTTCCCCTTAATGATGACTGTAAGTTTGTTTAATGTAACTGGTCGCTGGATAGAGGAATTCCTCTTTGCATGGTACGAAGGGTCAGACAGGGTTTGAGCAGTGGTGTTTGGTACCTAACTAAAGAACATTTTATTAGAAACAATCCGGTGCTGGTTAGGTAAAGATTAATCGCTCCTGCGATAGTTATGTCTATTAGCAGTTTCTGGACATTTACTATATTTGCGGTTCATTATCCATGCGGCGGGAATTCTCAGATTCCCTCCCACCTGAGCAGTTTGATATAGTCACAGCCCACCTGTTCAAACTAACCTATGACCTTTTGTTATGATGCGAGGAGACATTCCTGTGTCCAATGAACAATGAGATTGTAGGTCCCTTTGTAGCATACTGTACGCAGTGTATATAAGGACAGCCAGCCTGGCCAGCTCAGTCTTCTCTCCACAAACGGTTTTCATCTTGACTAACTCGGAGCTGGTACCAGGACTGCGCAGCGATCATTCCCCAGTGTGTGTAAGTTATTCTCTGTGACCAACTTATTCCCTGTTTGTATTTGCCATATTCTCTCTCTCTGTTATTGTATAAGATTGTGACGATATTGTATATTTATGTGTAGTTATTCTGCTTAGATATTGATGTTAGCCTGTAGTGTATGAACTGTTAACTGTTTATTCCTTTTTTACATAGCTAGATATTGTTAGTAAAGGTGTTGGAACCTTAGCAAGGTATTGCGTGTTTATTACATTGCAGAGGGTAATCGGAGCGTCTCAATCGCTCAAGCAGCTTTAGTATTAACAAGGTTAAGCAGCGTTATATCGCTACAGTATTTCAATAGTAAGGTTTACAGTACAAACTCAATCTTTCACTGTGTTGCATACACGGTTTACTGAGTGTCATCCCGTGAGCGTCTGCGCCGCTCGTGTTCTCCTCGTGGTCACGAGCGTACGCTACGCTAGTAGCGTAGCATTACGGTAGTCGGCCGCCTATAGCGTGCTCGACACCACGCGTTAAGCTGTGAGCGAGCGTGTCGCATGTGCGTCTCGACCACGGCTAAGCGTCTGCTACGCTAAGTGCGTACCCTTACGGTACCCCATACGCCAATTGCGTACTGAGTCTCTTACCCATTATAGTAAATGTTATAAGATAAATATTTAGCTTTATCAACATTGAGAGAGAGAGAGAATACTTACAGAGGCGATTACCGCTCTTCGGCCCGCCTCACCAGTTGCTCCTCGCGCCGGCCTTTCCCTCTTCCTAACTTGGATCCCCCTCTGTACTCCGCTCAGGGGGGGAGTTTCGCGGAGTGACTGGGTTGCGTCATGACGTAACGACGCAACGGCGTCATTTCGTGAAATTTCGCCCCCCGAGCGTGTTAATCGGGGAGAAATAGGAGGGGGAAGCAGGGAGCCACAGTTAGTGCCGCGGCGGGCGCCCAGTGCAGTTGTTGTTGTTGTCCTCCCTGGAGTCGCTCGGTCTAGGCTGTGGGAAGTTTTCCCACCTGAACTACTAATGCGAAGGAATCTGTTAGGGGACCCAGCTCACCATCTCTTCTGGATTTGAGCTCCAGAGATGGGCAGCCTAGATCCCCTGCCGGGGTTTCCTGCCCACCGAGGGTGATACCTGTATAGTGCAAGGAAAGACTCGGCTTGCTGGGAAGCTGAGCTGCTCCTCTCTCTCCCCATGCTATTTTCACGTGTGAGGCCAGAGTAGAAGGCATTCCGTTTTCAGGGAAAAGAGATGGGGGGAATCCAGCAGCCTGCACAGTCCTGGATTCCCCCCTCCTGGGACACAAACACCAAGTAAGTGCATTTCATTTTAAATACCATTAAATACACTTTACACATGCACTGCACAGGCTCCACATACCCAGGCACTGCACAGGCTCCACACACCCAGGCACTGCACAGGCTCCACATCATACCCAGGCACTGCACAGGCTCCACATCATACCCAGGCACTGCACAGGCTCCACATCATACCCAGGCACTGCACAGGCTCCACATACCCAGGCACTGCACAGGCTCCACAGACCCAGGCACTGCACAGGCTCCACATACCCAGGCACTGCACAGGCTCCACATACCCAGGCACTGCACAGGCTCCACATACCTAGGCACTGCACAGGCTCCACATACCCAGGCACTGCACAGGCTCCACATACCCAGGCACTGCACAGGCTCCACAGACCCAGGCACTGCACAGGCTCCACATACCCAGGCACTGCACAGGCTCCACATACCCAGGCACTGCACAGGCTCCACATACCCAGGCACTGCACAGGCTCCACATACCCAGGCACTGCACAGGCTCCACATACCCAGGCACTGCACAGGCTCCACATACCCAGGCACTGCACAGGCTCCACATACCCAGGCACTGCACAGGCTCCACACACCCAGGCACTGCACAGGCTCCACACACCCAGGCACTGCACAGGCAGCACTGCACAGGCTCCACATACCCAGGCACTGCACAGGCTCCAAACGCCCAGGCACCGCACAGGCTCCACACGCCCAGGCACCGCACAGGCTCCACACGCCCAGGCACCGCACAGGCTCCACACGCCCAGGCACCGCACAGGCTCCACACGCCCAGGCACCGCACAGGCTCCACACACACCCAGGCACTGCACAGGCTCCACACACCCAGGCACCGCACAGGCTCCACATACCCAGGCACCGCACAGGCTCCACATACCCAGGCACTGCACAGGCTCCACATACCCAGGCACTGCACAGGCTCCACATACCCAGGCACTGCACAGGCTCCACACGCCCAGGCACCGCACAGGCTCCCCATACCCAGGCACCGCACAGGCTCCACATACCCAGGCACCGCACAGGCTCCACATACCCAGGCACCGCACAGGCTCCACACGCCCAGGCACCGCACAGGCTCCACACGCCCAGGCACCGCACAGGCTCCACACGCCCAGGCACCGCACAGGCTCCACACGCCCAGGCACCGCACAGGCTCCACACACCCAGGCACTGCACAGGCTCCACACACCCAGGCACCGCACAGGCTCCACATACCCAGGCACTGCACAGGCTCCACATACCCAGGTACTGCACAGGCTCCACAGGCTCCACATACCCAGGCACTGCACAGGCTCCACATACACAGGCACTGCACAGGCTCCACATACGCAGGCACTGCACAGGCTCCACATACCCAGGCACTGCACAGGCTCCAAACGCCCAGGCACTGCACAGGCTCCACACGCCCAGGCACCGCACAGGCTCCACACACCCAGGCACTGCACAGGCTCCTCACACCCAGGCACTGCACAGGCTCCACAGGCTCCACACACCCAGGCACCGCACAGGCTCCACATACCCAGGCACTGCACAGGCTCCACATACCCAGGCACTGCACAGGCTCCACATACCCAGGCACTGCACAGGCTCCACATACCCAGGCACCGCACAGGCTCCACATACCCAGGCACCTCACAGGCTCCACATACCCAGGCACTGCACAGGCTCCACATACCCAGGCACCGCACAGGCTCCACACGCCCAGGCACCGCACAGGCTCCACACGCCCAGGCACCGCACAGGCTCCACACGCCCAGGCACCGCATAGGCTCCACACACCCAGGCACTGCACAGGCTCCACTCACCCAGGCACCGCACAGGCTCCACATACCCAGGAACCGCACAGGCTCCACATACCCAGGCACCGCACAGGCTCCACATACCCAGGCACTGCACAGGCTCCACATACCCAGGCACTGCACAGGCTCCACACACCCAGGCACTGCACAGGCTCCACATACCCAGGCACTGCACAGGCTCCACAGACCCAGGCACCTCACAGGCTCCACACACCCAGGCACTGCACAGGCTCCACTCACCCAGGCACCGCACAGGCTCTTCATACCCAGGCACCGCACAGGCTCCACATACCCAGGCACCGCACAGGCTCCACATACCCAGGCACCGCACAGGCTCCACATACCCAGGCACTGCACAGGCTCCACATACCCAGGCACTGCACAGGCTCCACATACCCAGGCACTGCACAGGCTCCACAGACCCAGGCACTGCACAGGCTCCACATACCCAGGCACTGCACAGGCTCCACATACCCAGGCACTGCACAGGCTCCACATACCCAGGCACTGCACAAGCTCCACATACCCAGGCACTGCACAGGCTCCACATACCCAGGCACTGCACAGGCTCCACATACCCAGGCACTGCACAGGCTCCACATACCCAGGCACTGCACAGGCTCCACATACCCAGGCACTGCACAGGCTCCACACACCCAGGCACTGCACAGGCTCCACACACCCAGGCACTGCACAGGCAGCACTGCACAGGCTCCACATACCCAGGCACTGCACAGGCTCCAAACGCCCAGGCACCGCACAGGCTCCACATACCCAGGCACCGCACAGGCTCCACATACCCAGGCACTGCACAGGCTCCACATACCCAGGCACTGCACAGGCTCCACATACCCAGGCACCGCACAGGCTCCACATACCAAGGCACCGCACAGGCTCCACATACCCAGGCACTGCACAGGCTCCACATACCCAGGCACCGCACAGGCTCCACACGCCCAGGCACCGCACAGGCTCCACACGCCCAGGCACCGCACAGGCTCCGGACGCCCAGGCACCGCACAGGCTCCACACACCCAGGCACTGCACAGGCTCCACACACCCAGGCACCGCACAGGCTCCACATACCCAGGCACTGCACAGGCTCCACAGGCTCCACATACCCAGGCACTGCACAGGCTCCACATACACAGGCACTGCACAGGTTCCACATACCCAGGCACTGCACAGGCTCCACATACCCAGGCACTGCACAGGCTCCAAACGCCCAGGCACTGCACAGGCTCCACACGCCCAGGCACCGCACAGGCTCCACACACCCAGGCACTGCACAGGCTCCACACACCCAGGCACCGCACAGGCTCCACATACCCAGGCACTGCACAGGCTCCACATACCCAGGCACCGCACAGGCTCCACATACCCAGGCACCGCACAGGCTCCACATACCCAGGCACCGCACAGGCTCCACATACCCAGGCACCGCACAGGCTCCACATACCCAGGCACAGCACAGGCTCCACATACCCAGGCACCGCACAGGCTCCACACGCCCAGGCACCGCACAGGCTCCACACGCCCAGGCACCGCACAGGCTCCACACGCCCAGGCACCGCACAGGCTCCACACACCCAGGCACTGCACAGGCTCCACACACCCAGGCACTGCACAGGCTCCACACACCCAGGCACTGCACAGGCTCCACATACCCAGGCACTGCACAGGCTCCACATACCCAGGCACTGCACAGGCTCCACACACCCAGGCACCGCACAGGCTCCACATACCCAGGCACCGCACAGGCTCCACACACCCAGGCACTGCACAGGCTCCACACACCCAGGCACTGCACAGGCTCCACACACCCAGGCACTGCACAGGCTCCACATACCCAGGCACTGCACAGGCTCCACATACCCAGGCACTGCACAGGCTCCACACACCCAGGCACCGCACAGGCTCCACATACCCAGGCACCGCACAGGCTCCACATACACAGGCACTGCACAGGCTCCACACACCCAGGCACTGCACAGGCTCCACATACCCAGGCACTGCACAGGCTCCACATACCCAGGCACCGCACAGGCTCCACACACCCAGGCACCGCACAGGCTCCACACACCCAGGCACCGCACAGGCTCCACACACCCAGGCACCGCACAGGCTCCACACACCCAGGCACCGCACAGGCTCCACACACCCAGGCACCGCACAGGCTCCACATACCCAGGCACCGCACAGGCTCCACACACCCAGGCACCGCACAGGCTCCACATACCCAGGCACTGCACAGGCTCCACACACCCAGGCACCGCACAGGCTCCACATACCCAGGCACTGCACAGGCTCCACATACCCAGGCACCGCACAGGCTCCACACACCCAGGCACTGCACAGGCTCCACACACCCAGGCACTGCACAGGCTCCACATACCCAGGCACCGCACAGGCTCCACACACCCAGGCACTGCACAGGCTCCACATACCCAGGCACCGCACAGGCTCCACACACCCAGGCACCGCACAGGCTCCATACACCCAGGCACCGCACAGGCTCCACACACCAAGGCACTGCACAGGCTCCACACACCCAGGCACTGCACAGGCTCCACATACCCAGGCACTGCACAGGCTCCACACACCCAGGCACCGCACAGGCTCCACACACCCAGGCACTGCACAGGCTCCACACACCCAGGCACTGCACAGGCTCCACACACCCAGGCACTGCACAGGCTCCACATACCCAGGCACCGCACAGGCTCCACACACCCAGGCACTGCACAGGCTCCACACACCCAGGCACTGCACAGGCTCCACACACCCAGGCACTGCACAGGCTCCACATACCCAGGCACTGCACAGGCTCCACATACCCAGGCACTGCACAGGCTCCACACACCCAGGCACCGCACAGGCTCCACATACCCAGGCACCGCACAGGCTCCACATACCCAGGCACTGCACAGGCTCCACATACCCAGGCACTGCACAGGCTCCACATACCCAGGCACTGCACAGGCTCCACACACCCAGGCACTGCACAGGCTCCACACACCCAGGCACCGCACAGGCTCCACATACCCAGGCACCGCACAGGCTCCACACGCCCAGGCACTGCACAGGCTCCACACGCCCAGGCACTGCACAGGCTCCACACACCCAGGCACCGCACAGGCTCCACACACCCAGGCACTGCACAGGCTCCACATACCCAGGCACTGCACAGGCTCCACATACCCAGGCACCGCACAGGCTCCACACACCCAGGCACCGCACAGGCTCCACACACCCAGGCACCGCACAGGCTCCACACACCCAGGCACCGCACAGGCTCCACACACCCAGGCACCGCACAGGCTCCACACACCCAGGCACCGCACAGGCTCCACATACCCAGGCACCGCACAGGCTCCACACACCCAGGCACCGCACAGGCTCCACATACCCAGGCACTGCACAGGCTCCACACACCCAGGCACCGCACAGGCTCCACATACCCAGGCACTGCACAGGCTCCACATACCCAGGCACTGCACAGGCTCCACATACCCAGGCACTGCACAGGCTCCACATACCCAGGCACTGCACAGGCTCCACATACCCAGGCACTGCACAGGCTCCACATACCCAGGCACTGCACAGGCTCCACATACCCAGGCACTGCACAGGCTCCACATACCCAGGCACTGCACAGGCTCCACACACCCAGGCACTGCACAGGCTCCACACACCCAGGCACTGCACAGGCAGCACTGCACAGGCTCCACATACCCAGGCACTGCACAGGCTCCACATACACAGGCACTGCACAGGCTCCACATACACAGGCACTGCACAGGCTCCACATACCCAGGCACCGCACAGGCTCCACACACCCAGGCACTGCACAGGCTCCACATACACAGGCACTGCACAGGCTCCACACACCCAGGCACTGCACAGGCTCCACATACACAGGCACTGCACAGGCTTCACAACATAATATTGTTGATCTGTGCTGCGGCCCACCCACCCTAGCCCTGCTGCCCCCAGGGAGCCTGTGCCCTCCTTCTGAGCGGCGGATTCCTCCTACAGCCCGGCAGCTTCGGATGTTTGTCCCAGCCACCAGGCTATTTGTCCCGGACCTCAGCATCCAGTTCACAGCACACCATCCCCTGGGTGCGGCGGATCGGGAGCTGGAGGTCCTGGTCTCCTAGCCGCAGTGACACGCAGACTTCTCATGCTGCACAGGGGGCCGAACAGCTTGGTCCTCCCGGCGGGTGGTGCAGCGGCTCCCCTCTACCCCGGCGCACTGGGGGTTAACACTCACTGCCACGGGCACTGGAGAGGGTCTGGGTCATGCCAGCATAACAACATGTAAAAAATATATATTTTTTTTAAACATGTTTTAAATACTGGGCACCTAGCAGTGAGCACCCCTAACATTTCAAATATGGCACCTAGTGCCAGTGCACAGTTCAAAGTGGCGCCAAGCGCCAATTGTCCGCTGAAAATGGCAGCGGGCACGGAGGGTTAACATCTTCAGTGCCGCGTCCGCCATTACACATGTGGCCAACGGGGACTCCGGGACGTTTAAGGGAAATCATCAAATTAAGATCTAAGGGGACAGTTGTTATCTAGGATGGTCATCAGAAGATGGACAGGTTATGGCAGAGGTTTCAGGTCCCAGTCTAACATCTGAAAACTGTCCATCCAGCATTAGCTCTGTGCGCAGGGACCTGTGGTCACCGCACACACTGCGCCCGTTATAGAAACGCCAGCGTCTGTGCAACTCCAGAGCCTCAATAGCTTCAAACACTATTTTCATTTTCCACTGTAATAACTGATACTATAGTAAGCCTCAGATCGGGCAGCAGGTGGCCAGTGGCGTCAGAAGGGCGCTGTGGGGCGTGCCGCACCGGGTGACGCCTCTGCAGGTGACTCGGGTTCCTCAGGATTTGGCTGCCTACATTGTAATTAAAACCTGAGTTTTTCCTGCCTCTAATAATCTCAGACTGGAAACTTAAATCAATATTGACATTAATGTGTCTGCATGGAAATAATAAAGTACAGATTGTTCCAGAATAACAGAACATTTCTTATTGTTATACACTGTTAAATAAGGAAACCAGGTGCAGAAATCTGTTAATTATTCACAATTAAATAAAAGTGCTTATGAGTTCATTAACAATTGCTGCACCCAATTATGCAAATCTGCATTGTAAAAATAATGATAGTACTGTATGTAGTCAGATACGACGGATTAACTGCCGATAGAGCGCGCATAAATATAACTCTCCGCTATTAAAGTAAAACAATTTTTTATTGTTTCAAAAATTCTAACATTATATATAAAAGTGGACATACAGGATAACAACGATAAGTGACCTTATTACCACTCAGTCGATGCTGGGCGACTATTTACTTGTAGCCCTTTAGTATATAATGACTGTTCCATCTTCAGATAATTATATTCCTGATGTTCCAGGTTAGTGGGTGAAGTAGATACAGGGAAAGCGCTATGCTCGACCCTGGTAATGGGCCTCATTCAGACCTGGTCGCTCACTAGGCTCACCATTTTTGCAGTCCTGCGTTTGCATAGCCGCCGCCCATAGGGGAGTGTATTTTATCTGTGGAAGTGTGCGATCGCCTGTGTAGCCGAGCTGTGTGAATAGATCTTGTGCAGTCTTTGCGCAGCCCGGGACTTACTCAGCCGCTGCGATCACATCATCCTGTCTGGGACCGGAATTGACGTCAGACACCCGCCCTGCAAACGCTTGGGCACACCTGCGTTTTTCCAACCACTCCCTGGAAACAGTCTTTGCACAAACCCATTGCAGGGCAGCGAACCGCTTTTTTATCCGGGCAACGCACCTGCGCATTGCGGTGCATACGTATGCACAGTTCTGACCTGATCGCAGCGGTGCAAAAAAGCTACAGTAGCGAGCGATCAGGTCTGAATTAGGCCTTATGTGCACTGCAGGGGGGGGGGGCAGATGTAACATGTGCAGAAAGAGTAAGATTTGGGTGGGTTATATTGTTTCTGTGCAGGGTAAATACTGGCTGCTTTATTTTTACACTGCAATTTAGATTTCAGTTTGAACACGCCCCGCCCAAATCTAACTCTCTCTGCACATGTTACATCTAGCCCCCTGCAGTGCACATGGTTTTGCCCAACTGCTAACAAATTTGCTGCTGCGATCAGGTCTGAATTACCCCCATTGTTGGATACATCGTTCTTAAACTTCCAGCCTTAGGCAGCCAACCAGACGGGAGGGAGGGCCCTGCCAGCGGTAAATGGGCCATGGAAACCCTTCATTATTTCTGTGGGTAGAGACTTCTCCTTGGTGTCAGAACAGCTGTGAGGTAAACACCAAAGTTATCAGATGGTTCTTCAGGTTCACAACATAGGGGGTTATTCAGATCTGAACTGCACATGCATCAGAGCCACACTGCGCCGGCGCGTCGCACACCAGCTACAGGCATTGGTGCCTAGTGACGGGATTGTGCAAAAAATCCAAACGCACGGGCGTTTGCAAGTTGCAAGGAGATTGACAGGAAGAGGTCATTTGTGGGTGGCAACTGTCCGTTTTCCAAGAGTGTCCGGAAAAACGCAGACGGGACCAAGCGTTTTCAGCGTTGTCTGACGTCAGCTCCGGCCCCGATCAGCAGGATTCCATTGCAGCGGTTAAGAAAGTCCTGGGCTGTGCAGCTCTGCTACAGAAGCGATCGCACACTTGCACAGGCTTCTCCCCTCCCCCTGTAGGCGGCGCCTATCTGATCGCAGGGCAGCAACAAGCGCAGCGCAGAGATGAGATCTGAATTAGGCCCATAGACATTAAATCCTGCATAAATATGCAGATGTCCTGTCACGGAAATGTGCACTCATCACGCAGCCCATGCCACCGGAGGGTGTGACCGGACGTTTCCGAAAGCCCTCACCACCTTGCATCCCGCCCAGTCACAGAATGGAACTTAGGTCACATGGGACCTGGCCAATTAGGGGATTCCCACTTACCATCAGTAACCGCCAGTTACTGACTTCACCCACTGCGCAGTGGGTGGGTACTATGCTGCCACCCTCCTCCTTGCCGTGGCATCTGGAACCACGGTTCTGCTCTGTATGCATCAACAAGATGTCCTACCACACCTGTGTGGCATTGACTGATCCCAATGGTCGAGAGACCAAGCCTCTGCACGTTAGCTGGTGGGAGGCGGAGCTTGGAGACGCTTGGTGTTACCCAAAACAGCCGGACAACAGAGCTAAGTTCAGCGCTGGACTCCCTTAACCCTGCAGCCTGGATGACTGCTGGGCTCTCCACAGGGGCTAGCAGCGCTGCTGAGGGCAGAAGATAACTTTTACATGCCCGGCTGCCACCCCTCCATCCTCCAGTGTGGTGGAAATCGGTAGCCGCGCCACAGTCTCCGGATCCGAGGCTGCGGCGCACCCCTCTTCTGAAGACCGGCGGCTTGGGGTGCACATCCCAGCCGCCGTGGCTCTGTACCCCCTGCAGTGCTGAGGTGGTGTGAGCGTAGCTCCCAGACCTCAGCGCCCATCACCCTATGTACGCCCTGCAGCTAGGGAGCTGGCTAACCCGGTCCCCCGTGAGCGGCACACCGTGGGCGGCAGTGTCTGCTCCCTCATCCGGCACTGCACGCCGGGAGCTGAAGGTTCTGGTCTCCCAGCTGCGTCGCAGAGCAGCACACTCCTCCTCGTCCACTTCTGATGCTGGGGGGCTGGGAGTGGAGTGGTGGCACGCACGGCCCTGCAGCCCCGGGACTTGTCTCCCGGCTGCAGCAGCTTCCTTGCTCCCCTCCAGTGCACAAACACATGCCAGCGCACCGAGGGTTAACATTTCTCAGCCGCGTCCGCCAGAGAGAATCCGGGCCGCGGCAGAGCAACATTGAATTAAAATACATTTCTGCAGTGGGGTACACTCGGATTCCACAGGGAATAACATTGGGGTGTAGAGTTGGATCTTGATCCGAGGCACCAACAGGCTAAAGCTTTGACTGTTCCCAGGATGCATTGCACCGCCTCCTCTATAGCCCCGCCTCCAGGCACTAGTGCTCAGTGTGTAAGTTGCTGCCTGCAGTGTAGGCAGGTAACAGGTGAGGCTGCGCTGGGCAGCCCTGAAAGGAGCTTTTCTTGAAGACTTCATCGGATCAGGTCTCAAATGATCTCCTTGACTCCGGAGGTCCGTCTGTCACTGAGCTGGTGGCTACAGGACCAACAATTGAGCAGGGGCCGTCCCTTCTGGATCTCCAACTGGGTCCTCCTGACAACGGATGCCAGTCTACGAGGTTTGGGGCGCAGTGTTTGAGCAACACTCTCTCCAGGGTCGGTGGACCAGGGTGGAATCTCTCCTCCCGATAAACATTCTGGAATTGCAGGCAGTGTTCAATGCGTTGACACTGGCCCTGCCTCTAGTACAGAACAGGTCTGTTCAAGTACAATTAGACAATGCCACCACGATGACGTACATAAATCATCAAGGCGGCACCCGAAACCGCATGGCAATGCTGGAAGTACAGTATCAAAAATCTTACGTTGGGTGGAACGCCATCTGCCAGCAATATCGGCAGTGTTCATCCCCGGAGCCCTCAACTGGAAAGCAGATTTCCTCAGTTGTCAGGACGTTCATGCCGGAGCGTGGAGTCTTCATGCAGAAGTCTTTCAACTCCAAGTGGACAAGTGAGGACTACCAGATGTAGACCTGATGGCGTCTCGACACAATCACAAGGTTCCGGTCTTCGGATCAAGGACAAGGGATCCTCAAGCAGCGGACTTGCAGGACTACGTATAAATAGAGTGACCAGACCAGATACACCCATGCCATGATTAAGACCCTGGACGGGTAGAAATGCGTCGGCGGCAACAGGTGCATCTGGTCACGATTGAGATTACGTTCACAAGCTTGGAGTGAGTAGAGCAGTGGGGAGGATCAGCAGTCAGGAGCGGCTCGGGGAAAGGAGTCCTTGGACGGCCATCGGTTAAATTAAGCCTGAAATTTGTGCACAGCCCCGGGCAGAAAATCCCTGGTGGTAAAGGCGGAACCGTGCAATATAACGGCGTCCTGGAGGTCCGGTGAGAAAAAAAACCCTGCCTAGTGACTAACAACTTAAATGCTGCTATCCCCAAATGTAAAGCTGTGAAAAGTGTTTTGGATAGAGATCCTTGGATGTTTTAGAAGAAATACGTTTTAAATCTCTTAATTTTTATTCAATAAATCTTCCTTGTTTTAAATTGCGGGACTGTATCATATGTGGTATGTAGAAAAGACACAAGGAATTGTTTCGGATTGGAGACTGTGGGGGTCATTCCGAGTTGTTCGCTCGCAAGCGGATTTTAGCAGATTTGCTCATGCTAAGCCGCCGCCTACTGGGAGTGAATCTTAGCATCTTAAAATTGCGAACGATGTATTAGCAATATTGCGATTACACACCTCGTAGCAGTTTCTGAGTAGCTCCAGACTTACTCGGCATCTGCGATCATTTTACTGCTTGTCGTTCCTGGTTTGACGTCACAAACACACCCAGCGTTCGCCCAGACACTCCTCCGTTTCTCCGGCCACTCTTGCGTTTTTTCCGGAAACGGTAGCGTTTTTTCCCACACGCCCATAAAACGGCCTGTTTCCGCCCAGTAACACCCATTTCCTGTCAATCACATTACGATCGCCAGAACGATGAAAAAGCCGTGAGTAAAAATCCTAACTGCATAGCAAATTTACTTGGCGAAGTCGCAGTGCGGAAATTGCGCATGCGCATTAAGCGGAAAATCGCTGCGATGCAAAGATTTTTACCGAGCGAACAACTCAGAATGACCCCCTGTGTCTCATTGCGGGACTTCATTGAACTTAAAAATCTGATTGAAGAATAGCGCTGAAGAGTCTTTCAGAAACATTTTATATATTTCCTGTTTAAACTTTGGTGCACTGATTGTCTGAGCGGTGCTTTCTGAAAGACACAGCAGCAGTTCTTGTAGTAAACGCTTGAATAAAGGGTTCCCTTTTTGTTTATATTGGATCCTCAAGCAGCGTTAGTGGATGCACTGGCAATTCCATGGAACATTCGGCTGCCCTCATAGGCGTGCGCAGCACATTTTATTAGGGGGTGCACCATCGGAGGGGTGTGTCTAGCACCGCCTTTTGGGCGTGTCTAGCACCATCTATTGACGGTCAACGCAATATAAAATATCCACCCTTGTACCAATCCTAATAAAGCAGATATATTGTCAGATGTTGTGGTGTGTACCAAACAAACACCCCTGATGGCACTAACTGCAATTACACTGCTCCTCCTCAGCCTGGTCTGGCTCCCCCTCTCTTTCCCCTGCAAGATGCAGCAGCTTACTTACAAGTCAGTCACTCACTGACACTGACAGTCGCAGACTAGTACTGCTGCTGCTGGGAAAACGAGTGACGTGTCAATGCTGCTGCCGGCCGTCTGCCAGTATTGAATTTGTCTTCCTAAGAGGAACACTGGCTGCATGCTGATCCTCATCAGTGGCTGGCATTGGCATAGCATAGAAGGAGAGAGGTGGGCATGTGGCGGGTGTGGCAGGTGGGCGTGCGAGCATGTTTTTGTACATGGAGGTGAAGCCGGGAGTTTGAAAGCCGGTGGCAGTGGCACCCTTGATTAACCCAGGCGTTCGGTCAGTAATGCAGTCCAGACAAGGTGCAACGCAGAGGGGACAGTAATCAGCCTGCTCGGCGATCATTGCATCAGGCATGTGAGATTGGGGTGCCAGACATTAGGGGGTGCCTGTGCACACCAGGCACCCCCCCTGCGCACGCCTATGGCTGCCCTATGTGTTCCCTCCAGTGTCACTCCTGCCCAGGGTTCTACGGAAGTTCAAGCAAGAAAGAGGAATACTACTTCTAGTCACTCCAGCATGGCCCAGACGGCATTGGTTCTCATACCTGCAGAGTCTATTGATAGAGCGTCTTCTTCTACTTCCTGAATGCCCAGACCTCCTCGTTCAGGGTCCTTGTGTCTATCCGGACCTGGCAAGACTGGCTTTGATGGCGTGGCTCTTGAAGCTTCACTCCTGAGGGCCAAGGGATTCTCCAAGGCGGTTATTCAAACTATGTTGAAGGCCCGCAAACCAGCATCTGCACGGATTTATTACATGGTCTGGAACTCTTACTTCACATAGTGTGCTGCTAAGAATTATTATGCCTTTTCATTCAGTACTTCTAGGCTTTTGGCTTTTCTGCAACAAGGCCTAGATTTAGGCCTTTGTCTGGCCTCCTTCAAGGTTCATATATCTGCCTTGTTGGTATGGTTTCAGAGAAAAATTACGACTATTCCTGACGTTCATACTTTTACTCAGGGCGTTTTACGGATTCAACCTCCCTATGTCCCCCCTGTGGCTCCATGGGATTTGTCTGTTGTCTTAAATGCCCTACAAGAGTCTCCATTTGAACCTCTTGGGTCTGTGGATCTTAGATGACTTACACTTAAGGTCGTGTTTTTACTGGTTATTGCCTTTGCTAGGAGGGTGTCGGACTTAGGCGCCTTGTCCTGTTGTCCACCCTTTCTAATTTTTCACCATGACCGGGCAGTTCTACGAACTCGCCCTGGTTATCTACCTAAGGTGGTGGGTGGTCTTCAGGTTGCCGGCGGCTGGGCTCCCGGCGACCACCATACCGGTGCCGGAATCCTGACCGCTGGCATACCGACATCTTTTCTCCCTCTTGGGGGTCCATGACCCCCTGGAGGGAGAATAGATAGCATGGTGCATGTAGCGCGCCACCATGTCTGCAGCATGGCGAGCGCAGCGAACCCGCAAGGAGTTCATTTATGCTCGCTCAGCTGTTGGTATGCCGGCAGTCAGGATACCGGCGCTGGTATGCTGGTCGCCGGGACCCAGACCGCCGGCAAACCATACTACACCCAAGGTGGTATCATCTTTTCATCTTAACCAAGAGATTGTGGTTCCGGCCTTTATCTCTTCTGGTTTGTCCTCCAAAGAGCGGTCTTTGGATGTGGTACGGGCTCTCCGTATTTACGTAGAGAGGACTGCCTCCATCAATGGTCAGATATCCTTTATGTACTTTTCGGTTTTTACAAACGTGGCTGGCCTGCGAATAAGCAAACCTTGGTCAGATGGATTAGAATGGTGATTGCACAAGCTTATGTGCAGGCTGGTCTACCAGCTCCTGCTGCTATCAAGGCCCATTCTACTTGGTATGTTGGACCTTCTTGGGCGGGTCACCGTGGCGCATCCGCTGAACAATTGTGCAAGGCGGCTACGTGGTCCTCAGTTAACACGTTCATCAGGTTCTGTGCATTTGCATTTGATACTTCCGCCTCCCAGGATGCTTCCTTTGGACGCCGGGTTCTTGTGACCACTACAGTGCGTCCCCTCCCATGAGGGATATGTGACAAAGAAAGTGTTTCCCTACAGAGTAATCATGTGTGTTTAGCTGACAGACCCCATGAAAGTCCTGCAGATGGGGTTGCACCATACTGGCCTACCCTCCCGGAATAGCCAGGAGGCTCCCGAAAATCGGGTGGCGCTCCTGGCGCCCTGGAAAGGTCGGCAAGTGTCCCGCATCCGCTGCCAGCCCCCGTACCCCCCCTTGGCCACCCACAACGTAGTGGGCGGTCTGAGGGGGACCATACGACGTGATTTGCGCTGAATTGCGTTACCCTAGCTCCGCCCCCTGCTCTGCAGTGCCTGTTTCTTCGGCACTGAATAGCGGGGGGGGGGGGGCAGAGGACATTGACGTTTTTATGCCACCACGCCCCAAACACGCTCCCTCACTACCAGACACGCCACCCTGTTTGCTGACCAGGCTGCCGCCTTCCGGAAGAGGAGGCAGCAATATCGGCAAATATGGGTTGCAGACACAAGTGCAGCACTGAACCTAGCTTACAGATATACAAATCAAAGACATTTACTTATTGTGAAAATAGTGTGCCCTGTATGTACTGGAAATGTGGATATAAACGTGAACTATATAATGCGCTGTGCCCTGTATGTACTGGAAATGTGGATATAAACGTGAACTATATAATGCGCTGTGCCCTGTAAGTACTGGAAATGTGGATATAAACGTGAACTATATAATGCTCTGTGCCCTGTATGTACTGGAAATGTGGATATAAACATGAACTATATAATGTGCTGTGCTCTGTATGTACTGGAAATGTGGATATAAACATGAACTATATAATGTGCTGTGCCCAGTATGTACTGGAAATGTGGATATAAACATGAACTATATAATGCTCTGTGCCCTGTATGTGCTGGAAATGTGGATATATAAACATGAACTATATAATGCTCTGTGCCCTGTATGTGCTGGAAATGTGGATATATAAACATGAACTATATAATGCTCTGTGCCCTGTATGTACTGGAAATGTGTATATAAACATGAACTATATAATGTGCTGTGCCCTGTATGTGCTGGAAATTTGTATATAAACATGAACTATATAATGCTCTGTGCCCTGTATGTGCTGGAAATGTGGATATATAAACATGAACTATATAATGCTCTGTGCCCTGTATGTACTGGAAATGTGGATATAAACATGAACTATATAATGCGCTGTGCCCTGTATGTACTGGAAATGTGGATATAAACATGAACTATATAATGCTCTGTGCCCTGTATGTGCTGGAAATGTGGATATAAACATGAACTATATAATGCTCTGTGCCCTGTATGTGCTGGAAATGTGGATATAAATATGAACTATATAATGCACTGTGCCCTGTATGTACTGGAAATGTGGATATAAACATGAACTATATAATGCTCTGTGCCCTGTATGTACTGGAAATGTGGATATAAACATGAACTATATAATGCGCTGTGCTCTGTATGTACTGGAAATGTGGATATAAACATGAACTATATAATGCGCTGTGCCCTGTATGTACAGGAAATGTGGATATAAACATGAACTATATAATGCTCTGTGCCCTGTATGTACTGGAAATGTGGATATAAACATGAACTATATAATGCGCTGTGCCCTGTGTGTACTGGAAATGTGGATATAAACATGAACTATATAATGCGCTGTGCCCTGTAAGTACTGGAAATGTGGATATAAACATGAACTATATAATGCTCTGTGCCCTGTATGTACTGGAAATGTGGATATAAACATGAACTATATAATGCGCTGTGCTCTGTATGTACTTGAAATTTGGATATAAACATGAACTATATAATGTGCTGTGCCCTGTATGTGCTGGAAATGTGGATATAAACATGAACTATATAATGCGCTGTGCCCTGTATGTACTGGAAATGTGGATATAAACATGAACTATATAATTCTCTGTGCCCTGTATGTGCTGGAAATGTGGATATAAACATGAACTATATAATTCTCTGTGCCCTGTATGTGCTGGAAATGTGTATATAAACATGAACTATATAATGCGCTGTGTCCTGTGTGTGCTGGAAATGTGGTTATAAACATGAACTATATAATGCTCTGTGCCCTGTATGTACTGGAAATGTGGATATAAACAAGAACTATATAATGCTCTGTGCCCTGTATGTACTGGAAATGTGGATATAAACATGAACTATATAATGCTCTGTGCCCTGTATGTACTGGAAATGTGGATATAAACATGATGTTAGGGTCTCCTGCCCTGTGCTGCCACGTCGTCATGGCAACCGGGAGACAAGTGCTAGCGGAGTAACCTGAGCGTAGCTGATACTCCGGTTCGGGTCTTTTGCTGTGCAGTGGTTACAGGCTTTGTGCACGGCAGGGGATCCGGTGCTGGTTTTTGTGTACACAGTCTGTGAGGTCTGAGTGGGGCGTGGACAGCACCTGCTATATAAACCCTCTTCTCAGGTTAGGCAGATGCTGCTGAATCTTTGTTGGTTAGTCAGTTCCTGAAAGCTAGCCAGTACTGTGTAACTTTGTATTTGTTTGTTGCTTACTGCAAATAGGCCTTGGGATTTGGTACTACACTCTGCCAATCCAGACCTAGCAGTAAGACTGGAGTCAGTCGTTTAACTTGCTGGGGTTCTTCTGCTACTCTGTGAACTTAGCAAGTTTGCGGCTGTATTCTCAGACTTGCCTGCCAAAATCCTTTCTCACTGTGCAAGGTGTTCAGGTGTCAGTTTAGTGGCAGTAAGCTGAACCAGTGCACTGCAAGTGAGGATTAGGATTGTGGAGACTCTCCTTGTGTCTATTATTCCATCTCTGACCAAGGAGTTTACTGCCACACCCGTTGGTAACCCTTTAGGGTTTTGCTGTTGCCCTTAGCAACAGCATTTCGGGTTCTCTACGTATTAAAACACAACATCTCGCTTCTTTCCATCTGAGCATTCCTAATACTAGGGAGACACCCAGTTTCTTAGCCTCTGGGCTTCTCTGTTCACTTTGTGTTTATTTTGTTACCCTATCACCTTCTGTGTACGTAATGTCATATTCCCCAGTCTGTCTGTGAGTTGATTTGTTTTGCATCCCTCTCCGTTCAGACACCAGTACATTCCTGCAGGCACTGGTGTGCATAACATATTCAGCAGCCCAATACTCCTGTTGAAATTTTGTGGGAATATGGAGCATACCCCTCAAAATACTTTGCAACAGGTGGTCGATCAGGTGCAGGTCTTGACTCGACAATTTAATGATTTGTCCATTAAAATGCACACCTCCCAGGCCGCTGGCGGAGCTCCCGCAGCAGCAGCACCTTCAGGGGTTAAGGAGCCGAAAGTAAATCTCCCGGATCGTTTTTCTGGAGATCGCTCGCAGTTCTTTTGTTTCAAGGAGAGCTGCAAGCTATATTTCCAGCTTAGGCCTCAGTCTTCTGGGTCGGAGATTCAGCGGGTGGGCATAGTGATTTCCTTGCTACAAGGAGACCCACAGGTCTGGGCATATGGGTTGCAGCCTGACTGTCCATCGCTTAAAAGTGTTGATGCTTTTTTTACGGCACTGGGCATGTTGTATGATGACCCTGACAAGACGGCCTCAGCCGAGGCTCAGATTTCGATCCTTAAGCAAGGGCGAAGGCAAGTTGAGGTTTACTGTACGGAGTTTCGGAGGTTGGCCCATGATACCCAGTGGAATGACCCAGCCCTGAGACACCAGTACCGAAGAGGTCTTTCTAACCAGATAAAAGACCAACTGGTACAATATCCCTTGCCTGATAGCTTGGATCAGCTCATGCAGTTATCCATCCGGGTGGATAGACGGCTGAGAGAGCGTAGGCTTGAAAGGGAGACCGAGGTTTCCTTCTTTCCCAAGGGAACCTCAGACTCTGAGGAATTTTCCGAGGAGCCTATGCAGATTGGGGCTACCCGCCTCTCCTCGCGTGAGAAGACGCGGAGGAGACAGCAGGGGTTGTGTTTGTACTGTGGGAATAAAGGTCATGTGGTAGTATCATGCCCAGAAAAGCCGGAAAACTTCAGGGCCTGAGGGTGATGGGAAATATCCTGCCAGGCCAGAAGTCAGAATTTCCCAAGAAGACTTTTATCATTCCGGTGACCTTGAAGATCCTCGGTCAAACTGTCAAGACTGAGGCCTTTGTGGACAGTGGGGCCGACGGGGTTTTTATGGACCGCCAATTCGCCGTGAAACACTCTGTTCCATTAGTACCCTTGGCATCGGAGATTGAGATCTGTGGGTTAAACGGGGAACCATTATCCCAGGGTAAAATTACCTCTTGCACTAGCCAGATTTCTTTGTTTATTGGAGCCACACACTCTGAAAAATTGTCCTTTTATGTGACTGTCTGTACTTTTGCCCCATTGGTGTTGGGGTTACCCTGGTTAAGGGCCCACAATCCTCAATTTGACTGGGTCTCTGGGGAGATTCTTAGTTGGGGTACTGATTGTTTCAGGAGTTGCTTGAGCCTTCCAGTCAGGCTTTCGCAGCTAAGTTTGCCAGGATTGCCAGGATGTTATGCAGATTTTGCGGACGTGTTCTCCAAAAAAGTTGCAGAGGTACTACCTCCCCATCGCCCCTATGACTGTGCCATTGATTTGTTGCCGAATGCTAAGCTTCCCAAGAGCAGGTTGTACTCCCTGTCACGTCCTGAGACTCAGGCTATGGCAGAGTACATTCAGGAGAATTTGGCTAAGGGATTTATCAGACCTTCACAGTCTCCAGTTGGGTCGGGGTTCTTCTTCGTGGGTAAAAAGGACGGTTCGTTGCGACCCTGCATCGACTTCAGGGAATTGAACCGTATCACGATTAAAAACTCATACCCACTG
The DNA here is from genome assembly GCF_028390025.1 of Pseudophryne corroboree. Taxonomy (NCBI): domain Eukaryota; kingdom Metazoa; phylum Chordata; class Amphibia; order Anura; family Myobatrachidae; genus Pseudophryne; species Pseudophryne corroboree. The sequence goes on along the minus strand of NW_026970238.1, from coordinate 278,112 downwards.
CCTCTCATTTCGGTCTTGTTTGACCAGCTTCGTACTGCCACCATTTTTTCTAAGATTGACCTACGCGGTGCGTACAATCTAATCCGAATAAGAGAGGGGGATGAATGGAAGACTGCCTTTAATACCCACTCAGGGCATTATGAATATTTGGTGATGCCTTTTGGGCTCTGTAATGCCCCGGCAGTCTTCCAGGATTTCATGAACGATGTGCTCAGGGAATATTTGGATAGATTCTTAGTTGTATACTTAGATGACATCCTAATCTTCTCCCATTCCCTGGAGGAACATCGGAAGCATGTACGCTTAGTCCTCCAGAAACTGAGAGACCACCGGCTTGGGGCGAAGCTGGAGAAGTGCGAATTTGAAGTTCAGCAAATCGCATTTCTAGGATATATTATCTCCCCAGAAGGTTTCCAAATGGAGGGTTCCAAGGTACAGGCAGTCCTGGATTGGGTGCAGCCCACTAGTTTGAAGGCGCTTCAGCGTTTCCTGGGCTTTGCGAATTTTTATAGACGATTTATCGCTGGATTTTCGTCTATAGTGGCGCCCTTGGTGGCACTCACTAAGAAAGGGGCGGATGTTGCTCACTGGTCTTGTGAGGCCAAAGCGGCTTTTGCCCGTCTCAAAAGGGCATTTGTCTCGGCCAAGGTGCTGCGACACCCAGATCCAGAGCGTCCTTTTGTGGTGGAGGTGGATGCCTCTGAGATGGGTATTGGGGCAGTGCTCTCTCAGATGGGAGTGTCTGATAATCGCCTTCATCCCTGTGCTTACTTTTCCCGTAAATTTTCGCCTGCCGAGATGAATTATGATGTGGGTAACCGGGAATTGTTGGCTATTAAGGATGCACTCGAGGAGTGGAGACACTGGCTTGAGGGGGCTAAGTTTGTGGTCTCAATTCTCACCGACTATAAGAATTTGGCATATTTAGAGTCAGCGAAGCGTCTCAATGCCAGGCAGGCACGATGGGCTTTGTTTTTTGCTCGCTTTAATTTTTTGATAACATATTGCCCTGGGTCAAAAAACATCAAGGCTGATGCGCTCTCGCAGAGTTTTGCTCCAATCCAGGAGACCACCGAGGAGCCATTGCCCATTGTGTCCCCATCATGTATTAAAGTGGGCATTACCCAGGACCTCTTGTCATTAGTCCTTAGAGCACAGGAGCAGGCTCCTCCAGACCTTCCGGTAGGTCTTTTGTTTGTGCCTCCTAGGTTAAGACAGCGAGTGTTCCTGGAATTCCATGCCAAGAAGTCGGCAGGTCACCCGGGTATTGCCAGAACTCGGGAGTTGCTATCTAGGGCGGTGTGGTGGCCCTCGGTGGCTAAGGATGTGGATCAGTGGGTTCGGGCATGTGACATCTGTGCCCGAAATAAGACTCCTAGAGGGGTTCCTGTTGGCCCATTACATCCACTCTCTATTCCATCTAAGCAATGGACCCACATTTCAATGGATTTTGTGGTGGACTTGCCAAAATCCTCGGGGATGACAGCCATCTGGGTTGTCGTTGACAGGTTTTCGAAGATGGCGCACTTCGTTCCACTGGTTGGGCTGCCATCGGCCAGACGCCTGTCTGAATTATTTATGCTGCATGTTGTACGCCTCCACGGGTTGCCACTTGATGTGGTCTCTGACCGCGGATCACAGTTTGTGGCCAAATTCTGGAGGGCATTTTGTTCCGATCTCCAGATTTCTGTCAGCTTGTCGTCAGGCTACCATCCGCAGTCTAATGGGCAGACTGAAAGGGTAAACCAGTCCTTGGAGCAGTTACTCAGGTGTTATGTCTCCAAGTGTCAGACTGACTGGGTTGCTCATCTGTCCATGGCGGAGTTTGCCTATAACAACGCGGCTCACTCTGCTACAGGGATCTCTCCCTTCCTTTGTGTTTATGGGCATCAACCTAAGGCCAATTCTTTTGACCCCCTGGACTCCACGCCTGGTGGTTCCTCTGTGGTTTCGGTCCTTAGGGGTATTTGGAGGAAAGTGAAGAAAGCCCTTGTGTCTGTGTCATTAGTGACCAAAAAGGTTTTTGATAAGCGGAAAAGACCCTGCAGCTTCAAATTAGGAGACTTCGTCTGGTTGTCTACCAAGAATTTGAAGTTGAGACAGCCATCTCATAAGTTAGGCCCCCGGTTCATCGGCCCTTATAAGATCACTAGGGTTATCAATCCGGTGGCATTTCAGTTAGATCTGCCCCGTTCTTTCGGTATCAATAAAACATTTCATTGTTCCCTTTTAAAACGGGCGATTAGTAATCCTTCTTCCAGTGGAAGACCTTCTCCTCTTCTGATACGTGGCCAGGGGGAGTTTGTTGTTGAAAGGATTCTTGACTCCAAGATGGTTCGGGGTCGGCTGTCATTTTTGGTGCACTGGAAGGGGTATGGCCCGGAGGAGCGGTCGTGGGTGCACAGTTGTGATCTTCATGCCCCCAGACTGATACGCTCTTTCTTCTCGCAGTTCCCCGATATAAACCCGGTGGTTGGGGTTCTTTGACCCCTAGTCAGAGGGGGGGTACTGTTAGGGTCTCCTGCCCTGTGCTGCCACGTCGTCATGGCAACCGGGAGACAAGTGCTAGCGGAGTAACCTGAGCGCAGCTGATACTCCGGTTTGGGTCTTTTGCTGTGCAGTGGTTACAGGCTTTGTGCACGGCAGGGGATCCAGTGCTGGTTTTTGTGCTCACAGTCTGTGAGGTCTGAGTGGGGCGTGGACAGCACCTGCTATATAAACCCTCTTCTCAGGTTAAGCAGATGCTGCTGAATCTTTGTTGGTTAGTCAGTTCCTGAAAGTTAGCTAGTACTGTGTAAACTTTGTATTTGTTTGTTGCTTACTGCAAATAGGCCTTGGGATTTGGTACTACACTCTGCCAATCCAGACCTAGCAGTAAGACTGGAGTCAGTCGTTTAACTTGCTGGGATTCTTTTGCTACTCTGTGAACTTAGCAAGTTTGCGGCTGTATTCTCAGACTTGCCTGCCAAAATCCTTTCTCACTGTGCAAGGTGTTCAGGTGTCAGTTTAGTGGCAGTAAGCTGAACCAGTGCACTGCAAGTGAGGATTAGGATTGTGGAGACTCTCCTTGTGTCTATTATTCCATCTCTGACCAAGGAGTTTACTGCCACCCCCGTTGGTAACCCTTTAGGGTTTTGCTGTTGCCCTTAGCAACAGCATTTTGGGTTCTCTACGTATTAAAACACAACATCTCGCTTCTTTCCATCTGAGCATTCCTAATACTAGGGAGACACCCAGTTTCTAAGCCTCTGGGCTTCTCTGTTCACTTTGTGTTTATTTTGTTACCCCATCACCTTCTGTGTACGTAATGTCATATTCCCCAGTCTGTCTGTGAGTTCATTTGTTTTGCATCCCTCTCCGTTCAGACACCAGTACATTCCTGCAGGCACTGGTGTGCATAACACATGAACTATATAATGCGTTGTGCCCTGTATGTACTGGAAATGTGGATATAAACATGAACTATATAATGCGCTGTGCCCTGTATGTGCTGGAAATGTGTATATAAACATGAACTATATAATGCGCTGTGCCCTGTATGTGCTGGAAATGTGGTTATAAACATGAACTATATAATGCTCTGTGCCCTGTATGTACTGGAAATGTGGATATAAACAAGAACTATATAATGCTCTGTGCCCTGTATGTACTGGAAATGTGGATATAAACATGAACTATATAATGCGCTGTGCCCTGTATGTACTGGAAATGTGGATATAAATATGAACTATATAATGCTCTGTGCCCTGTATGTACTGGAAATGTGGATATAAACATGAACTATATAATGTGCTGTGCTCTGTATGTACTGGAAATGTGGATATAAACTAGAGATGAGCGCCTGAAATTTTTCGGGTTTTGTGTTTTGGTTTTGGGTTCAGTTCCGCGGCCGTGTTTTGGGTTCGAACGCGTTTTGGCAAAACCTCACCGAATTTTTTTTGTCGGATTCGGGTGTGTTTTGGATTCGGGTGTTTTTTTCAAAAAACACTAAAAAACAGCTTAAATCATAGAATTTGGGGGTCATTTTGATCCCAAAGTATTATTAACCTCAAAAACCATAATTTACACTCATTTTCAGTCTATTCTGAATACCTCACACCTCACAATATTATTTTTAGTCCTAAAATTTGCACCGAGGTCGCTGTGTGAGTAAGATAAGCGACCCTAGTGGCCGACACAAACACCGGGCCCATCTAGGAGTGGCACTGCAGTGTCACGCAGGATGTCCCTTCCAAAAAACCCTCCCCAAACAGCACATGACGCAAAGAAAAAAAGAGGCGCAATGAGGTAGCTGTGTGAGTAAGATTAGCGACCCTAGTGGCCGACACAAACACCGGGCCCATCTAGGAGTGGCACTGCAGTGTCACGCAGGATGGCCCTTCCAAAAAACCCTCCCCAAACAGCACATGACGCAAAGAAAAAAAGAGGCGCAATGAGGTAGCTGTGTGAGTAAGATTAGCGACCCTAGTGGCCGACACAAACACCGGGCCCATCTAGGAGTGGCACTGCAGTGTCACGCAGGATGTCCCTTCCAAAAAACCCTCCCCAAACAGCACATGACGCAAAGAAAAAAAGAGGCGCAATGAGGTAGCTGACTGTGTGAGTAAGATTAGCGACCCTAGTGGCCGACACAAACACCGGGCCCATCTAGGAGTGGCACTGCAGTGTCACGCAGGATGTCCCTTCCAAAAAACCCTCCCCAATCAGCACATGATGCAAAGAAAAAGAAAAGAAAAAAGAGGTGCAAGATGGAATTGTCCTTGGGCCCTCCCACCCACCCTTATGTTGTATAAACAAAACAGGACATGCACACTTTAACCAACCCATCATTTCAGTGACAGGGTCTGCCACACGACTGTGACTGATATGACGGGTTGGTTTGGACCCCCCCCAAAAAAGAAGCAATTAATCTCTCCTTGCACAAACTGGCTCTACAGAGGCAAGATGTCCACCTCATCTTCACCCTCCGATATATCACCGTGTACATCCCCCTCCTCACAGATTATCAATTCGTCCCCACTGGAATCCACCATCTCAGCTCCCTGTGTACTTTGTGGAGGCAATTGCTGCTGGTCAATGTCTCCGCGGAGGAATTGATTATAATTCATTTTAATGAACATCATCTTCTCCACATTTTCTGGATGTAACCTCGTACGCCGATTGCTGACAAGGTGAGCGGCGGCACTAAACACTCTTTCGGAGTACACACTTGTGGGAGGGCAACTTAGGTAGAATAAAGCCAGTTTGTGCAAGGGCCTCCAAATTGCCTCTTTTTCCTGCCAGTATAAGTACGGACTGTGTGACGTGCCTACTTGGATGCGGTCACTCATATAATCCTCCACCATTCTATCAATGTTGAGAGAATCATATGCAGTGACAGTAGACGACATGTCCGTAATCGTTGTCAGGTCCTTTAGTCCGGACCAGATGTCAGCATCAGCAGTCGCTCCAGACTGCCCTGCATCACCGCCAGCGGGTGGGCTCGGAATTCTGAGCCTTTTCCTCGCACCCCCAGTTGCGGGAGAATGTGAAGGAGGAGATGTTGACAGGTCGCGTTCCGCTTGACTTGACAATTTTGTCACCAGCAGGTCTTTCAACCCCAGCAGACTTGTGTCTGCCGGAAAGAGAGATCCAAGGTAGGCTTTAAATCTAGGATCGAGCACGGTGGCCAAAATGTAGTGCTCTGATTTCAACAGATTGACCACCCGTGAATCCTTGTTAAGCGAATTAAGGGCTGCATCCACAAGTCCCACATGCCTAGCGGAATCGCTCCCTTTTAGCTCCTTCTTCAATGCCTCCAGCTTCTTCTGCAAAAGCCTGATGAGGGGAATGACCTGACTCAGGCTGGCAGTGTCTGAACTGACTTCACGTGTGGCAAGTTCAAAGGGCATCAGAACCTTGCACAACGTTGAAATCATTCTCCACTGCACTTGAGACAGGTGCATTCCACCTCCTATATCGTGCTCAATTGTATAGGCTTGAATGGCCTTTTGCTGCTCCTCCAACCTCTGAAGCATATAGAGGGTTGAATTCCACCTCGTTACCACTTCTTGCTTCAGATGATGGCAGGGCAGGTTCAGTAGTTTTTGGTGGTGCTCCAGTCTTCTGTACGTGGTGCCTGTACGCCGAAAGTGTCCCGCAATTTTTCTGGCCACCGACAGCATCTCTTGCACGCCCCTGTCGTTTTTTAAAAAATTCTGCACCACCAAATTCAAGGTATGTGCAAAACATGGGACGTGCTGGAATTTGCCCATATTTAATGCACACACAATATTGCTGGCGTTGTCCGATGCCACAAATCCACAGGAGAGTCCAATTGGGGTAAGCCATTCCGCGATGATCTTCCTCAGTTGCCGTAAGAGGTTTTCAGCTGTGTGCGTATTCTGGAAACCGGTGATACAAAGCGTAGCCTGCCTAGGAAAGAGTTGGCGTTTGCGAGATGCTGCTACTGGTGCCGCCGCTGCTGTTCTTGCGGCGGGAGTCCATACATCTACCCAGTGGGCTGTCACAGTCATATAGTCCTGACCCTGCCCTGCTCCACTTGTCCACATGTCCGTGGTTAAGTGGACATTGGGTACAGCTGCATTTTTTAGGACACTGGTGACTCTTTTTCTGAGGTCTGTGTACATTTTCGGTATCGCCTGCCTAGAGAAATGGAACCTAGATGGTATTTGGTACCGGGGACACAGTACCTCCAACAAGTCTCTAGTTGGCTCTGCAGTAATGATGGATACCGGAACCACGGTTCTCACCACCCAGGATGCCAAGGCCTCAGTTATCCGCTTTGCAGTAGGATGACTGCTGTGATATTTCATCTTCCTCGCAAAGGACTGTTGAACAGTCAATTGCTTACTGGAAGTAGTACAAGTGGGCTTACGACTTCCCCTCTGGGATGACCATCGACTCCCAGCGGCAACAACAGCAGCGCCAGCAGCAGTAGGCGTTACACGCAAGGATGCATCGGAGGAATCCCAGGCAGGAGAGGACTCGTCAGAATTGCCAGTGACATGGCCTGCAGGACTATTGGCATTCCTGGGGAAGGAGGAAATTGACACTGAGGGAGTTGGTGGGGTGGTTTGCGTGAGCTTGGTTACAAGAGGAAGGGATTTACTGGTCAGTGGACTGCTTCCGCTGTCACCCAAAGTTTTTGAACTTGTCACTGACTTATTATGAATGCGCTGCAGGTGACGTATAAGGGAGGATGTTCCGAGGTGGTTAACGTCCTTACCCCTACTTATTACAGCTTGACAAAGGGAACACATGGCTTGACACCTGTTGTCCGCATTTCTGGTGAAATACCTCCACACCGAAGAGCTGATTTTTTTGGTATTTTCACCTGGCATGTCAACGGCCATATTCCTCCCACGGACAACAGGTGTCTCCCCGGGTGCCTGACTTAAACAAACCACCTCACCATCAGAATCCTCCTGGTCAATTTCCTCCCCAGCGCCAGCAACACCCATATCCTCCTCATCCTGGTGTACTTCAACACTGACATCTTCAATCTGACTATCAGGAACTGGACTGCGGGTGCTCCTTCCAGCACTTGCAGGGGGCGTGCAAATGGTGGAAGGCGCATGCTCTTCACGTCCAGTGTTGGGAAGGTCAGGCATCGCAACCGACACAATTGGACTCTCCTTGTGGATTTGGGATTTCGAAGAATGCACAGTTCTTTGCTGTGCTGCTTTTGCCAGCTTGAGTCTTTTCATTTTTCTAGCGAGAGGCTGAGTGCTTCCATCCTCATGTGAAGCTGAACCACTAGCCATGAACATAGGCCAGGGCCTCAGCCGTTCCTTGCCACTCCGTGTGGTAAATGGCATATTGGCAAGTTTACGCTTCTCCTCCGACAATTTTATTTTAGGTTTTGGAGTCCTTTTTTTTCTGATATTTGGTGTTTTGGATTTGACATGCTCTGTACTATGACATTGGGCATCGGCCTTGGCAGACGACGTTGCTGGCATTTCATCGTCTCGGCCATGACTAGTGGCAGCAGCTTCAGCACGAGGTGGAAGTGGATCTTGATCTTTCCCTAATTTTGGAACCTCAACATTTTTGCTCTCCATATTTTAATAGGCACAACTAAAAGGCACCTCAGGTAAACAATGGAGATGGATACTAGTATACAATTATGGACTGCCTGCCGACTGCAGACACAGAGGTAGCCACAGCCGTGAACTACCGTACTGTACTGTGTCTGCAGCTAATATAGACTGGTTGATAAAGAGAAGATGTCTATGTAACTATGTATGTATAAAGAAGAATGAAAAAAAACCACGGTTAGGTGGTATACAATTATGGACGGACTGCCTACCGAGTACAGACACAGAGGTAGCCACAGCCGTGAACTACCGTACTGTACTGTGTCTGCAGCTAATATAGACTGGTTGATAAAGAGAAGATGTCTATGTAACTATGTATGTATAAAGAAGAATGAAAAAAATCCACGGTTAGGTGGTATTACAATTATGGACGGACTGCCTGCCGAGTGCAGAGACACAGAGGTAGCCACAGCCGTGAACTACCGTACTGTGTCTGCTGCGACTGGATGATAAATGATATAAAAAATATATATATATCACTACTGCAGCCGGACAGGTATATATTATATATTATATAATGACGGACCTGCTGGACACTGTCTGTCAGCAGAATGAGTTTTATTTTTATAGAATAAAAAAAAAAAAAAACACACAAGTGAAGTCACACGACGAGTGTTTAACTTTTTCAGGCAATCACAATATAAGTATACTACTAACTATACTGGTGGTCAGTGTGGTCAGGTCACTGGTCAGTCACACTGGCAGTGGCACTCCTGCAGCAAAAGTGTGCACTGTTTAATTTTAATATAATATGTACTCCTGGCTCCTGCTATAACCTATAACTGGCACTGCAGTAGTGCTCCCCAGTCTCCCCCACAATTATAAGCTGTGTGAGCTGAGCAGTCAGACAGATATATATAATATATATAGATGATGCAGCACACTGGCCTGAGCCTGAGCAGTGCACACAGATATGGTATGTGACTGACTGAGTCACTGTGTGTATCACTTTTTTCAGGCAGAGAACGGATATATTAAATAAACTGCACTGTGTGTCTGGTGGTCACTCACTATATAATATATTATGTACTCCTGGCTCCTGCTATAACCTATAACTGGCACTGCAGTAGTGCTCCCCAGTCTCCCCCACAATTATAAGCTGTGTGAGCTGAGCAGTCAGACAGATATATATAATATTATATATAGATAATAGATGATGCAGCACACTGGCCTGAGCCTGAGCAGTGCACACAGATATGGTATGTGACTGACTGAGTCACTGTGTGTATCGCTTTTTTCAGGCAGAGAACGGATATATTAAATAAACTGCACTGTGTGTCTGGTGGTCACTCACTATGTAATATATTATGTACTCCTGGCTCCTGCTATAACCTATAACTGGCACTGCAGTAGTGCTCCCCAGTCTCCCCCACAATTATAAGCTGTGTGAGCTGAGCAGTCAGACAGATATATATAATATTATATATAGATAATAGATGATGCAGCACACTGGCCTGAGCCTGAGCAGTGCACACAGATATGGTATGTGACTGAGTCACTGTGTGCTGTGTATCGCTTTTTTCAGGCAGAGAACGGATTATAGAAACATAGAAACATAGAATTTGTCGGCAGATAAGAACCACTTGGCCCATCTAGTCTGCCCCTTTTTTTTTTTTTTTTATATATTATTTTTTTTTATCACTAACCTTATTTGATCCTTATTTCTTTGTAAGGATATCCTTATGTCTATCCCATGCATGTTTAAATTGCTCTACTGTCTTAGCCTCTACCACCTCTGATGGGAGGCTATTCCACTTGTCCACTACCCTTTCTGTGAAATAATTTTTCCGCAAATTTCCCCTGAACCTCCCCCCCTCCAGTCTCAGTGCATGTCCTCGTGTCCTATTGCTTCTCTTCATTTGGAGAATGTTTCCCTCCTGGACTTTGTTAAAACCCTTCATATATTTGAAAGTTTCTATCATGTCCCCCCTTTCTCTTCTCTGCTCCAAACTATACATATTGAGATTTCTTAGTCTTTCTGGGTATGTTTTGTGATGTAGGCCATGCACCATTTTAGTTGCCCTCCTTTGTACAGTTTCTAATGTATTAATATCCTTTTGAAGATATGGCCTCCAGAACTGAATACAGTATTCTAGATGAGGCCGTACCAATGACCTATACAGTGGCATTATTACTTCTTTCTTTCTGCTGCTGATTCCTCTCCCAATGCAGCCAAGCATCTGACTAGCCTTCCTCATTGCCTTGTTACATTGCTTACCTGCCTTTAAGTCATCTGAAATAGTGACTCCTAGATCCCTTTCCTCCTCAGTAGTTTCCAGTATAGTGCCATTAATACTGTATTTAGCTTTAGGATTTTTGAGACCCAAGTGCATGATTTTGCATTTTTTGGCATTAAACTGTAATTGCCAGACTCTTGACCATTCCTCTAGTCTACCTAGATCCTCAATCATTTGTTTTACCCCACCTGGTGTGTCTACCCTGTTGCATACCTTTGTGTCATCTGCAAAAAGGCATACTTTCCCTTTAATCCCATTTGCAATGTTACCAATAAAGATATTGAAAAGCACTGGTCCAAGTACAGATCCCTGGGGTACTCCACTGGTAACATTTCCCTCCTGTGAATGCACTCCATTTACCACAACTCTCTGTTTTCTATCCTTCAACCAGGATCTTATCCATTCAATAATCCTAATATCCAATCCCAAACTTTCAAGTTTATTTAGCAGTCTGCGATGTGGAACTGTGTCAAAAGCCTTACTAAAGTCAAGATAAGCTATATCCATGGCTCCACCTTTATCCATCACTTTAGTCACACAATCAAAAAAGTCAATAAGATTTGTTTGACATGATCTTCCCCCAGTGAATCCATGCTGTTTGGGATCCAGTAAATTGCCGGATTTGAGATGATCTACAACTCTTTCTTTTAAGAGTGTTTCCATCAATTTCCCTACTACAGTTTATAAAGTAAACTGCACTGTCCTCACTAGTAAACTCTCTCCACTCAGTCTCTACACTTCTACAGTAACAGTACTCCTCCTAGTCAGCTCCAGTAAATCTCTCTCAGTCTCTTATAATCTAAACGGAGAGGACGCCAGCCACGTCCTCTCCCTATCAATCTCAATGCACGTGTGAAAATGGCGGCGACGCGCGGCTCCTTATATAGAATCCGAGTCTCGCGATAGAATCCGAGCCTCGCGAGAATCCGACAGCGTCATGATGACGTTCGGGCGCGCTCGGGTTAACCGAGCAAGGCGGGAAGATCCGAGTCGCTCGGACCCGTGAAAAAACACATGAAGTTCTGGCGGGTTCGGATTCAGAGAAACCGAACCCGCTCATCTCTAATATAAACATGAACTATATAATGTGCTGTGCCCAGTATGTACTGGAAATGTGGAGATAAACATGAACTATATAATGCTCTGTGCCCTGTATGTGCTGGAAATGTGGATATAAACATGAACTATATAATGCGCTGTGCACTGTATGTGCTGGAAATGTGGATATAAACATGAACTATATAATGCCCTGTGCCCTGTATGTGCTGGAAATGTGGATATAAACATGAACTATATAATGTGCTGTGCCCTGTATGTGCTGGAAATGTGGATAAAAACATGAACTATGTAATGCTCTGTGCCCTGTATGTACTGGAAATGTGGATATAAACATGAACTATATAATGCGCTGTGCCCTGTATGTGCTGGAAATGTGGATATAAACATGAACTATATAATGCGCTGTGCCCTGTATGTGCTGGAAATGTGGCTATAAACATGAACTATATAATACGCTGTGCCCTGTATGTGCTGGAAATGTGGATATAAACATGAACTATATAATGCGCTGTGCACTGTATGTGCTGGAAATGTGGATATAAACATGAACTATATACTGCGCTGTGCCCTGTACGTGCTGGAAATGTGGATATAAACATGAACTATATAACGCTCTGTGCACTGTATGTGCTGGAAATGTGGATATAAACATGAACTATATAATGCGCTGTGCCCTGTATGTACTGGAAATGTGGATATAAACATGAACTTTATAATGCGCTGTGCCCAGTATGTACTGGAAATGTGGATATAAATATGAACTATATAATGCGCTGTGCCCTGTATGTGCTGGAAATGTGGATATAAACATGAACTATATAATACGCTGTGCCCTGTATGTGCTGGAAATGTGTGTATAAACATGAACTAATGCGCTGTGCACTGTTATGAGCTTCCGAACACGAGATGAGAGCAAGATAAACAGAAACACAAAGTTTACATTTATTCTTTGGCGTGCACATTATATTATTTCTCTTACTTCCTAGAGGATGCTGGGTACTCCAAAAGGACCATGGGGTATAGACGGGATCCGCAGGAGCTTGGGCACACTAAAAAAACTTTGACTGGTTGTGAATTGGCTCCTCCCTCTATGCCCCTCCCCCAGACCTCAGCTAGACTTTGTGCCCAGGAGTGACTGGACACACACTAGGGGAGCTCTACTGAGTTTCTCTAGAAAGACTTTTGTTAGGTTTTTTTATTTTCAGGGAGACCTGCTGGCTACAGGCTCCATGCATCGTGGGAGTGAGGGGAGATATGTCAGACCTACTTCTTCTTAGTTAAAGGCTCTGCTTCTTAGGCTACAGGACACCATTAGCTCCAGAGGGTTCGATCAATTGGTTCGCCTAGCTGCTTGTTCCCGGAGCCGCGCTGTCACCCCCCTCACAGAAGCCAGAAGACAGAAGTCGGGTGAGTATGAGAAGAACCAAAGACATCAGACGGCAGAAGACTTCAGTAATGGTACAGCGCTGCGGTAGCGCTTCGCTCCATGCTCCTACACACGCTTCACCAACGGCTCTACAAGGGTGCAGGGCGCTGGGGGGGAGTGCCCTGGGCAGCAGTTACTGGGGTCAGGGGACTGGCAAAAATGATTATACGGTGCCCGGGCACCGTACAGAATACCTCCGCCAGTATAATAAAATTTAAAATTGAGCGGGCTACAGCGCGCCGGGAAGGGGCGGGGCTTAGTCGCACACTGCTCACCGGCGCCATTTTCTCTCTCTCCACAGTGCTGCAGAGATGCTGGCCCGGACCTCCAAGCTCCCTCAAGTAACAAGGGGGCAAAACAGGGGGGCACATAAAATTTGGTGCTTTTATCATATTTAAGACAGCGCTAGACACATATATTTTCTTTTTTAGTATATTGGCGCTGGGGTGTGAGCTGGCATACTCCCTCTGTGTTTCTCTCTGCAGGCTTCCCTGTGGGTCTGTCCCCTTGTTTTTGGACGGTGTGAGTGTGGGTGTGTCGGTACTGCGTGTCGACATGTCTGAGGCTGAGTGTTCCTCCCCGGAGGAAGTTACTGGGGGCGCAGAGAGGGATTTGGGAATGACTGTCGGCACAGCCGACTGATGATTGGGTGACTATGCTGTGTACACTGAATGCAAATGTGGCTTTGTTGTCTAAGAGGCTGGATACATCTGATTCTCAGACACAAACATGGAGGAAATCCATGGAGGAGGCTTTGTCTCAGGTACAGACCCCCTCAGGGTCACAAAAACGTTCATTTACCCAGATGGCAGATACAGATACTGACACAGACTCTGATTCCGATGTCGAGTTCAATGAGGCTTCTTTACATCCAAGGGTAGTTAGGAGTATTCAGTACATGATTGTGGCTATTAAAGATGTTTTACATATCTCTGAGGAACCTGCTGTTCCAGACACAAGGGTTTGCTTATTTATGGGGAAAAAGCCTGAGGTGAAGTTTCCTCCCTCTCATGAAATGAACGCGCTTTGTGAAAAGGCTTGGGAGTCGCCTGACAAAAGATGGCAGATTCCCAAGAGAATTTTGATGGCGTATCCTTTCCCCTCTGACGTCAGGGAAAAATGGGAGTCGTCCCCAAATGTGGACAAGGCTCTATCACGACTGTCCTAGAAGGTGGCGCTTCCGTCTCCTGACACGGCTGCTCTCAAGGATCCGGCGGATCGCAAGCTGGAGACGACATTGAAGTCCATTTTCGTTAATACTAGTGCATTGCTCAGACCTGCTGTGGTGTCGGTTTGGGTGAGTTAGTGCTATTGATAAGTGGGCTGATAATTTGGCTTCTGATATGGATACCCTTGATAAGGATAACATTCTTTTGACTCTTGGTTATATCTAGTGATGTGCACCGGCAATTTTTCGGGTTTTGTGTTTTGGTTTTGGGTTCGGTTCCGCGGCCGTGTTTTGGGTTCGAACGCGTTTTGGCAAAACCTCACCGAATTTTTTTTGGCGGATTCGGGTGTGTTTTGGATTCGGGTGTTTTTTCCAAAAAATCCTAAAAAACAGCTTAAATCATAGAATTTGGGGGTCATTTTGATCCCATAGTATTATTAACCTCAATAACCATAATCTCCACTCATTTTCAGTCTATTCTGAACACCTCACACCTCACAATATTATTGTTAGTCCTAAAATTTGCACCGAGGTCGCTGGATGGCTAAGCTAAGCGACACAAGTGGCCGACACAAACACCTGGCCCATCTAGGAGTGGCACTGCAGTGTCAGACAGGATGGCCCTTCAAAAAAATACTCCCCAAACAGCACATGACGCAAAGAAAAAAAGAGGCGCAATGAGGTAGCTGTGTGACTAAGCTAAGCGACCTTGTGGCCGACACAAACACCTGGCCCATCTAGGAGTGGCACTGCAGTGTCACGCAGGATGGCCCTTCAAAAAAATACTCCCCAAACAGCACATGACGCAAAGAAAAAAAGAGGCGCAATGAGGTAGCTGTGTGACTAAGCTAAGCGACCCTAGTGGCCAACACAAACACCTGGCCCATCTAGGAGTGGCACTGCAGTGTCACGCAGGATGGCCCTTCAAAAAAATACTCCCCAAACTGCACATGACGCAAAGAAAAAAAGAGGCGCAATGAGGTAGCTGTGTGACTAAGCTAAGCGACCCTAGTGGCCGACACAAACACCTGGCCCATCTAGGAGTGGCACTGCAGTGTCACGCAGGATGGCCCTTCAAAAAAATACTCCCCAAACAGCACATGACGCAAAGAAAAAAAGAGGCGCAATGAGGTAGCTGTGTGACTAAACTAAGCGACCCTAGTGGCCGACACAAACACCTGGCCCATCTAGGAGTGGCACTGCAGTGTCACGCAGGATGGCCCTTCAAAAAAATACTCCCCAAACAGCACATGACGCAAAGAAAAAAAGAGGCGCAATGAGGTTGCTGTGTGACTAAGCTCAGCGACCCAAGTGGCCGACACAAACACCTGGCCCATCTAGGAGTGGCACTGCAGTGTCACGCAGGATGGCCCTTCAAAAAAATACTCCCCAAACAGCACATGACGCTAAGAAAAAAAGAGGCGCAATGAGGTAGCTGTGTGACTAAGCTAAGCGACCCTAGTGGCAACAGGTGTCTCCCCGGGTGCCTGACTTAAACAAACCACCTCACCATCAGAATCCTCCTTGTCATTTCCTCCCCAGGGCCAGCAACACCCATATCCTCATCCTGGTGTACTTCAACACTGACATCTTCAATTTGACTATCAGGAACTGGACTGCGGGTGCTCCTTCCAGCACTTGTAGGGGTTGTGCAAATGGTGGAAGGCGCAAGCTCTTCCCGTCCAGTGTTGGGAAGGTCAGGCATCGCAACCGACACAATTGGACTCTCCTTGGGGATTTGTGATTTCGAAGAACGCACAGTTCTTTGCTGTGCTTTTGCCACCTTAAGTCTTTTCTTTTTTCTAGCGAGAGGATGAGTGCTTCCATCATGTGAAGCTGAACCACTAGCCATGAACATAGGCCAGGGCCTCAGCCGTTCCTTGCCACTCCGTGTCGTAAATGGCATATTGGCAAGTTTACGCTTCTCCTCAGACGCTTTTATTTTTTATTTTTGGGTCATTTTTTTACTGATCTTTTGTGTTTTGGATTTTACATGCTCTGTACTATGACATTGAGCATCGGCCTTGGCAGACGACGTTGATGGCATTTCATCGTCTCAGCCATGACTGGTGGCAGCAGCTTCAGCACGAGGTGGAAGTGGATCTTGATCTTTCCCTATTTTTTTAACCTCCACATTTTTGTTCTCCATATTTTAATGCGCACAACTAAAAGCCACCACAGGTATACAATGAAGATGGATGGATAGTATAGTATTATATTACTTATGGAGGACGAGTGACGACACAGAGGTAGGTACAGCCGTGGCCTACCGTACTGCTATATATATATATAATATACTGTATAATATAATAACGGACCTGGTGGACACTGTCAGCAGACTGCTAAACTAGTATGAAGAAACAAAAAAACCAACACAGGTATACAATGTAGATGGATGGATATAGTATAGTATAGTATTATATTACTTATGGAGGACGAGTGACGACACAGAGGTAGGTACAGCCGTGGCCTACCGTACTGCTATATATATATATAATATACTGTATAATAATAACGGACCTGGTGGACACTGTCAGCAGACTGCTAAACTAGTATGAAGAAAAAAAAAGCAACCACAGGTATACAATGTAGATGGATGGATAGTATAGTATTATATTACTTATGGACGACGACTGACGACACAGAGGTAGGTACAGCCGTGGCCTACCGTACTGCTATATATATATATAATATACTGTATAATAATAACGGACCTGGTGGACACTGTCAGCAGACTGCTAAACTAGTATGAAGAAAAAAAAAGCCACCACAGGTATACAATGTAGATGGATGGATAGTATAGTATTATATTACTTATGGAGGACGAGTGACGACACAGAGGTAGGTACAGCCGTGGCCTACCGTACTGCTATATATATATATATAATATACTGTATAATAATAACGGACCTGGTGGACACTCTCAGCAGACTGCTAAACTAGTATGAAGAAAAAAAAAAGCCACCACAGGTATACAATGTAGATGGATGGATAGTATAGTATTATATTACTTATGGACGACGACTGACGACACAGAGGTAGGTACAGCTGTGGCCTACCGTACTGCTATATATATATAATATACTGTATAATATAATAACGGACCTGGTGGACACTGTCAGCAGACTGCTAAACTAGTATGAAGAAAAAAAAAGCCACCACAGGTATACAATGTAGATTGATGGATAGTATAGTATTATATTACTTATGGACGACGACTGACGACACAGAGGTAGGTACAGCCGTGGCCTACCATACTGCTATATATATATGATATACTGTATAATATAATAACGGACCTGGTGGACACTGTCAGCAGACTGCTAAACTAGTATGAAGAAAAAAAAAGCCACCACAGGTATACAATGTAGATGGATGGATAGTATAGTATAGTTGTTATGATTCCCAGCACTCCTGACCAGAGGAGATCTTATGACAATGACCAGAGCGCTGGAATGGAATGCTGGTAACGGGAGCAGGAAAGACTAGTTGCCCCTGGCGCCCTAACTCTATTGTCTCACCCGTGCTATCGGAAATCCCTTGCGAGACTATGGTTTCTTGAGCCCTTGGCAGCCACGTTTGAAGGGCGGATTATGTCTGCCCAACTCCGGTGCCCCCCGGTCTTAATGAGAGACAAAGTGAAATCCGAGGCAGGATGATGACAAGAGGACCTCTGACTGACAACAGGCCAGGGGCAACAAGCTAACTAGCAAAGACCTGAAGTATGTGCGGAAAAACCGCCAGGGAAAAGGACAACCAAAAATCCACTTGTCCAATACTCCTACCCAGCACCGCCGGATACCAGAGTGGACCTATGGAAGTGGAACCCTCCGCAAAATGCTCCAAAACACAAATAATAAATGGTAAAGCGGCCAAGCCGCAACACACGGCAAAGCCGCGACTCACGAACACCACTGGATGTTAAACGGTGATCAGTCAGGACTCCAGGAACAAGATGACTTCCGAGTACAGGACTACTGGAGACTGGAACGACCGGATACAACAAGACTGGAAACAGACTCTCAGCAAACAAGGACAGCATGCAGGAAGCTATTACCGGCGTCTGTGAGAAGCCCTGAGAGTGCATATAAACAGGAGTCCTCCAATCAGCTGCTGACAGGGCTGATTACATAAAATGCCGTGCAGCTGCCTTGCTGCACGGCCAGGAAACAGGTGCACAATCATTTTAACTGGACCCAGCAACGGGGAACGCGGTCCGCCAGTGGCGTCCCCGTTGCTAGGGTCTGTGCGGCTTAGTGCGCCCGGCGTCTAGCGTTGCCAGGGAGCCGGCGGCTGTACGCGTACGGCGTCCCTGGTTGCTAGGCGCCGGGCCGCACCGACGAGCGGACCCCGGCGCCTAACAGTACCCCCCCCTTGAGGAGGGGTCAAGGAACCCCTAAAGCCAGGCTTCCGAGGAAATTCCCGAAAAAATGCCCTCTTGAGCCTCGGGGCATGAAGATCCTTATCCAGGACCCAAGACCTTTCCTCTGGACCATAGCCTCTCCAGTGAACCAGAAAATAAAGCTTGCCCCGGGACAATTTGGAATCGAGAACCTTCTCCACCAGGAACTCCTGTTGTCCCTGTACATCCACTGGAGATCTTCCCTGAGAGATCTTCCGAGGAAATCTACTGGAAGAAACGTATGGTTTCAACAGGGAGCAATGAAACGTATTTCCAATCCAGGGAGATCTTGGTAAACGTAACCGGAAAGCAACTGGGTTGACTTTTTTAATAATATGAAATGGTCCAATAAATTTGGGTCCCAATCTAGCCGAGGATTGTCGAAGTCTAATGTTACGAGTCGACAACCATACCCTATCTCCCACCTTAAAAGTGCAAGGACGTCGGAGCCTGTCAGAAATTTTTTTCTCTTGAAAGGCCGCTTTTCTGAGAGCAAGGTGCACTTTTTTCCAAATGGCTCTGAGATGGGAGGTTAAGGTTAGCGAGGAAACTGAGGAATGTTGAAAAAAAGAATTAGCTCTGGGGTGAAAACCAAAAACTGAAAAGAATGGAGACACATTAGTGGAGGAATGACAAGAATTATTGTAAGCAAACTCCGCCAATGGAAGAAACTCGGACCAATCATTCTGGAGTTTGGCTGAGTACAAACGCAAATACTGTTTCAATGATTGGTTAACTCGCTCGGTTTGCCTGTTGGATTGGGGGTGGTAACCGGATGTTAATGATAATTTCATCTTTAATGAAGCACAAAAACACTTCCAGAATTGTGCAATGAATTGTGGACCCCGATCAGAAACAATATCAGTGGGCAAACCATGAAGTCTGAAAACATGGCGGAGAAACAAAACTGCCAATCCTTGGGCAGATGGCAGTCGGGGAAGAGCAATGAAATGAGCCATCTTGCTAAAACGGTCCACTACCACCCATATGACTCGGAATCCGGCTGAAAGGGGAAGGTCTACCACAAAATCCATGGAAATATGAGACCATGGCCTGAGGGGAACATTTAAGGGCATAAGTTGCCCGATAGGCAAGGAACGGGGAACCTTATGCTGTGCACAAACCTGACATGAAAAAACAAACTCCTTAACGTCTTTAGAAAGACCAGGCCACCATACTGAGCGGGAGACTAACTCCAAAGTCTTAGAGATCCCCGGATGCCCGGAAACTTTGTTATCATGGAACTCAGTCAAAACAGTAGCTCTCAAAAACTCAGGGACGTAAAGACGACCAGCAGGAGTATTTCCAGGAGCTTGGTGTTGAAGCTGTTTTAACTGGGTAAATAAATCTTGTGTGAGGCCTGCCCAAATGACTGAAGATGGAAGTATGGGAGTAACAGGACTGTTATTGTGAACCGGAAGAAAACTGCGTGACAGGGCATCCGCCTTGGTATTCTTGGAACCTGGCCTGAAAGTGATAACAAATTTGAAACGAGTAAAGAATAAAGCCCAACGAGCCTGCCGGGCATTCAGCCGCTTAGCTGATTCGATGTATTGCAGGTTTTTATGGTCAGTCAATACTGAAATAGTATGTGTTGCTCCCTCCAGCCAATGCCTCCACTCCTCGAAAGCCCATTTTATTGCCAGTAACTCCCGGTTACCAACGTCATAGTTGGATTCAGCGGAGGAGAATTTCCTGGACATAAAGGCACAATGACGTAGTTCCAGAGACTCCGGATCCTTTTGAGATAGGATAGCCCCCACTCCAACCTCCGAGGCATCAACCTCCACAACGAAGGGCAATTCTGGATTGGGATGTCTGAGGACTGGAGCCGAGACAAAAGCTTGTTTCAGGGCCCGAAAGGACAACTCAGCTTCACGCGACCAGTTGGTAGAATCCGCTCCTTTCTTTGTCAGACCCACAATGGGAGCAACCAGGTCGGAAAAAGAATGAATGAACCTCCTATAATAATTTGCAAACCCTAAAAAGCGCTGAATTGCTTTTAAATTGGTGGGTTGCGCCCAACTAAGGATGGCCTGGAGCTTCTTAGGTTCCATGAAAAATCCCCAAGGGGAAATAATGTACCCTAAAAAAGATACCTCCGTGACATGAAACTCACATTTCTCCAGCTTGGCATATAGATGATTCTCACGTAACTTTTGAAGAACCTGACGCACCTGGGTAACATGTTGTTCAATTGAGTCAGAATAAATCAGGATGTCGTCTAAGTAAACGACCACGAATTTCCCTAGGAAGTCACGGAGCACATCGTTAATGAGGTCCTGGAAAACTGCTGGAGCGTTAGACAAGCCGAACGGCATCACCAGGTACTCGTAGTGACCCGACTGAGTACTGAAGGCCGTCTTCCACTCATCTCCAGACTTGATTCGGATGAGATTATACGCTCCTCTTAGGTCAATTTTAGAAAAAATCACAGCCGAACGCAGCTGATCAAAGAGGACAGAAATCAGCGGCAGAGGATAAGTATTTTTTACTGAGATTTTATTCAGGGCTCTAAAGTCAATGCAAGGTCTAAGCGAGCCATCCTTTTTCTCCACAAAGAAGAAGCCTGCACTTAAAGGAGATTTTGATGGCCTAATAAATCCTTTCCCTAGGCTCTCCTTAACATAATCATTCATGGCCGCAGTTTCTGGCCCGGATAAAGCATATAACCTTCCCTTTGGCAATGCGGCACCAGGAATTAGCTCAATAGCACAATCATAAGGCCGATGTGGAGGCAGAATGTCTGCATTGCCCTTGGAGAACACATCAGCAAACTCTTGGTATTCCACGGGAATGAGTTCAGGAATGGCAGCTGCTATTCTGACTGGAAACGTAATACATTCCTTATCACAGAAGGTACCCCATTGTGAAATCTCCCCCGACCGCCAATCAATGGTGGGATTATGAAAGGCCAGCCAAGGGTGACCCAGAACCACTGGAACTGCTGGGCAATGGGTAAGGAAGAACTCAATTTTTTTCAGAATGAAGAGCTCCTACCGTAAGTAGTACAGGGGGTGTACAGAGGGAAATAACCCCATTGGACAGTGGACTCCCATCTAAGCCATGCATGGTGACACACCTACCCAAAGATAACTGAGGAATGCCTAAGGCCTTAGCCCAAGTTAAATCCATAAAGTTTCCTGCAGCTCCACTGTCAACAAAAGCCGACACCGAAGAACTGAGGCTGCCAAAGGAAACTTTAGCTGGGACTAAAAGGGAGTTATTCGAGGAGATAAGCTGCAGACTTAGGTGAACCCCCTCACAATTCACCTGGTCGAGGCGTTTCCCGACTTGTTCGGACAATTACGAGCAAAATGTCCCTTACCCCCACAGTATAAACAAAGACCAGAGTTTTGCCTCCTGGCTCTTTCTTCAGGAGACAGCCGGGAGAGACCCATCTGCATGGGCTCCTCTACGTCCTCAGGAATGGAATATACACATGGAGTTGACCTGACAGGTGCTCCTTTTTCAGCCCTCCGCTCTCTGAGACGACGATCAATCTTAATAGAAAGCTCCATGAGTTTATCGAGAGTCTCAGGAGCGGGATACTGAAGGAGACTGTCTTTTATAGACTCTGATAAGCCGAGGCGAAACTGACTGCGCAGGGCTGGGTCATTCCAGCCACAGTCGTTCGACCAACGGCGAAACTCCGTACAATAAACCTCTGCAGGATTCCTACCCTGTCTGAGAGCGCGCAACTGACCTTCAGCGGATGCCTCTCTATCAGGGTCATCATACAATAGCCCTAAAGACCCAAAAAAGGCGTCTACTGACAACAAGGCCGGATCCTCTGCTTTTAAACCAAATGCCCAGGTCTGAGGATCCCCCTGGAGCAAAGAAATAATAATCCCAACCCGCTGAGATTCAGTACCCGAGGAGATCGGTCTTAAACGAAAATAAAGTTTACAGGATTCTTTAAAATTAAAAAACTCTTTCCTATCACCAGAAAAACGGTCAGGCAAATGCATCTTTGGTTCAGGGACTACCCTCGGGGAAGTTCGCAAAAGATCTTCCTGCGACTTCACCCGAAGGGAAAGATCCTGAACCATCTGAGTAAGTTCTTGAATCTGGCTGACTAAGAGCTGACCAGGATTTGGCCCTAAACCTGTTGGATTCATGAGGCCGATAAACTCTTACAAAACTGAATGAGAAAAAAATTAAACCCCGTTTAATTTTAAGTTTTGGTATGGCCGGTAATAATGTTATGATTCCCAGCACTCCTGACCAGAGGAGATCTTATGACAATGACCAGAGCGCTGGAATGGAATGCTGGTAACGGGAGCAGGAAAGACTAGTTGCCCCTGGCGCCCTAACTCTATTGTCTCACCCGTGCTATCGGAAATCCCTTGCGAGACTATGGTTTCTTGAGCCCTTGGCAGCCACGTTTGAAGGGCGGATTATGTCTGCCCAACTCTGGTGCCCCCCGGTCTTAATGAGAGACAAAGGGAAATCCGAGGCAGGATGATGACAAGAGGACCTCTGACTGACAACAGGCCAGGGGCAACAAGCTAACTAGCAAAGACCTGAAGTATGTGCGGAAAAACCGCCAGGGAAAAGGACAACCAAAAATCCACTTGTCCAATACTCCTACCCAGCACCGCCGGATACCAGAGTGGACCTGTGGAAGCGGAACCCTCCGCAAAATGCTCCAAAACACAAATAATAAATGGTAAAGCGGCCAAGCCGCAACACACGGCAAAGCCGCGACTCACGAACACCACTGGATGTTAAACGGTGATCAGTCAGGACTCCAGGAACAAGATGACTTCCGAGTACAGGACTACTGGAGACTGGAACGACCGGATACAACAAGACTGGAAACAGACTCTCAGCAAACAAGGACAGCATGCAGGAAGCTATTACCGGCGTCTGTGAGAAGCCCTGAGAGTGCATATAAACAGGAGTCCTCCAATCAGCTGCTGACAGGGCTGATTACATAAAATGCCGTGCAGCTGCCTTGCTGCACGGCCAGGAAACAGGTGCACAATCATTTTAACTGGACCCAGCAACAGGGAACGCGGTCCGCCAGTGGCGTCCCCGTTGCTAGGGTCCGTGCGGCTCAGTGCGCCCGGCGTCTAGCGTTGCCAGGGAGCCGGCGGCTGTACGCGTACGGCGTCCCTGGTTGCTAGGCGCCGGGCCGCACCGACGAGCGGACCCCGGCGCCTAACAATAGTATTATATTACTTATGGAGGACGAGTGACGACACAGAGGTAGGTACAGCCGTGGCCTACCGTACTGCTATATATATATATATATAATATACTGTATAATAATAACGGACCTGGTGGACACTGTCAGCAGACTGCTAAACTAGTATGAAGAAAAAAAAAGCCACCACAGGTATACAATGTAGATGGATGGATAGTATAGTATTATATTACTTATGGACGACGACTGACGACACAGAGGTAGGTACAGCCGTGGCCTACCGTACTGCTATATATATATATAATATACTGTATAATAATAACGGACCTGGTGGACACTGTCAGCAGACTGCTAAACTAGTATGAAGGAAAAAAAAGCCACCACAGGAGTGTTTTTCTGGCAGACAAACGTATACTGGACTGGTGGTCACTGTCAGCAAAACTGTGCACTGTACTCCTGCTATAACTGCTCCCCAGTCCCCACAATTAGGCAGTGTGAGCAGTGCACTCAGCACAGATATATCATGCAGCAGTGCAGCACACTGAGCACAGATATGGTGGAGCGTTTTTTTCAGGCAGAGAAACAAAGGATTAAACTCACTGGTGGTATTATAATCAAAACCCTGCACTGTACTCCCTAACAGCTGCTCCCCGTCCCCAATCCTCCCCATAATTATAACTAAGTCACTCTTTTCTACTATAACGGAGAGGACGCTAGCCACATCCTCTCCCTATCAATCTCAATGCACGTGTGAAAATGGCGGCGACGCGCAGCTGCTTATATAGAATCCGAGTCTCGCGAGAATCCGACAGCGGGATGATGACGTTCGGGCGCGCTCGGTTTACCCGAGCCACACGGGAGAATCCAAGCACGGCTCGGACCCGTGTAAAAAGGCTGAAGTTCGGGGGGGGTTAGGTTTCCGAGAAACCGAACCCGCTCATCACTAGTTATATCAAGGACGCTGCAGATTACCTAAAGGATGCGGCGAGGGATGTTGGCCTCTTGGGATCAAGAGCCAATGCCATGGCGGTCTCGGCCAGGAGGGCGCTGTGGATTCATCAATGGAATGCTCCAAGAAGAATATGGAAGCTCTCCCTTTTAAAGGCAGTGTCTTGTTTGGTGACGGCCTTGCTGACCTGGTGTCTACCGCTACTGCGGGTAAGTCCTCTTTTCTTTCTTATGTTCCCACACAACAGAAAAAGGCACCCCATCAACAGATGCAGTCCTTTCGGCCTAATAAATACAAAAAAGGAAAGGGCTCCTCCTTCCTCGCTTCAAAGGGTAGAGGAAGGGGAAAGAAGTCGCCTGCAGGATCGGGCTCCCAGGACCAAAAGTCCTCCCCTGCCTCTACCAAAACTACAGCATGATGCTGGGGATCCCCTGCGGGAGTCTGTGCCGGTGGGGGGCCGTCTCCGATTCTTCAGTCAGGTCTGGTTTCAATCGGCCCTGGATCCTTGGGTCTTAGACATAGTGTCCCAAGGGTGCAAACTGGAGTTTCAGGAGATGCCCCCCCCCCCCCCCCACCTATTTTCCGTGTCGGCCTTGCCAGTTTCTCTTCCCGAAAGAGAGGTGGTAAATGCTGCGATACAAAAGTTGTGTCGAAAGAGGGTCATTGTGCCAGTTCCCCCGTCCCAACGGGGGGAAGGGTTCTATTCGAGCCTCTTTGTGGTGCCGAAGCCGGACGGCTCGGTCAGACCGATTCTGAACCTGAAATCCCTCAATCCATACTTGAAAACTTTCAAGTTCACGATGGAGTCTCTTCGAGCTGTGATCTCCAGTCTCGAAGGGGGGGATTTTATGGCGTCAGTCGACATAAAAGATGCTTACTTGCACATCCCGATATACCCTCCTCATCAGGCCTTTTTGAGGTTTGCGGTACAGGATTGTCATTACCAATTTCAGGCGTTGCCGTTTGGGCTTTCCACGGCCCCGAGGGTTTTCACCAAGGTAATGGCGGAAATGATGGTTCTCCTTTGCACGCAAGGGATCACAATTATCCCGTACTTGGATGATCTCCTGATAAAGGCGAGGTCCAAGGAACAGTTGTTAAGAAATGTGGATCTCTCCCTGTCGGTTCTGCAACATCACGGTTGGATTCTAAATTTGCCAAAGTCTCAGTTGATCCCGGCCACTCGGCTGCCCTTCCTGGGCATGATCCTAGACACGGAGCTACAGAGAGTGTTTCTTACAGGGGAAAAAGCTCTGGAAATCCAGACCATGGGCAGGGAGCTTCTGAGGCCAACAAGTGTGTCGATTCATCAATGCACTCGGGTGCTAGGGAACATGGTTGCGGCTTACGAAGCCATTCCGTTTGGCAGGTTTCATGCCCGGGTGTTTCAGTGGATCTGCTGAACAAATGGTCCGGGTCTCACCTGCACATGCACCGGAAAATAAGTCTATCTTCCAGGGCCAGGATTTCTCTCCTGTGGTGGCTGCAAGGTTCTCACCTTCTAGAGGGGCGCCGATTCAGAATCCAGAACTGGGTCCTGCTGACCACAGATGCAAGTCTCCAAGGCTGGGGCAAAGTCTCGCAAGGAGGAAGTTTCCAGGGAAAATGGTCAAGCCAGGAATCTTGTCTCCACATAAATGTTCTCGAGTTAAGAGCCATTTACAACGGCCTCCTGCAAGCGAAGAACCTTCTTCAGGGTCTTCCTGTCCTGATCCAGTCGGACAACATAACAGCGGTGGCATACGTAAACCGCCAAGGCGGAACAAGGAGCAGGGCGGCAATGGCGGAGGCCACAAAAATCCTTCGCTGGGCGGAACAGAACGTGAGCGCTCTGTCAGCAGTCTTCCTTCCGGGAGTGGACAACTGGGAAGCAGACTTCCTCAGCAGACACGATCTCCATTCGGGAGAGTGGGCTCTTCATCAAGAGGTATTTGCAGAAGTGACAAGGCGTTGGGGAATTCCTCTGATAGACATGATGGCGTCTCGCCTCAACAAGAAGCTTCCAAGGTATTGTTCCAGGTCAAGGGACCCCCAAGCCAGTGCAGTGGACGCCCTGGTAACTCCGTGGGTGTTTCAGTCGGTGTATGTGTTCCCTCCGCTTCCTCTCATACCAAAGGTGCTGAGGATCGTAAGACGAACAAGGGTTCAGGCAATACTTGTCATTCCAGATTGGCCACGGAGGGCCTGGTATCCGGATCTTCAGGAGTTGCTTGTAGAAGATCCTTGGCCGCTTCCTATAAGAGAAGACCTGTTACTGCAGGGGCCCTGCATGTTTCCGGACTTACCGCGGCTGCGTTTGACGGCGTGGAAGTTGAGCGCCAAATCCTAGCTCGGAAAGGTATTCCGGGGAGGTCATCCCCACTCTCCTTAAAGCTAGGAAGGAGGTTACGGCAAAACATTATCACCGTATTTGGAGAAAGTACGTGTTGTGGTGTGAAACCAAAGCAGCTCCTGTGGAGGAGTTTCATTTGGGTCGCTTTCTCCATTTTTTGCAGGCAGGCGTGGATGCAGGCCTGAAATTGGGTTCCATCAAAGTGCAGATTTCGGCTTTATCTATTCTTTCAAAAAGAATTGGCCGTCCTTCCTGAGGTTCAGACTTTTGTGAAGGGAGTGCTGCATATCCATCCTCCATTTGTGCCACCCGTGGCGCCGTGGTATCTTGAAGTGGTGTTACAGTTCTTATGTCTCACTGGTTTGAACCTTTGCGTAAGGTTGAGTTAAAGTTTCTCACGTGGAAAGTGGTCATGCTTTTGGCTCTGGCGCCTGCCAGACGAGTATCCGAGTTGGCGGCTTTGTCTCACAAGAGCCCATGCCCCTCATTCCGAGTTGTTCGCTCGCAAGCAGCTTTTAGCAGCATTGCACACGCTAAGCCGCCGCCTACTGGGAATGAATCTTAGCATAGTAAAATTGCGAACGAAAGATTAGCAGAATTGCGAATAGACACTTCTTAGCAGTTTCTGAGTAGCTCCACACTTACTCGGCAACTGCGATCAGTTCAGCCAGTTTCGTTCCTGGTTTCACGTCACAAACACTCCCAGCGTTCGCCCAGACACTCCCCCGTTTCTTCTGACACTCCCGCGTTTTTCCCAGAAACGGCAGCGTTTTTTCACACACACCCATAAAACGGCCAGTTTCCGCCCAGAAACACCCACTTCCTGTCAATCACATTACGATCTCCAGAACGAAGAAAAAACCTCGTAATGCCGTGAGTAAAATTCCTAACTGCATAGCAAATTTACTTGGCGCAGTCGCAGTGCGAACATTGCGCATGCGCAATTAGCGGAAAATCGCTGCGATGCGAAGAAAGTTACTGAGCGAACAACTCGGAATGACCACCCATATTTGATCTTTCATTCGGATAGAGTAGAATTGAGGACTCGCCAACAATTTCTGCCGGAGGTGGTTTCTTCGTATCACGTATTGTGGTACCTGTGGCTACGGATGCTGTGGCGGTTCCAAAATCTCTGGATGTTGTAAGAGCCTTGAAGGTTTATGTCGCCAGAACAGCTCTTACTAGGAAGACAGAGGCTCTGTTTGTCCTGGTTGCTTCCAACAAGATTGGAAATCCTGCTTCTAAGCAAACTATTGCACGCTGGATTTGTAATACGATTCAGCAAGCTCATTCTTCGGCTGGGCTACCGGTGCCGAAGTCAGTAAAGGCCCATTCTACCAGGAAGGTGGGCTCATCTTGGGCGGCTGCCCCAGGGGTCTCGGCACTTCAACTTTGCCGAGCAGCTACGTGGTCGGGTTCAAACACTTTTGCTAAGTTCTACAAGTTTGATACCCTGGCTGATGAGGACCTTGTGTTTGCTCAATCGGTGCTGCAGAGTCGTCCGCACTCTCCCGCCCGGTCTGGAGCTTTGGTATAGACCCCATGGTCCTTTTGGAGTCCCCAGCATCCTCTAGGACGTAAGAGAAAATAGGATTTTAATACCTACCGGTAAATCCTTTTCTCCTAGTCCGTAGAGGATGCTGGGCGCCAGTCCCAGTGCGGACTGTTCCTTGCAGTTGTATTGATACTGGTTATATTTGTTTACACACGGGTTGTGTATCAGTTATATTCAGCTTGTTGCTGTTATTAGTTCATACTGTTATCTGGTTTGCTGCTATTCCGGTTGTACGGTATGTTTGGGGTGTGGGCTGGTATGTTTCTCGCCCTTAGTTTAACTTTAATCCTTTCCTCGAAATGTCCGTCTCTCCTGGACACAATTCCTATAACTGAGGTCTGGGGGAGGGGCATAGAGGGAGGAGCCAGTTCACACCCAGTCAAAGTCTTTTTAGTGTGCCCAAGCTCCTGCGGATCCCGTCTATACCCCATGGTCCTTTTGGAGTCCCCAGCATCCTCTACGGCAGGCCTGGCCAACCTGTGGCTCTCCAGCTGTTGTAAAACTACAAGTCCCATCATGCCATGCCACAGTTTTGCTATTAGGGAATGCTAAAACTGTGGCAGGGCATGCTGGGATGTGTAGTTTCACAACATCTGGAGAGCCACAGGTTGGCCAGCCCTGCTCTACGGACTAGGAGAAAAGGATTTACCGGTAAGTATTAAAATCCTATTTTTTCTCAATATTAGCTAAATTACTAAAACCAGTACATGAGACTGTGCCTAATTTCTTTATATATATACTGTATATACAGTATATATTGTAAAACATGGTCTTGGAATAAGTAGGCAAGTATCCGGTGAATGCAGTGTCTTTGTTACCTCCTAGCACTCCTTGTGCTCAGCAATCAGTCGGCTGCAATGGCTTGCAGCCACACTTGCCATACTCTCCTGTCAGGGCCAATGTTATCTGTCCCTGGCACTACGAAGTCTCTGGCCTACTCACTGGCCTCTAGCAGGCATCAGTGCACAGAACTCTGGGTGAATGGGAGTTTTGAACTCTTTCTGCTCTCAGTGATGAGTTCCTGCTGAATCTGGACAAGCCACAAAACCCAGAATTTTAAATCTCCACTGCAGTTACAGAATGTGCAGGCCTTGTTTTCTAATTTGGTCGACTTAAACATGGCCGCTCCAATAGAGTTGAAGCCCATCGTTGCGGAGACAGTTTTGTGTAGCAGAGGAGGCCTCTAGCAGCAGGCGTAGCCAGTGGAGTGATTGTAGTGAATTAGGGGCGTGTCAGTGAAGGGAATCCTGCTGCGGGTACTATAGGAGGCGGAGCTCCCAGGACAGATGTGCAGCCACAGACCATACCATCTCTACATTATATATATATATATATATATATATATATATATATAAAATCACTACTGTTCTTTCAGGGGTGCAAGTGGGCGGGTACGGCGTATCGTTAAGAATTTAGCCGCGGGTACGCCGTACCCACAACAGCCACCACGCTCACTGTGACTGCACTGCCGCTAGCTGCTATGTGAGGGGAGGGGAGCGCAGCGCCTCTCCTACCCCTCAATTATCTGTGATGTCCGGTCCCCGCTCCGGTGGCTGCTGCTGCGGCGGGGGTTGATCTTAACTAGGTGCCGGTTTGCTATCCAATCAGAGCTCGTGGACCATCAGCCGCTGCTCCTGATTGGCTTCCCGGTCCGTGAGCTCTGATTGGCTAACAAACCGGCGGCTCATTTGTGGTACCCGCCGCCGGAGCTGCAGAGACCGGACTTCAGGAGCATTGAGGGACAGGAGAGGCGCTGTGCTGCTCTCTCCTGCCCTCACACAGCACAAACGGGCAGCGGTGAGCAGGGGGCACTGTATATCTGGCACTGCGGGGGCATTGTATATCTGGCACTGTGGGGGCAATGTATATCTTGGCACTGTGGGGGGCAATGTATATCTTGGCACTGTGGGGGCATTGTATACTGTATCTAGCACTGTGGGGGCAATGTATATCTAGCACTGTGGGGGCAATGTATATCTATCACTGTGGGGGTAATGTATATCTAGCACTGTGAGGGTAATGTATATCTAGCACTGTGGGGGTAATGTATATCTGGCACTGTGGGGGCAATGTATATCTAGCACTGTGGGGGCAATGTATATCTATCACTGTGGGGGTAATGTATATCTAGCACTGTGAGGGTAATGTATATCTAGCACTGTGGGGGTAATGTATATCTGGCACTGTGGGGGCAATGTATATCTAGCACTGTGGGGGTAATGTATATCTGGCACTGTGGGGGCATTGTATATCTAGCACTGTGGGGGCAATGTATATCTAGCACTCTGGGGTAATGTATATCTAGCACTGTGGGGGTAATGTATATCTGGCACTGTGGGGGCAATGTATATCTAGCACTGTGGGGGTAATGTATATCTGGCACTGTGGGGGCATTGTATATCTGGCACTGTGGGGGCAATGTATATCTAGCACTGTGGGGGTAATGTATATCTAGCACTGTGGGGGCATTGTATATCTAGCACTGTGGGTCAATGTATATCTGGCACTGTGGGGGTAATGTATATCTGGCACTGTGGGGGCATTGTATATCTAGCACTGTGGGGGCAATGTATATCTAGCACTGTGGGGGCAATGTATATCTGGCACTGTGGGGGTAATGTATATCTGGCACTGTGGGGGCATTGTATATCTAGCACTGTGGGGGCAATGTATATCTGGCACTGTGGGGGCATTGTATATCTAGCACTGTGGGGGCAATGTATATCTGGCACTGTGGGGGCAATGTATATCTGGCACTGTGGGGGCATTGTATATCTAGCACTGTGGGGGCAATGTATATCTAGCACTGTGGAGGCAATGCATATCTGGCACTGTGGGGGTAATGTATATCTGGCACTGTGGGGGCATTGTATATCTGGCACTGTGGGGGCATTGTATATCTAGCACTATGGGGGCAATGTATATCTAGCACTGTGGGGGTAATGTATATCTGGCACTGTGGGGGCAATGTATATCTAGCACTGTGGGGGGCAATGTATATCTAGCACTGTGGGGGTAATGTATATCTGGCACTGTGGGGGCATTGTATATCTAGCACTGTGGGGAGCAATGTATATCTGGCACTGTGGAGGCATTGTATATCTAGCACTGTGGGGGGCAATGTACATCTAGCACTGTGGGGGTAATGTATATCTAGCACTGTGGGGAGCAATGTATATCTGGCACTGTGGGAGCATTGTATATCTAGCACTGTGGGAGCATTGTATATCTAGCACTGTGGGGGTAATGTATATCTGGCACTGTGGGGGCATTGTATATCTAGCACTGTGGGGGCAATGTATATCTGGCACTGTGGGGGCAATGTATATCTAGCACTGTGGGGGTAATGTATATCTGGCACTGTGGGGGCAATGTATATCTAGCACTGTGGGGGGCAATGTATATCTAGCACTGTGGGGGTAATGTATATCTGGCACTGTGGGGGCATTGTATATCTAGCACTGTGGGGAGCAATGTATATCTGGCACTGTGGGAGCATTGTATATCTAGCACTGTGGGGGGCAATGTACATCTAGCACTGTGGGGGTAATGTATATCTAGCACTGTGGGGAGCAATGTATATCTGGCACTGTGGGAGCATTGTATATCTAGCACTGTGGGAGCATTGTATATCTAGCACTGTGGGGGTAATGTATATCTGGCACTGTGGGGGCATTGTATATCTAGCACTGTGGGGGCAATGTATATCTAGCACTGTGGGGGTAATGTATATCTAGCACTGTGGGGAGCAATGTATATCTGGCACTGTGGGGGTAATGTATATCTAGCACTGTGGGGAGCAATGTATATCTAGCACTGTGGGGGCAATGTATTTCTAGGACTGTGGGGGCAATGTATATCTGGCACTGTGGGAGCATTGTATATCTAGCACTGTGGGAGCATTGTATATCTAGCACTGTGGGGGGCAATGTATATCTAGCACTGTGGGGGTAATGTATATCTAGCACTGTGGGGAGCAATGTATATATGGCACTGTGGGAGCATTGTATATCTAGCACTGTGGGAGCATTGTATATCTAGCACTGTGGGGGCAATGTATATCTAGCACTGTGGGGGTAATGTATATCTGGCACTGTGGGGGCATTGTATATCTAGCACTGTGGGGAGCAATGTATATCTGGCACTGTGGGAGCATTGTATATCTAGCACTGTGGGGGGCAATGTATATCTAGCACTGTGGGGGTAATGTATATCTAGCACTGTGGGGAGCAATGTATATCTGGCACTGTGGGAGCTTTGTATATCTAGCACTGTGGGAGCATTGTATATCTAGCACTGTGGGGGTAATGTATATCTGGCACTGTGGGGGCATTGTATATCTAGCACTGTGGGGGGCAATGTATATCTAGCACTGTGGGGGTAATGTATATCTAGCACTGTGGGGGTAATGTATATCTGGCACTGTGGGGGTAATGTATATCTGGCACTGTGGGGGTAATCTATATCTGGCACTGTGGGGGCAATGTATATCTGGCACTGTGGGGGTAATGTATATCTAGCACTGTGGGGGTAATGTATATCTGGCACTGTGGGGGCATTGTATATCTAGCACTGTGGGGGGCAATGTATATCTAGCACTGTGTGGGTAATGTATATCTAGCACTTGGGGAGCAATGTATATCTGGCACTGTGGGAGCATTGTATATCTAGCACTGTGGGAGCATTGTATATCTAGCACTGTGGGGGTAATGTATATCTGGCACTGTGGGGGCATTGTATATCTAGCACTGTGGGGGCAATGTATATCTAGCACTGTGGGGGCAATGTATATCTTGGCACTGTGGGGGCATTGTATATCTAGCACTGTGGGGGGCAATGTATATCTTGCACTGTGGGGGTAATGTATATCTAGCACTGTGGGGGGCAATGTATATCTGGCACTGTGGGAGCATTGTATATCTAGCACTGTGGGGGCAATGTATATCTGGCACTGTGGGGAGCAATGTATATCTAGCACTGTGGGGGCAATGTATATCTAGCACTGTGGGGGTAATGTATATCTGGCACTGTGGGGGCATTGTATATCTAGCACTGTGGGGGCAATGTATATCTGGCACTGTGGGGAGCAATGTATATCTAGCACTGTGGGGGCATTGTATATCTAGCACTGTGGGGGGCAATGTATATCTAGCACTGTGGGGGTAATGTATATCTAGCACTGTGGGGAGCAATGTATATCTGGCACTGTGGGAGCATTGTATATCTAGCACTGTGGGAGCATTGTATATCTAGCACTGTGGGGGTAATGTATATCTGGCACTGTGGGGGCATTGTATATCTAGCACTGTGGGGGCAATGTATATCTGGCAATTTGGGGGCAATGTATATCTGGCACTGTGGGGGCATTGTATATCTGGCACTGTGGGGGTAATGTATATCTGGCACTGTGGGGGCATTGTATATCTAGCACTGTGGGGGGCAATGTATAGCTAGCACTGTGGGGGTAATGTATATCTAGCACTGTGGGGAGCAATGTATATCTGGCACTGTGGGGGTAATGTATATCTAGCACTGTGGGGGTAATGTATATCTGGCACTGTGGGGGCAATGTATATCTAGCACTGTGGGGGGCAATGTATATCTAGCACTGTGGGGGTAATGTATATCTGGCACTGTGGGGGCATTGTATATCTAGCAATGTGGGGAGCAATGTATATCTGGCACTGTGGGAGCATTGTATATCTAGCACTGTGGGGGGCAATGTACATCTAGCACTGTGGGGGTAATGTATATCTAGCACTGTGGGGAGCAATGTATATCTGGCACTGTGGGAGCATTGTATATCTAGCACTGTGGGAGCATTGTATATCTAGCACTGTGGGGGTAATGTATATCTGGCACTGTGGGGGCATTGTATATCTAGCACTGTGGGGGGCAATGTATAGCTAGCACTGTGGGGGTAATGTATATCTAGCACTGTGGGGAGCAATGTATATCTGGCACTGTGGGGGTAATGTATATCTAGCACTGTGGGGAGCAATGTATATCTAGCACTGTGGGAGCATTGTATATCTAGCACTGTGGGGGCAATGTATTTCTAGCACTGTGGTGGCAATGTATATCTGGCACTGTGGGAGCATTGTATATCTAGCACTGTGGGAGCATTGTATATCTAGCACTGTGGGGGTAATGTATATCTGGCACTGTGGGGGCATTGTATATCTAGCACTGTGGGGGGCAATGTATATCTAGCACTGTGGGGGTAATGTATATCTAGCACTGTGGGGAGCAATGTATATCTGGCACTGTGGGAGCATTGTATATCTAGCACTGTGGGAGCATTGTATATCTAGCACTGTGGGGGCAATGTATATCTAGCACTGTGGGGGTAATGTATATCTGGCACTGTGGGGGCATTGTATATCTAGCACTGTGGGGAGCAATGTATATCTGGCACTGTGGGAGCATTGTATATCTAGCACTGTGGGGGGCAATGTATATCTAGCACTGTGGGGGTAATGTATATCTAGCACTGTGGGGAGCAATGTATATCTGGCACTGTGGGAGCATTGTATATCTAGCACTGTGGGAGCATTGTATATCTAGCACTGTGGGGGTAATGTATATCTGGCACTGTGGGGCATTGTATATCTAGCACTGTGGGGGGCAATGTATATCTAGCACTGTGGGGGTAATGTATATCTAGCACTGTGGGGGTAATGTATATCTGGCACTGTGGGGGTAATGTATATCTGGCACTGTGGGGGTAATGTATATCTGGCACTGTGGGGGCAATGTATTTCTGGCACTGTGGGGGTAATGTATATCTAGCACTGTGGGGGTAATGTATATCTGGCACTGTGGGGGCATTGTATATCTAGCACTGTGGGGGGCAATGTATATCTAGCACTGTGGGGGTAATGTATATCTAGCACTGTGGGGAGCAATGTATATCTGGCACTGTGGGAGCATTGTATATCTAGCACTGTGGGAGCATTGTATATCTAGCACTGTGGGGGTAATGTATATCTGGCACTGTGGGGGCATTGTATATCTAGTACTGTGGGGGCAATGTATATCAAGCACTGTGGGGGCAATGTATATCTTGGCACTGTGGGGGCATTGTATATCTAGCACTGTGGGGGGCAATGTATATCTGGCACTGTGGGGGTAATGTATATCTAGCACTGTGGGGGGCAATGTATATCTGGCACTGTGGGAGCATTGTATATCTAGCACTGTGGGGGCAATGTATATCTGGCACTGTGGGGAGCAATGTATATCTAGCACTGTGGGGGCAATGTATATCTAGCACTGTGGGGGTAATGTATATCTGGCACTGTGGGGGCATTGTATATCTAGCACTGTGGGGGCAATGTATATCTGGCACTGTGGGGAGCAATGTATATCTAGCACTGTGGGGGCATTGTATATCTAGCACTGTGGGGGGCAATGTATATCTAGCACTGTGGGGGTAATGTATATCTAGCACTGTGGGGAGCAATGTATATCTGGCACTGTGGGAGCATTGTATATCTAGCACTGTGGGAGCATTGTATATCTAGCACTGTGGGGGTAATGTATATCTGGCACTGTGGGGGCATTGTATATCTAGCACTGTGGGGGCAATGTATATCTGGCACTGTGGGGGCAAGGTATATCTAGCACTGTGGGGGCAATGTATATCTGGCACTGTGGGGGCAATGTATATCTGGCACTGTGGGGGCATTGTATATCTGGCACTGTGGGGGCAATGTATATCTGGCACTGTGGGGGCAATGTATGTCTGGCACTGTGGGAGTGTCACGGTCCATGCAGTTTCTCCTCCATGCCAGGGGTGGCGCTCTCTGCTCTGGTGCTCAGCACTCTGCTCTGTATCTGCAGCTTGGTAATTAGCTGTTACCACAGCTGTGAGCAGCACCTGAAGTCACTATATAGGCCAGCCACACAGGCTCCCAGGTGCCAGTTCATTGTGTCAAGGTTGTCTCAGTTCCTGGTCCTGGTTATGCTGGTCTCTACTGCTAAAATCATCCATAGTACTGCCAGGCTCCAACAGCTATCCTGTGTAGCTACTCTGCTACAGTGCAATCCTGTTATCCTGGTATGTTGCATAATCTACCACAGTGCTATCCTGTGATCCTGCTACAGTGCAATTCTGCTATCCTGGTATGTTGCATACTCTACCACAGTGCTATCCTGTGATCCTGCTACAGTGCAATCCTGTTATCCTGGTACGTTGCATTCTCTGCTCAAGTGCATCCTGCTACGGTGCTAACCTGCTACAGTGCAATCCTGCAACCCTGCATTCTCTGCTCAAGTGCATCCTGCTATGGTGCTAACCTTCTACAGTGCAATCCTGCAACCCTGCATTCTCTGCTCAAGTGCATCCTGCTATGGTGCTAACCTTCTACAGTGCAATCCTGCAACCCTGCATTCTCTGCTCAAGTGCATCCTGCTATGGTGCTAACCTTCTACAGTGCAATCCTGCAACCCTGCATTCTCTGCTCAAGTGCATCCTGCTATGGTGCTAACCTTCTACAGTGCAATCCTGCAACCCTGCATTCTCTGCTCAAGTGCATCCTGCTATGGTGCTAACCTTCTACAGTGCAATCCTGCAACCCTGCATTCTCTGCTCAAGTGCATCCTGCTATGGTGCTAACCTTCTACAGTGCAATCCTGCAACCCTGCATTCTCTGCTCAAGTGCATCCTGCTATGGTGCTAACCTTCTACAGTGCAATCCTGCAACCCTGCATTCTCTGCTCAAGTGCATCCTGCTATGGTGCTAAATCTGCTACAGAACAATCCTATTACAAGTGCCTTCACAGTCCACACCGTTTTCATGTAATCACAGTCTTCAGTGTGTCCGTGTACTCTCAGTCTCCTGGCATCCCGTGTACTCTCAGTCTCCTGGCATCCTGTGTACTCTCAGTCTCCTGGCATCCCGTGTACTCTCAGTCTCCTGGCATCCCGTGTACTCTCAGTCTCCTGGCATCCCGTGTACTCTCAGTCTCCTGGCATCCCGCGTACTCTCAGTCTCCTGGCATCCCACGTACTCTCAGTCTCCTGGCATCCCACGTACTCTCAGTCTCCTGGCATCCCGCGTACTCTCAGTCTCCTGGCATCCCACGTACTCTCAGTCTCCTGGCATCCCGTGTACTCTCAGTCTCCTGGCATCCCGTGTACTCTCAGTCTCCTGGCATCCCGTGTACTCTCAGTCTCCTGGCATCCCATGTACTCTCAGTCTCCTGGCATCCCGTGTACTCTCAGTCTCCTGGCATCCCGTTTACTCTCAGTCTCCTGGCATCCCGTGTACTCTGTCTCCTGGCATCCCGTGTACTCTGTCTCCTGGCATCCCGTGTACTCTGTCTCCTGGCATCCCGTGTACTCTCTGTCTCCTGGCATCCCGTGTACTCTCAGTCTCCTGGCATCCCGTGTACTCTCAGTCTCCTGGCATCCCGCTTACTCTCAGTCTCCTGGCATCCCGCTTACTCTCAGTCTCCTGGCATCCCGTGTACTCTCAGTCTCCTGGCATCCCGTGTACTCTCAGTCTCCTGGCATCCCAAGTATCCAATACTGCCAAGTGCTTTCCAGACTCCCAGCATTGCAAGTGCAATTCCAGTTCTCCCTTTTTTATTTTGTGTTCTTCAATCATTCCTGGTTTATACCTATTGTTTACAGTTGTACACTGCTTTACCCTGTATAAATAAACCTGCTATTGTACTGAGAACATCAGTCCATGTGAATATGTTACTACAGAGGGAAATCCAAACGGATTCTGACAGGGAGCAATGTAAATCTGGCACTATGGGGGGCACTGTATATCTGGCACTGTGGGGGGCAATGTATATCTGGCACTGTGGGGGGCAATGTATATCTGGCACTGTGGGGGGCAATGTATATCTGGCACTGTGGGGGGCAATGTATATCTGGCACTGTGGGGGGCAATATATATCTAGCACTGTGGTGGCAATGTATATCTGGCACTGTGGGGGGCAATGTATATCTGGCACTGTGGGGGGCAATGTATATCTGGCTCTGTGGGGGCAATGTATATCTGGCACTGTGGGGGCAATGTATATCTGGCACTGTGGGGGCAATGTATATCTGGCACTGTGGGGGGCAATGTATATATGGCACTGTGGGGGACAATGTATATCTGGCACTGTGGGGGGCAATGTATATCTGGCACTGTGGGGGGCAATGTATATCTGGCACTGTGGTGGGCAATGTATATCTGGCACTGTGGGGGGCAATGTATATCTGGCACTGTGGGGGGCAATGTATATCTGGCACTGTGGAGGGCAATGTATATCTGGCTCTGTGGGGGCAATGTATATCTGGCACTATGGGGGGCTCTGTGGAGGCACTGTATATCTGGCACTGTGGGGGCACTGTATATCTGGCACTGTGGGGGCACTGTATATCTGGCACTGTGGGGGGGCACTGTATATCTGGCACTGTGGGGGGCACTGTATATCTGGCACTGTGGGGGGCACTGTATATCTGGCACTGTGGGGGCACTGTATATCTGGCACTGTGGGGGGCACTGTATATATGGCACTATGGGGGGCACTGTATATCTGGCACTATGGGGGGCACTGTATATCTGGCACTATGGGGGGCACTGTATATCTGGCACTATGGGGGGCACTGTATATCTGGCACTATGGGGGGCAATGTATATCTGGCACTATGGGGGGCAATGTATATCTGGCACTATGGGGGGCAATGTATATCTGGCACTAAGGGGGGCAATGTTTATCTGGCACTGTGGGCTCTGTGGTGGCACTGTGTATCTGGCTCTGTGGGGGCACTGTATATCTGGCACTATGGGGGCAATGTATATCTGGCACTGTGGGGGGGCAATGTATATCTGGCACTGTGGGGGGCAATGTATATCTGGCACTAAGGGGGGCAATGTTTATCTGGCACTGTGGGCTCTGTGGGGGCACTGTGTATCTGGCTCTGTGGGGGCACTGTGTATCTGGCTCTGTGGGGGCACTGTGTATCTGGCTCTGTGGGGGCACTGTGTATCTGGCACTGTGGGGGGCAATGTATATCTTGCACTGTGGGCTCTGTGGTGGAACTGTATATCTGGCACTGTGGTGGCACTGTGTATCTGGCTCTGTGGGGGCACTGTATATCTGGCACTAATGGGGGCAATATACATTTGACACTGTGGTGGCATTGTATATATGGCTCTGTGGGGCCATTGTATATCTGGCACAGGGGGGCAATGTATATCTGGCACTGGGGCAACGTGTATCTGGCACTATGGGGGTCATATGTGTATCTAGCCCCCACATGTGTACCACGCCCCCATTTTTATTGACCACGCCCCATGTGGCATTTGGTCACGCCCACAGTACCTATACAACATTTTTTCTACTTGCACCACCGTGTACTCTATATGACTGTACTGAACCCCAAGCCCCAGTGTTTCTCTATATCATATGGCTTTTTTTTATGTGTATAGCATGTGGATGTGTTTTTTATGTGTTTTGTTTGTGGATCTGGATTATTCAGCGTACTTGAATTTAGTTTGGATTCTAGTTTTCTGCGGATGTTATCTCTCCTATAGTTCTCTATTTGTATAGTTTATTATATTATATGATAGACTGACATGTTTTAATAACACCATGACCGCCCACACAGCCCACCTCTGCCCTCCTATGCCGCTCCCAGTTCCTGAGCCTAGCGCCATTCTCAGTAGACTGAAATGTACTTTCATTAAGTAAAATGTTACTCCGTTACCAGTGCCCACAGTGATACATATTGTTCTACTATACAGTATTTACCTCCAACTCTCCTGGGGATTAACTTGAAGTGGATGAGTATTATAATCATCTTGGAAAGAAACATTTTATGGAAGATAAACACCAGTCTGAAAGACATAAGAAATAAACGTATAGTTAGAATAAAAAAAGAGACATTTTGCAATATAAACCATTAGAACCAACCCCCCCCCCACCTCCCATCACCACCGACGAAGAAACTTCACTCCCCCGTCACTCCCCCCCAGATGCTATATACATCATAATACTATGTGCTATATACATCATAATACTTTGTGCTATGGGGGTCATTCCGAGTTGTTCGCTCGGTAAAAATCTTTGCATCGCAGCGATTTTCCGCTTAATGCGCAATGTCCGCACTGCGACTGCGCCAAGTAAATTTGCTATGCACTTAGGAATTTTACTCACGGCATTTTCATCGTTCTGGCGATCGTAATGTGATTGACAGGAAATGGGTGTTACTGGGCGGAAACAGGCCGTTTTATGGGCGTGTGGGAAAAAACGCTACCGTTTCCGGAAAAAACGCAGGAGTGGCTGTAGAAACGGGGGAGTGTCTGGTCGAACGCTGGGTGTGTTTGTGACGTCAAACCAGGAACGACAAGCAGTGAAATGATCGCAGATGCCGAGTAAGGGGGTCATTCCGAGTTGTTCGCTCGCAAGTGAATTTTAGCAGATTTGCTCATGCTAAGCCGCCGCCTACTGGGAGTGAATCTTAGCATCTTAAAATTGCGAACGATGTATTCGCAATATTGCGATTACACACCTCGTAGCAGTTTCTGAGTAGCTTCAAACTTACTCGGCATCTGCGATCATTTCACTGCTTGTCGTTCCTGGTTTGACGTCACAAACACACCCAGCGTTCGACCAGACACTCCCCCGTTTCTCCAGCCACTCCTGCGTTTTTTCCGGAAACGGTAGTGTTTTTTCCCACACGCCCATAAAACGGCCTGTTTCCGCCCAGTAACACCCATTTCCTGTCAATCACATTACGATCGCCAGAACGATGAAAATGCCGTAAGTAAAATTCCTAAGTGCATAGCAAATTTACTTGGTGCAGTCGCAGTGCGGACATTGCGCATGCGCATTAAGCGGAAAATCGCTGCGATGCGAAGATTTTTACCGAGCAAACAACTCGGAATGACCCCCTAAGTCTGAAGCTACTCAGAAACTGCTACGAGGTGTGTAATCGCAATATTGCGAATACATCGTTCGCAATTTTAAGATGCTAAGATTCACTCCCAGTAGGCGGCGGCTTAGCATGAGCAAATCTGCTAAAATTCACTTGCGAGCGAACAACTCGGAATGACCCCCTAAATACATCATAATACCACGTACTATATCAGAATCACTTTTTATTGCCAAGTGTATCAGTACCGAATACAAAGTACACAAGGAATTTGTTTCCGATAACCACTGCTCTCAGACAACACAATAGGACGGCAATGACATAATGCAGCATAACACAACACGGAGACGGGAAGCATGGCGGTGCTTGAGTAGCATCTTCCGCCTAAGGTTGTGGGATGGTCTAGGCAATAGTAGAGTTCAATATGATAGTTGCCTGGAGAAAGAAGCTGTTCCTGTGTCTGGCAGTCCTCACTAGCCTCGAACTGTACCGCCTGCCAGACGGCAGGGTGGGAGCGGTAATTGATATATACATCATAATACCAGGTGCTATATACATCATAATACCAGATGCTATATACATCATAATACCAGGTGCTATATAATAAGAATTTACTCACCGGTAATTCTATTTCTCGTAGTCCGTAGTGGATGCTGGGAACTCCGTTAGGACCATGGGGAATAGCGGGCTCCGAAGGAGACTGGGCACTCTAAGAAAGCTTTAGGACTACCTGGTGTGCACTGGCTCCTCCCTCTATGACCCTCCCCCAGACCTCAGTTAGGATACTGTGCCCCGAAGAGCTGACACAATAAGGAAAGGATTTGGAATCCCGGGTAAGACTCATACCAGCCACGCCAATCACACCGTACAACTCGTGATACTATGGCCCTCATTCCGAGTTGTTCGCTCGTTCTTTTTCATCGCATCGCAGTGAAAATCCGCTTAGTACGCATGCGCAAAGTTCGCACTGCGACTGCGCCAAGTAACTTTACTATGAAGAAAGTATTTTTACTCACGGCTTTTTCTTCGCTCCGGCGATCGTAATGTGATTGACAGGAAATGGGTGTTACTGGGCGGAAACACGGCGTTTCAGGGGCGTGTGGCTGAAAACGCTACCGTTTCCGGAAAAAACGCAGGAGTGGCCGGAGAAACGGTGGGAGTGCCTGGGCGAATGTTGGGTGTGTTTGTGACGTCAACCAGGAACGACAAGCACTGAACTGATCGCACAGGCAGAGTAAGTCTGGAGCTACTCTGAAACTGCTAAGTAGTTAGTAATCGCAATATTGCGCATACATCGGTCGCAATTTTAAGAAGCTAAGATTCACTCCCAGTAGGCGGCGGCTTAGCGTGTGTAACTCTGCTAAATTCGCCTTGCGACCGATCAACTCGGAATGAGGGCCTATACCCAGTTAACAGTATGAACAAGAACTGAGCCTCTCGAATAGATGGCTCCAAAGTCCAAACAATAACCCTTTAGTTAGGCAATAACTATGGCCCTCATTCCGAGTTGATCGGTCGCAAGGCGAATTTAGCAGAGTTACACACGCTAAGCCGCCGCCTACTGGGAGTGAATCTTAGCTTCTTAAAATTGCGACCGATGTATGCGCAATATTGCGATTACTAACTACTTAGCA
Organism: Pseudophryne corroboree; assembly: GCF_028390025.1. Taxonomy (NCBI): domain Eukaryota; kingdom Metazoa; phylum Chordata; class Amphibia; order Anura; family Myobatrachidae; genus Pseudophryne; species Pseudophryne corroboree. The sequence continues at coordinate 235,216 of NW_026970238.1, read as the reverse complement.
GTTTCAGAGTAGCTCCAGACTTACTCTGCCTGTGCGATCAGTTCAGTGCTTGTCGTTCCTGGTTGACGTCACAAACACACCCAGCGTTCGCCAAGGAACTCCCACCGTTTCTCCGGCCACTCCTGCGTTTTTTCCGGAAACGGTAGCGTTTTCAGCCACACGCCCCTGAAACGCCGTGTTTCCGCCCAGTAACACCCATTTCCTGTCAATCACATTACGATCGCCGGAGCGAAGAAAAAGCCGTGAGTAAAAATACTTTCTTCATAGTAAAGTTACTTGGCGCAGTCGCAGTGCGAACTTTGCGCATGCGTACTAAGCGGATTTTCACTGCGATGCGATGAAAAAGAACGAGCGAACAACTCGGAATGAGGGCCTATATACAAGTATTGCAGACAATCCGCACTTGGGATGGGCGCCCAGCATCCACTACGGACTACGAGAAATAGAATTACCGGTGAGTAAATTCTTATTTTCTCCGACGTCCTAGTGGATGCTGGGAACTCCGTAAGGACCATGGGGATTATACCAAAGCTCCCAAACGGGCGGGAGAGTGCGGATGACTCTGCAGCACCGAATGAGCAAACTCAAGGTCCTCCTCAGCCAAGGTATCAAACTTGTAGAATTTTGCAAACGTGTTTGAACCCGACCAAGTAGCAGCTCGGCAAAGTTGTAAAGCCGAGACCCCTCGGGCAGCCGCCCAAGAAGAGCCCACCTTCCTCGTGGAATGGGCTTTTACAGATTTAGGATGCGGCAGTCCAGCCGCCGAATGTGCAAGTTGAATCGTGCTACAGATCCAGCGAGCAATAGTCTGCTTTGAAGCAGGAGCACCCAGCTTGTTGGGTGCATACAGGATAAATAGCGAGTCAGTTTTTCTGACTCCAGCCGTTCTGGAAACATATATTTTCAGGGCCCTGACTACGTCCAGCAACTTGGAATCCTCCAAGTCCCGAGTAGCTGGACGCATCACAATAGGTTGGTTCACATGAAAAGCTGATACCACCTTAGGAAGGAATTGGGAACGAGTCCTCAATTCTGCCCTATCCATATGAAAAATCAGATAAGGGCTTTTACATGACAAAGCCGCCAATTCTGATACACGCCTGGCCGACGCCAAGGCCAACAGCATGACCACCTTCCACGTGAGGTACTTTATCTCCACGGTTTTAAGTGGCTCAAACCAATGCGACTTTAGGAAATTCAACACCACGTTGAGATCCCAAGGTGCCACTGGGGGCACAAAAGGGGGCTGAATATGCAGCACTCCCTTTACAAAAGTCAGAACTTCAGGCAGTGAAGCCAGTTCTTTTTGGAAAAAAATCGACAGAGCCGAAATCTGGACCTTAATGGAACCCAATTTTAGGCCCATAGTCACTCCTGACTGTAGGAAGTGCAGAAATCGACCTAGCTGAAATTCCTCCGTTGGGGCCTTCCTGGCCTCACACCAAGCAACATATTTCCGCCATATGCGGTGATAATGTTTTGCGGTCACATCTTTCCTAGCTTTAATCAGTGTAGGAATGACTTCCTCCGGAATGCCCTTTTCTTTTAGGATCCGGTGTTCAACCGCCATGCCGTCAAACGCAGCTGCGGTAAGTCTTGGAACAGACAGGGCCCCTGCTGCAGCAGGTCCTGTCTGAGCGGCAGAGGCCATGGGTCCTCTGAGATCATTTCTTGAAGTTCTGGGTACCAAGCTCTTCTTGGCCAATCCGGAACCACGAGTATAGTTCTTACTCCTCTCCTTCTTATTATTCACAGTACCTTGGGTATGAGAGGCAGAGGAGGGAACACATAAACCGACTGGTACACCCACGGTGTCACTAGAGCGTCCACAGCTATCGCCTGAGGGCCCCTTGACCTGGCGCAATATCTTTTTAGTTTTTTGTTGAGGCGGGACGCCATCATGTCCACCTGTGGCCTTTCCCAACGGTTTACAATCATTTTGAAGACTTCTGGATGAAGTCCCCACTCTTCCGGGTGGAGGTCGTGTCTGCTGAGGAAGTCTGCTTCCCAGTTGTCCACTCCCGGAATGAACACTGCTGACAGTGCTATCACGTGATTTTCCGCCCATCGGAGAATCCTTGTGGCTTCTGCCATCGCCAACCTGCTTCTTGTGCCGCCCTGTCGGTTTACATGGGCTACCGCCGTGATGTTGTCTGACTGGATCAGCACCGGCTGGTGTTGAAGCAGGGGTCTTGCCTGACTTAGGGCATTGTAAATGGCCCTTAGTTCCAGAATATTTATGTGTAGGGAAGTCTCCTGGCTTGACCATAGTCCTTGGAAGTTTCTTCCCTGTGTGACTGCCCCCCAGCCTCGAAGGCTGGCATCCGTGGTCACCAGGACCCAGTCCTGTATGCCAAATCTGCGGCCCTCTAGAAGATGAGCACTCTGCAGCCACCACAGCAGAGACACCCTGGTCTTTGGAGACAGGGTTATCAGCCGATGCATCTGAAGATGCGATCCGGACCACTTGTCCAACAGATCCCACTGAAAGATCCTTGCATGGAACCTGCCAAATGGAATTGCTTCGTAGGAAGCTACCATCTTTCCCAGGACTCGCGTGCAGTGATGCACCGACACCTGTTTTGGTTGCAGGAGGTCTCTGACTAGAGATGACCACTCCTTGGCTTTCTCCTCCGGGAGAAACACTTTTTTCTGGTCTGTGTCCAGAACCATCCCCAGGAACAGTAGACGCGTTGTAGGAACCAGCTGCGACTTTGGAATATTCAGAATCCAGACGTGCTGTTGTAGCACTTCCCGAGATAGTGCTAGGCCGACCAACAACTGCTCCCTGGACCTCGCCTTTATAAGGAGATCGTCCAAGTACGGGATAATTAAAACTCCCTTTTTCCGAAGGAGTATCATCATTTCGGCCATTACCTTGGTAAATACCCTCGGTGCCGTGGACAGACCAAACGGCAACGTCTGGAATTGGTAATGACAGTCCTGTACCACAAATCTGAGGTACTCCTGGTGAGGAGGGTAAATGGGGACATGCATGTAAGCATCCTTGATGTCCAGTGATACCATGTAATCCCCTTCGTCCAGGCTTGCAATAACCGCCCTGAGTGATTCCATTTTGAACTTGAACCTTCTTATATAAGTGAAAGAAGAGATTTCCCCAGGGAGCTGATGTCGTACTTTGGTATGTACAAATTTTGTATAATAAAATAATCTTAAAAAAGAGAGATTGTTTATTTTTTTTAAAAGCAATACATAAAACTGTTTACAGTTTGCCCAGAATAACAATAAACAATGTTTGTACAGACGATAGTTGTGTTGGTAATTCAAACAACATCAAAATGATCTTCTTTGTAGAGATGTCAGAGAACAATGTGCTAACCCAACGCGTTTCGTCCTACAGACTTCATCAGGGGTGTATTAATCTAAACAATACAGAAACATTCATAAACAACTTCACTCTTCTAGTTATAATACAATTAACTCTCTTCAAAAGCTAATTGAATACATACCAAAGAATCACAATATGGACATACATCTTATCGTGTCTTCAAAAAGGCAACTTAACAATGCTTAAAATAGTATCGGACCAAATTTCACCATATGGGGTATCTGTAAAATCATAACATATGTTACCAAAAGAATATTACCATAAAAATATATGGACAGGATATATTATGTGAGGAGGAACAGAGGAGGAGGACTAGTTTACAAGGATTCTATTGGGCTTTTAATCAGCCTTACTGCTTCATACTTAGTCAGAGAGGATTGTCTGATCATATTTAAATGTTAAACATATTTATACGTTCAACTTTTGATAAATATGGGACCAACAGAATGTGTAGATAATTCTCTGATGAAGCGTTACTAATATTAGCTTAATATTCACCAAATGGAAGTTTAAAGTGTAGATATACATATAAATAATTGTTATATATTTTATTTACTTTTATTTTTATTTGCATTGGCACAGATTATACATACCAATTTAAATTGAATTGGAAGTAACCCTTTCCACTGATTATCCACTGGGTATAACCTTTTTGAAATTTAGAGTAATTCTGAATCTATAATAGAAAAGAGATTCTATTTTACTCTTGGGTGTGGTATTTATAATGTGATCGCCCATACCACATTCATCATACATACCAATTTAATCCAATTGTCAATTTGGTAATAGTACCTATGATTAAACAGAATATGTGGATGGGTATGATATTTGTCATTTTAATCAATTACCAAATTGACATCTGGAAGATATCCAGTGATTTGCCATTTTATTGGCTTAATTGGATTAAATTGGTATGTATGATGAATGTGGTATGGGCGATCACATTATAAATTTTAGATTATAATGTTTGTTTAGATTAATACACCCCTGATGAAGTCTGTAGGACGAAACGCGTTGGGTTAGCACATTGTTCTCTAACATCTCTACAAAGAAGATCATTTTGATGTTGTTTGAATTACCAACACAACTATCGTCTGTACAAACATTGTTTATTGTTATTCTGGGCGAATTGTAAACAGTTTTATGTATTGCTTTTAAAAAAAATAAACAATCTCTCTTTTTTAAGATTATTTTATTATACAAAATTTGTACATACCAAAGTACGACATCAGCTCCCTGGGGAAATCTCTTCTTTCACTATCTGTTCATACCCCATCTAACAGGGGGTATTTTCCCTAAGTTGAAGCTTTCACATCTTTAGCGCGATAAAGGTCTTATATCTTTTCAACTTCTTATATAAGTGTTCAAGGATTTCAAATTTAAAATGGGTCTCACCGAACCGTCCGGTTTCGGTACCACAAACATTGTGGAATAGTAACCCCGTCCTTGTTGAAGGAGGGGTACCTTGATTATCACCTGCTGAGAATACAGCTTGTGAATCGCCTCCAGCACTGCCTCCCTGTCTGGGGGAGCTGTTGGCAAGGGTGATTTGAGGAAACGGCGAGGGGGAGACGTCTCGAATTCCAGCTTGTACCCCTGAGATACCACTTGTAGAATCCAGGGATCCACCCGTGAGCGAGCCCACTGGTCGCTGAAGTTCCGGAGACGGGCCCCCACCGCACCTGGCTCCGCCTGTGGAGCCCCAGCGTCATGCGGTGGACTTAGAGGAAGCGGGAGAGGACTTTTGTTCTTGGGAAGTGGCTGTATGGTGCAGCTTTTTCCCTCTGCCTCTGGGCAGAAAGGACGCGCCTTTAACCCGCTTGCCTTTCTGGGGCCGAAAGGACTGTACCTGATAATACGGTGCTTTCTTTGGCTGTGAGGGAACATGGGGTAAAAATGTCGACTTCCCAGCTGTTGCTGTGGAAATGAGGTCCGAGAGGCCGTCCCCAAACAATTCCTCACCTTTGTAAGGCAAAACCTCCATGTGCCTTTTAGAATCTGCATCTCCTGTCCACTGACGAGTCCACAATCCTCTCCTGGCAGAAATGGACATTGCATTAATTCTAGATGCCAGCCGGCAAATATCCCTCTGTGCATCTCTCATGTATAAGACTGCGTCTTTAATATGCTCTACGGTTAGCAATATAGTGTCCCTGTCTAGGGTATCAATATTTTCCAACAGGGAATCTGACCACGCAGCTGCAGCACTGCACATCCATGCTGAAGCAATAGCTGGTCTCAGTATAATACCTGTGTGTGTATATACAGACTTCAGGATAGCCTCCTGCTTTCTATCCGCAGGCTCCTTTAAGGCGGCCGTATCCTGAGACGGTAGTGCCACCTTCTTTGACAAGCGTGTGAGCGCATTATCCACCCTAGGGGATGTCTCCCAACGTATCCTGTCCTCTGGCGGGAAAGGGTACGCCATTAGCAACTTTTTAGAAATCACTAATTTCTTATCGGGGGAAGCCCACGCTTCTTCACACACTTCATTCAACTCATCAGATGGGGGAAAAACCACTGGTTGCTTTTTCTCCCCAAACATAATACCCTTTTTTGTGGTACCTGGGTTAATGTCAGAAATGTGCAACACATTTTTCATTGCCGTAATCATGTAACGGGTGGCTCTGTTGGAATGTACACTAGTCTCATCGTCGTCGACACTGGAGTCAGTATCCGTGTCAACATCTGTGTCAGCCATCTGAGGTAGCGGGCGTTTTTGAGCCCCTGATGGCTTTTGAGACGCCTGGGCAGGCACGGGCTGAGAAGCCGCCTGTCCCACATCTGCTATGTCGTCAAACCTTTTATGTAAGGAGTTGACACTGTCGCGTAATTCCTTCCACATATCCATCCACTCATGTGTTGACCCCGCAGGGGGTGACATCACATTTATCGGCACCTGCTCCGCCTCCACATAAGCCTCCTCATCAAACATGTCGACACAGCCATACCGACACACCGCACACACACAGGAAATGCTCTGACTGAGGACAGGACCCCACAAAGTCCTTTGGGGAGACAGAGAGAGAGTATGCCAGCACACACCACAGCGCTATATAACGCAGGGAGTTACACTACACAAGTGATTTACCCTATAGCCGCTATATATATAGTATTTGCGCCTAAATTTAGTGCCCCCCCTCTCTTTTTTACCCTATTGAGCCTGGAAACTGCAGGGGAGAGCCTGGGGAGCGTCCTTCCAGCGGAGCTGTGAGAGGAAATGGCGCCAGTGTGCTGAGGGAGATAACCCCGCCCCTTTTTCGGCGGACTTCTCCCGCTCTTATAATAATAATGTGGCAGGGGTATTTTACACATATATAGCTTCTTAGGCTATATTATGTGTGATTAGCCACTTTAAGGTACTCTAATTGCTGCCCAAGGCGCCCCCCCCCCCCATCAGTGACCGGAGTATGTGGTGTGCACAGGGAGCAATGGCACACAGCTGCAGTGCTATGCGCTACCTTAATGAAGACCGGAGTCTTCAGCCGCCGATTTCCGTGAAGATCTTCATGCTTCTGGCTCTGCAAGAGGGACGGCGGCGCGGCTCCGGAACCGGACGACCGAGGCTGGGCCTGTGTTCGATCCCTCTGGAGCTAATGGTGTCCAGTAGCCTAGAAGCCCAAGCTAGCTGCAAGCAGGTAGGTTCGCTTCTCTCCCCTAAGTCCCTCGTAGCAGTGAGTCTGTTGCCAGCAGATCTCACTGAAAATAAAAAACCTAATAAATACTTTCTTTACTAGAAGCTCAGGAGAGCCCCTAGTGTGCATCCAGCTCTGGCCGGGCACAGATTCTAACTGAGGTCTGGAGGAGGGGCATAGAGGGAGGAGCCAGTGCACACCAGGTAGTCCAAATTCTTTCTTAGAGTGCCCAGTCTCCTTCGGAGCCCGCTATTCCCCATGGTCCTTACGGAGTTCCCAGCATCCACTAGGACGTCAGAGAAACATCATAATACCAGGTGCTATATACATCATAATACCAGGTGCTATATGCATCATAATACCAGGTGCTATATGCATCATAATACCAGGTGCTATATGCATCATAATACCAGGTGCTATATACATCATAATACCAGGTGCTATATACATCATAATACCAGGTGCTGTATACATCATAATACCAGGTGCTATATACATCATAATACCATGTGCTATATACATCATAATACCAGGTGCTATATACATCCAGTAGCGGATCTTGCCACGGGCAAGCAGTACTTTTGCCCGGGGCGCCGCCTTCCGGAGGGCGCTGGCGCCATCCGGAGGGCGCCGCACCATGGCAAGATCCGCCACTGCTGTGCCCTCCGCTGCCCGCTGTGTCCCCCCGGCTCCTGCGGCTCTGGTCCCGTGAAGGGAACTAGACGCGTAGCGTCTAGTTTCCCTTCGCAAAGAGGACCATTACTGAGCGGTGCGTGATGACGTCATCACGCACCGCACAGCAAAGGTCCTCTCCGCGAAGGGAACTAGACACTACGCGTCTAGTTTCCCTTCGCGGAGAGGACCTTTTGCTGTGCGGTGCGCGATGACGTCATCGCGCACCGCTCAGCATTTAAGCGGCGCTTCTGCTGTACAGGGGGCGTGACTGACCACGCCCCCTGTAGTAAGCCACGCCCCCATTCCCTGCCCGGGGCGTTGAGGGCATTCGAACCGGCCCTGTATACATCATAATACCACGTGCTATATACATCATAATACCACGTGCTATATGCATCATAATACCTGGTGCTATATGCATCATAATACCAGGTGCTATATACATCATAATACCAGGTGCTATATACATCATAATACCAGGTGCTATATACATCATAATACCAGGTGCTATATACATCATAATACCATGTGCTATATACATCATAATACCAGGTGCTATATACATCATAATATATATACATTATAATACCACGTGCTATATGCATCATAATACCAGGTGCTATATACATCATAATACCAGGTGCTATATACATCATAATACCAGGTGCTATATGCATCATAATACCAGGTGCTATATACATCATAATACCAGGTGCTATATGCATCATAATACCAGGTGCTATATGCATCATAATACCAGCTGCTATATGCATCATAATACCAGGTGCTTTATACATCATAATACCAGGTGCTATATACATTCCAATACCAGGTGCTATATATACATCATAATACCAGGTGCTATATACATCATAATACCAGGTGCTATATGCATCATAATACCAGGTGCTTTATACATCATAATACCATGTGCTATATACATCATAATACCAGGTGCTATATACATCATAATACCAGGTGCTATATGCATCATAATACCAGGTGCTATATACATCATAATACCAGGTGCTATATGCATCATAATACCAGGTGCTATATGCATCATAATACCAGGTGCTATATACATCATAATACCACGTGCTATATGCATCATAATACCAGGTGCTATATGCATCATAATACCAGGTGCTATATACATCATAATACCAGGTGCTATATACATCATAATACCATGTGCTATATACATCATAATACCAGGTGCTATATACATCATAATACCAGGTGCTATATACATCATAATACCAGGTGCTATATACACCATAATACCAGGTGCTATATGCATCATAATACCAGGTGCTATATACATCATAATACCAGGTGCTATATGCATCATAATACCAGGTGCTATATACACCATAATACCATGTGCTATATACATCATCATACCAGATGCTATATACATCATAATACCACGTGCTATATGCATCATAATACCAGGTGCTATATACACCATAATACCAGATGCTATATGCATCATCAGGGGCGTATCTACCCATTGGCCGGGATGGCACTCGCCAGGGGCGCCAGCCAATGAGGGGCGCCGCCCAGCTGTTCCATCCGCGGCCATTGGGTAGATTCACTGTGCAGAGGCTGCGTGATCACCTGCCTGCTGCCGCCGCGCCCCCCCCCTCCCCTTCCGCTCTCCATCCTCTCCTCACCCGCAGTGAAGTAAGTGACCACGGCAGCAGCAGCCACTGTTCTTGATGCTGGTGTCCGTCACTTGCACCGCACTACAATCAAGAATATGTGTAGAAACGACAGCTCCCAGCAGCAGCCCTTATTGCTGAGAGCTGCCGGCCGCAAAGGCTGCTGGGAGCTGTAGTTTTTGCAGAGTTTTTTGATTGTAGTGCGGTGCAGTGTTGGACGGACACCGGCATCAGGAACAGTGGATGCCGCCGCCGCTGCTGATGAGCAACTGCCTGGAGGGGGATAAGACAGGAGAGAAAAAATTATAAAAAAACAACAACAAATATATATATATGTATATATTATATATGTATACATATGTAGATATATATATATATATATATATGTATACATTATATATATATATATATATATATATTATATATGTATGTATATGTACATATATATATATATTATATATGTATATATATATATATATATATATATATATATATATATAAACAGTGGTCGAAGTGGTGCGTTATACCGCCACTTCTTCCACTGACCCGGAAATTAAAGTGCAGCAGGAGGCTAGGGAAGTGGCCATCCTGCTGCACATGGTACTCCCGTCCCTGCTCGGTGGCTGTGTAGAGCGCTGTACTAGCTCACAGCCGCTCACCGGTGCCAGCCGCTCACCACTGCCCACCGCTCACCGCCGCCAGCCACCTGCCGCCACCTGCAACAAATGATGGTCAGAGGGACTTCACCGCCGCTGCCCATGGGTGCCTCCGTCGACCACAGTCAGGTAATGGTCCCCTGCTGTCACCCTCTCTCCCTGTCCCCACTGTCACTCTCGCTCTCCCTGCTGTCACTGTCGTCACTCTCGCTCTCCCTGCTGTCACTGTCGTCACTCTCTCCCTGCTGTCACTGTCCTCACTCTCTCTCTCCCTGTCATCACTCTCTCTCCCTATCGTCACTCTCTCTCCCTGTCCCTGCTGTCACTCTGGCTATCCCTGCTGTCACAATTTCGGCTCATTCAGTGTGCTACAATGTGAATTTCGGCTCATTCAGTGTGCTACAATGTGAGTTTCGGCTCATTCAATGTGCTACAATGTGAATGTCGGCTTATTCAGTGTGCTATAATGTGAATGTCGGCTTATTCAGTGTGCTATAATGTGAATGTCGGCTTATTCAGTGTGCTACAATGTGAGTTTCGGCTCATTCACTGTGCTACAATGTGAGTTTCGGCTCATTCAGTGTGCTATCATGTGAATTTCGGCTCATTCAGTGTGCTACAATGTGAATTTGGGCTCATTCAGTGTGCTACAATGTGAATTTTGGCTCATTCAGTGTGCTACAATGTGAGTTTCGGCTCATTCAGTGTGCTACAATGTGAATTTTGGCTCATTCAGTGTGCTACAATGTGAGTTTCGGCTCATTCAGTGTGCTACAATGTGAATGTCGGCTCAGTCAGTGTGCTATAATGTGAGTTTCGGCTCATTCAGTGTGCTACAATGTGAGTTTCGGCTCATTCAGTGTGCTACAATGTGAATTTCGGCTCATTCAGTGTGCTACAATGTGAATTTTGGCTCATTCAGTGTGCTACAATGTGAATTTCGGCTCATTCAGTGTGCTACAATGTGAATTTCAGCTCATACAGTGTGCTACAATGTGAATTTCGGCTCAGTCAGTGTGCTACAATGTGAGTTTCGGCTCATTCAGTGTGTTACAATGTGAATTTTGGCTCATTCACTGTGCTACAATGTGAATTTTGGCTCATTCAGTGTGCTACAATGTGAATTTCGGCTCATACAGTGTGCTACAATGTGAATTTCGGCTCATTCAGTGTGCTATAATGTGAATGTCGGCTCAGTCAGTGTGCTATAATGTGAATGTCGGCTCATTCAGTGTGCTACAATGTGAATGTCGGCTCAGTCAGTGTGCTACAATGTGAATGTCGGCTCAGTCAGTGTGCTACAATGTGAATGTCGGCTCAGTCAGTGTGCTACAATGTGAATGTCGGCTCAGTCAGTGTGCTACAATGTGAATGTCGGCTCAGTCAGTGTGCTACAATGTGAATTTCGGCTCAGTCAGTGTGCTACAATGTGAATGTCGGCTCAGTCAGTGTGCTACAATGTGAATGTCGGCTCAGTCAGTGTGCTACAATGTGAATGTCGGCTCAGTCAGTGTGCTACAATGTGAATGTCGGCTCAGTCAGTGTGCTACAATGTGAATGTCGGCTCAGTCAGTGTGCTACAATGTGAATGTCGGCTCATTCAGTGTGCTACAATGTGAATGTCGGCTCAGTCAGTGTGCTACAATGTGAATGTCGGCTCAGTCAGTGTGCTACAATGTGAATGTCGGCTCAGTCAGTGTGCTACAATGTGAATGTCGGCTCAGTCAGTGTGCTATAATGTGAATGTCGGCTCATTCAGTGTGCTACAATGTGAATGTCGGCTCAGTCAGTGTGCTACAATGTGAATGTCGGCTCAGTCAGTGTGCTACAATGTGAATGTCGGCTCAGTCAGTGTGCTACAATGTGAATGTCGGCTCAGTCAGTGTGCTACAATGTGAATGTCGGCTCAGTCAGTGTGCTACAATGTGAATTTCGGCTCAGTCAGTGTGCTACAATGTGAATGTCGGCTCAGTCAGTGTGCTACAATGTGAATGTCGGCTCAGTCAGTGTGCTACAATGTGAATGTCGGCTCAGTCAGTGTGCTACAATGTGAATGTCGGCTCAGTCAGTGTGCTACAATGTGAATGTCGGCTCAGTCAGTGTGCTACAATGTGAATGTCGGCTCAGTCAGTGTGCTACAATGTGAATGTCGGCTCAGTCAGTGTGCTACAATGTGAATGTCGGCTCAGTCAGTGTGCTACAAGGTGAATGTCGGCTCAGTCAGTGTGCTACAAGGTGAATGTCGGCTCAGTCAGTGTGCTACAAGGTGAATGTCGGCTCAGTCAGTGTGCTACAATGTGAATGTCGGCTCATTCAGTGTGCTACAATGTGAATTTCAGCTCATACCGTGTGCTATAAGGCGAAAGGGGCACCAGTACTAGATAGTATAAGAGGTTATACTACACTGGACACGCCCCCTTTTGGGTGATACGTCCTTGACTTTTCCATACCCCCACTTCAAAATTTCCACTTCGACCACTGTACATATATATATATATATATATATATATATATATATATAAAACGAGCAGTTACCGGCACTCCACCTATTCACATGATGCCTCCGGTGCCATCCAGCTGATATAGCATATAATACTAATGCTATAATGCTAATACTGTTGGCCTGTCATGAAATATTGTAATATTGCTTTTATAATAATAAAAATAATCTCCACTATGAGCGCATTCTCCTTTCATCTTTGTCTTTAGAAATATATATCTGACGACAGTAAGTATTGCGTGGCTACGCCCCTATTTAAAAAATGTGTGTGTGGGGGGGGGGGGGGGGGCGCCAGTGCCCTACTTTGCCAGGGGTGCTCAGACCCCTAGATACACCCCCCTGTGCATCATAATATCAGGTGCTATATACATCATAATACCAGGTGCTATATACATCATAATACCAGGTGCTATATACATCATAATACCATGTGCTATATGCATCATAATACCATGTGCTATATGCATCATAATACCAGGTGCTATATACATCATAATACCATGTGCTATATACATCATAATACCAGGTGCAATATGCATCATAATACCAGGTGCTATATGCATCATAATACCAGGTGCTATATGCATCATAATACCAGGTGCTATATACATCATAATACCAGGTGCTATATGCATCATAAGACCAGGTGCTGTATACATCATAATCCCAGGTGCTATATACATCATAATACCAGGTGCTATATACATCATAATACCAGGTGCTTTATACATCATAATACCAGGTGCTATATACATCATAATACCAGGTGCTATATACATCATAATACCAGGTGCTTTATACATCATAATACCAGGTGCTATATGCATCATAATACCACGTGCTATATACATCATAATACCACGTGCTATATACATCATAATACCAGGTGCTATATACATCATAATACCAGGTGCTATATACATCATAATACCAGGTGCTATATACATCATAATACCAGGTGCTATATACATCATAATACCAGGTGCTATATACATCATAATACCAGGTGCTATATACATCATAATACCAGGTGCTATATACATCATAATACCACGTGCTATATATACATCATAATACCACGTGCTATATACATCATAATACCATGTGCTATATACATTCCAATACCAGGTGCTATATACATCATAATACCAGGTGCTATATGCATCATAATACCAGGTGCTATATACATCATAATACCAGGTGCTATATGCATCATAATACCAGGTGCTATATACATCATAATACCAGGTGCTATATACATCATAATACCAGGTGCTATATACATCATAATACCAGGTGCTATATGCATCATAATACCAGGTGCTATATACATCATAATACCAGGTGCTATATACATCATAATACCAGGTGCTATATACATCATAATACCAGGTGCAATATACATCATAATACCAGGTGCTATATACATCATAATACCAGGTGCTATATGCATCATAATACCAGGTGCTATATACATCATAATACCAGGTGCTATATACATCATAATACCAGGTGCTATATACATCATAATACCAGGTGCTATATACATCATAATACCAGGTGCAATATGCATCATAATACCAGGTGCTATATGCATCATAATACCAGGTGCTATATACATCATAATACCAGGTGCTATATACATCATAATACCAGGTGCTATATACATCATAATACCAGGTGCTATATACATCATAATACCAGGTGCTATATACATCATAATACCAGGTGCTATATACATCATAATACCAGGTGCTATATACACCATAATACCAGGTGCTATATACACCATAATACCAGGTGCAATATGCATCATAATACCAGGTGCTATATACATCATAATACCAGGTGCTATATACACCATAATACCAGGTGCAATATGCATCATAATACCAGGTGCTATATACATCATAATACCAGGTGCTATATACACCATAATACCAGGTGCTATATACACCATAATACCAGGTGCTATATGCATCATAATACCAGGTGCTATATGCATCATAATACCAGGTGCTATATACACCATAATACCAGGTGCTATATGCATCATAATACCAGGTGCTATATACATCATAATACCAGGTGCTATATACACCATAATACCAGGTGCTATATACACCATAATACCAGGTGCAATATGCATCATAATACCAGGTGCTATATACATCATAATACCAGGTGCTATATACACCATAATACCAGGTGCAATATGCATCATAATACCAGGTGCTATATACATCATAATACCAGGTGCTATATACATCATAATACCAGGTGCTATATGCATCATAATACCAGGTGCTATATACACCATAATACCAGGTGCTATATACATCATAATACCAGGTGCTATATGCATCATAATACCAGGTGCTATATACATCATAATACCAGGTGCTATATACATCATAATACCAGGTGCAATATGCATCATAATACCAGGTGCTATATGCATCATAATACCAGGTGCTATATACATCATAATACCAGGTGCTATATACATCATAATACCAGGTGCTATATACATCATAATACCAGGTGCTATATACATCATGATACCAGGTGCTATATACATCATAATACCACGTGCTATATACATCATAATACCATGTGCTATATACATCATAATACCATGTGCTATATACATTCCAATACCAGGTGCTATATGCATCATAATACCAGGTGCTATATACATCATAATACCATGTGCTATATACATCATAATACCATGTGCTATATACATTCCAATACCAGGTGCTATATGCATCATAATACCAGGTGCTATATACATCATAATACCATGTGCTATATACATTCCAATACCAGGTGCTATATACATCATAATACCATGTGCTATATACATTCCAATACCAGGTGCTATATACATCATAATACCAGGTGCTATATGCATCATAATACCAGGTGCTATATACACCATAATAACAGGTGCTATATGCATCATAATACCAGGTGCTATATACATCATAATACCAGGTGCTATATACATCATAATACCAGGTGCTATATACATCATAATACCAGGTGCAATATGCATCATAATACCAGGTGCTATATACATCATAATACCAGGTGCTATATACATCATAATACCAGGTGCTATATACATCATAATACCAGGTGCAATATGCATCATAATACCAGGTGCTATATGCATCATAATACCAGGTGCTATATACATCATAATACCAGGTGCTATATACATCATAATACCAGGTGCTATATACATCATAATACCAGGTGCTATATACATCATAATACCAGGTGCAATATGCATCATAATACCAGGTGCTATATGCATCATAATACCAGGTGCTATATGCATCATAATACCAGGTGCTATATACATCATAATACCAGGTGCTATATACATCATAATACCAGGTGCAATATACATCATAAT
Organism: Pseudophryne corroboree; assembly: GCF_028390025.1. Lineage (NCBI taxonomy): Eukaryota > Metazoa > Chordata > Amphibia > Anura > Myobatrachidae > Pseudophryne > Pseudophryne corroboree. The sequence continues at coordinate 219,307 of NW_026970238.1, read as the reverse complement.
ATCAGGTGCTATATACATCATAATACCAGGTGCTATATACATCATAATACCTGGTGCTATATACATCATAATACCAGGTGCTATATACATCATAATACCAGGTGCTATATGCATCATAATACCAGGTGCTATATGCATCATAATACCAGGTGCTATATACATCATAATACCAGGTGCTATATACATCATAATACCAGGTGCTATATACATCATAATACCAGGTGCTATATGCATCATAATACCAGGTGCTATATACATCATAATACCAGGTGCTATATACACCATAATACCAGGTGCTATATACATCATAATACCAGGTGCTATATACACCATAATACCAGGTGCTATATACATCATAATACCAGGTGCTATATACATCATAATACCAGGTGCTATATACATCATAATACCAGGTGCTATATACATCATAATACCAGGTGCTATATACACCATAATACCAGGTGCTATATACATCATAATACCAGGTGCTATATACATCATAATACCAGGTGCTATATGCATCATAATACCAGGTGCTATATACACCATAATACCAGGTGCTATATACATCATAATACCAGGTGCTATATGCATCATAATACCAGGTGCTATATACATCATAATACCAGGTGCTATATACACCATAATACCAGGTGCTATATACATCATAATACCAGGTGCTATATGCATCATAATACCAGGTGCAATATACATCATAATACCAGGTGCTATATACATCATAATACCAGGTGCTATATACATCATAATACCAGGTGCTATATACACCATAACACCAGGTGCAATATGCATCATAATACCAGGTGCTATATGCATCATAATACCAGGTGCTATATACACCATAATACCAGGTGCTATATACATCATAATACCAGGTGCTATATACACCATAATACCAGGTGCTATATACATCATAATACCAGGTGCTATATACATCATAATACCAGGTGCTATATGCATCATAATACCAGGTGCTATATGCATCATAATACCAGGTGCTATATGCATCATAATACCAGGTGCTATATACATTCCAATACCAGGTGCTATATACATCATAATACCAGGTGCTATATACATCATAATACCAGGTGCTATATGCATCATAATACCAGGTGCTATATGCATCATAATACCAGGTGCTATATACATTCCAATACCAGGTGCTATATACATCATAATACCAGGTGCTATATACATCATAATACCAGGTGCTATATACATCATAATACCAGGTGCTATATACACCATAATACCAGGTGCTATATACATCATAATACCAGGTGCTATATACATCATAATACCAGGTGCTATATGCATCATAATACCAGGTGCTATATACATTCCAATACCAGGTGCTATATACATCATAATACCAGGTGCTATATACATCATAATACCAGGTGCTATATGCATCATAATACCAGGTGCTATATGCATCATAATACCAGGTGCTATATACATTCCAATACCAGGTGCTATATACATCATAATACCAGGTGCTATATACATCATAATACCAGGTGCTATATACATCATAATACCAGGTGCTATATACATCATAATACCAGGTGCTATATACATCATAATACCAGGTGCTATATACATCATAATACCAGGTGCTATATACATTCCAATACCAGGTGCTATATACATCATAATACCAGGTGCTATATACATCATAATACCAGGTGCTATATACATCATAATACCAGGTGCTATATACACCATAATACCAGGTGCTATATACATCATAATACCAGGTGCTATATACATCATAATACCAGGTGCTATATGCATCATAATACCAGGTGCTATATACACCATAATACCAGGTGCTATATACATCATAATACCAGGTGCTATATGCATCATAATACCAGGTGCTATATACATCATAATACCAGGTGCTATATACATCATAATACCAGGTGCTATATACATCATAATACCAGGTGCTATATACATCATAATACCAGGTGCTATATACATCATAATACCAGGTGCTATATACATCATAATACCACGTGCTATATACATCATAATACCATGTGCTATATACATCATAATACCATGTGCTATATACATTCCAATACCAGGTGCTATATACATTCCAATACCAGGTGCTATATGCATCATAATACCAGGTGCTATATACATCATAATACCAGGTGCTATATGCATCATAATACCAGGTGCTATATACATCATAATACCAGGTGCTATATACACCATAATACCAGGTGAAATATGCATCATAATACCAGGTGCTATATGCATCATAATACCAGGTGCTATATACATCATAATACCAGGTGCAATATGCATCATAATACCATGTGCTATATACATTCCAATACCAGGTGCTATATACATCATAATACCAGGTGCTATATACATCATAATACCAGGTGCTTTATACATCATAATACCAGGTGCTATATACACCATAATACCAGGTGCTATATACATCATAATACCAGGTGCTATATGCATCATAATACCAGGTGCTATATGCATCATAATACCAGGTGCTATATGCATCATAATACCAGGTGCTTTATACATCATAATACCAGGTGCTATATACATCATAATACCACGTGCTATATGCATCATAATACCAGGTGCTATATACATCATAATACCAGGTGCTTTATACATCATAATACCAGGTGCTATATACACCATAATACCAGGTGCTATATACACCATAATACCAGGTGCTATATACATCATAATACCAGGTGCTATATGCATCATAATACCAGGTGCTTTATACATCATAATACCAGGTGCTATATACATCATAATACCAGGTGCTTTATACATCATAATACCAGGTGCTATATACACCATAATACCAGGTGCTATATACATCATAATACCAGGTGCTTTATACATCATAATACCAGGTGCTATATACACCATAATACCAGGTGCTATATACATCATAATACCAGGTGCTATATGCATCATAATACCAGGTGCTATATACATCATAATACCAGGTGCTATATGCATCATAATACCAGGTGCTATATACATCATAATACCAGGTGCTATATACATCATAATACCAGGTGCTATATACATCATAATACCAGGTGCTATATGCATCATAATACCAGGTGCTATATGCATCATAATACCAGGTGCTATATACATCATAATACCAGGTGCTATATACATCATAATACCTGGTGCTATACATCATAATACCAGGTGCTTTATACATCATAATACCAGGTGCTATATACACCATAATACCAGGTGCTATATGCATCATAATACCAGGTGCTATATGCATCATAATACCAGGTGCTATATGCATCATAATACCAGGTGCTATATGCATCATAATACCAGGTGCTATATACATTCCAATACCAGGTGCTATATACATCATAATACCAGGTGCTTTATACATCATAATACCAGGTGCTATATATACACCATAATACCAGGTGCTATATGCATCATAATACCAGGTGCTATATGCATCATAATACCAGGTGCTATATACATCATAATACCAGGTGCTATATACATCATAATACCAGGTGCTATATACACCATAATACCAGGTGCAATATGCATCATAATACCAGGTGCTATATACATCATAATACCTAGTGTATATACATCATAATACCAGGTGCTATATGCATCATAATACCAGGTGCTATATGCATCATAATACCAGGTGCTATATACATTCCAATACCAGGTGCTATATACATCATAATACCAGGTGCTTTATACATCATAATACCAGGTGCTATATACACCATAATACCAGGTGCTATATGCATCATAATACCAGGTGCTATATGCATCATAATACCAGGTGCTATATACATCATAATACCAGGTGCTATACACATCATAATACCAGGTGCTATATACACCATAATACCAGGTGCAATATGCATCATAATACCAGGTGCTATATACATCATAATACCTAGTGTATATACATCATAATACCAGGTGCTATATGCATCATAATACCAGGTGCTATATACATCATAATACCAGGTGCAATATGCATCATAATACCAGGTGCTATATACATTCCAATACCAGGTGCTATATACATCATAATACCAGGTGCTATATACATCATAATACCAGGTGCTTTATACATCATAATACCAGGTGTTATATACATCATAATACCAGGTGCTTTATACATCATAATACCAGGTGCTATATACATCATAATACCAGGTGCAATATGCATCATAATACCAGGTGCTATATGCATCATAATACCAGGTGCTATATACATTCCAATACCAGGTGCTATATACATCATAATACCAGGTGCTATATGCATCATAATCCCAGGTGCTATATGCATCATAATACCAGGTGCTATATGCATCATAATACCAGGTGCTATATACATCATAATACCAGGTGCTATATACATCATCATACCAGGTGCTATATACATTACAATACCAGGTGCTATATACATCATAATACCAGGTGCTATATGCATCATAATACCAGGTGCTATATACATTCCAATACCAGGTGCTATATACATCATAATACCAGGTGCTATATGCATCATAATCCCAGGTGCTATATGCATCATAATACCAGGTGCTGTATACATCATAATACCAGGTGCTATATACATTCCAATACCAGGTGCTATATACATCATAATACCAGGTGCTATATACATTCCAATACCAGGTGCTATATACATCATAATACCAGGTGCTATATACATTCCAATACCAGGTGCTATATACATCATAATACCAGGTGCTATATACATTCCAATACCAGGTGCTATATACATCACAATACCAGGTGCTATATACATCATAATACCAGGTGCTATATGCATCATAATACCAGGTGCTATATACATCATAATACCAGGTGCTATATACATTCCAATACCAGGTGCTATATACATCATAATACCAGGTGCTATATACATTCCAATACCAGGTGCTATATACATCATAATACCAGGTGCTATATACATCATAATACCAGGTGCTATATGCATCATAATACCAGGTGCTATATACATCATAATACCAGGTGCTATATACATCATAATACCAGGTGCTATATACATCATAATACCAGGTGCTATATGCATCATAATACCAGGTGCTATATACATCATAATACCAGGTGCAATATGCATCATAATACCAGGTGCTATATGCATCATAATACCAGGTGCTATATACATTCCAATACCAGGTGCTATATACATCATAATACCAGGTGCTATATACATCATAATACCAGGTGCTATATGCATCATAATACCAGGTGCTGTATACATTCCAATACCAGGTGCTATATACATCATAATACCAGGTGCTATATACATTCCAATACCAGGTGCTATATACATCATAGTACCAGGTGCTATATACATTCCAATACCAGGTGCTATATACATCATAATACCAGGTGCTATATACATCATAATACCAGGTGCTATATGCATCATAATACCAGGTGCTATATGCATCATAATACCAGGTGCTATATACATCATAATACCAGGTGCTATATACATCATAATACAAGGTGCTATATACATCATAATACCAGGTGCTATATACATCATAATACCAGGTGCTATATACATCATAATACCAGGTGCTATATACATCATAATACCAGGTGCTATATGCATCATAATACCAGGTGCTATATATATCATAATACCAGGTGCTATATACATCATAATACCTAGTGTATATACATCATAATACCAGGTGCTATATACATCATAATACCAGGTGCTATATGCATCATAATACCAGGTGCTATATGCATCATAATACCAGGTGCTATATGCATCATAATACCAGGTGCTTTATACATCATAATACCAGGTGCTATATACATCATAATACCACGTGCTATATGCATCATAATACCAGGTGCTATATACATCATAATACCAGGTGATTTATACATCATAATACCAGGTGCTATATACACCATAATACCAGGTGCTATATACACCATAATACCAGGTGCTATATACATCATAATACCAGGTGCTATATGCATCATAATACCAGGTGCTTTATACATCATAATACCAGGTGCTATATACATCATAATACCAGGTGCTTTATACATCATAATACCAGGTGCTATATACACCATAATACCAGGTGCTATATACATCATAATATCAGGTGCTTTATACATCATAATACCAGGTGCTATATACACCATAATACCAGGTGCTATATACATCATAATACCAGGTGCTATATGCATCATAATACCAGGTGCTATATACATCATAATACCAGGTGCAATATGCATCATAATACCAGGTGCTATATACATTCCAATACCAGGTGCTATATACATCATAATACCAGGTGCTATATACATCATAATACCAGGTGCTTTATACATCATAATACCAGGTGCTATATACATCATAATACCAGGTGCTTTATACATCATAATACCAGGTGCTATATACATCATAATACCAGGTGCAATATGCATCATAATACCAGGTGCTATATGCATCATAATACCAGGTGCTATATACATTCCAATACCAGGTGCTATATACATCATAATACCAGGTGCTATATGCATCATAATCCCAGGTGCTATATGCATCATAATACCAGGTGCTATATGCATCATAATACCAGGTGCTATATACATCATAATACCAGGTGCTATATACATCATCATACCAGGTGCTATATACATTACAATACCAGGTGCTATATACATCATAATACCAGGTGCTATATGCATCATAATACCAGGTGCTATATACATTCCAATACCAGGTGCTATATACATCATAATACCAGGTGCTATATGCATCATAATCCCAGGTGCTATATGCATCATAATACCAGGTGCTGTATACATCATAATACCAGGTGCTATATACATTCCAATACCAGGTGCTATATACATCATAATACCAGGTGCTATATACATTCCAATACCAGGTGCTATATACATCATAATACCAGGTGCTATATACATTCCAATACCAGGTGCTATATACATCATAATACCAGGTGCTATATACATTCCAATACCAGGTGCTATATACATCACAATACCAGGTGCTATATACATCATAATACCAGGTGCTATATGCATCATAATACCAGGTGCTATATACATCATAATACCAGGTGCTATATACATTCCAATACCAGGTGCTATATACATCATAATACCAGGTGCTATATACATTCCAATACCAGGTGCTATATACATCATAATACCAGGTGCTATATACATCATAATACCAGGTGCTATATGCATCATAATACCAGGTGCTATATACATCATAATACCAGGTGCTATATACATCATAATACCAGGTGCTATATACATCATAATACCAGGTGCTATATGCATCATAATACCAGGTGCTATATACATCATAATACCAGGTGCAATATGCATCATAATACCAGGTGCTATATGCATCATAATACCAGGTGCTATATACATTCCAATACCAGGTGCTATATACATCATAATACCAGGTGCTATATACATCATAATACCAGGTGCTATATGCATCATAATACCAGGTGCTATATACATTCCAATACCAGGTGCTATATACATCATAATACCAGGTGCTATATACATTCCAATACCAGGTGCTATATACATCATAGTACCAGGTGCTATATACATTCCAATACCAGGTGCTATATACATCATAATACCAGGTGCTATATACATCATAATACCAGGTGCTATATGCATCATAATACCAGGTGCTATATGCATCATAATACCAGGTGCTATATACATCATAATACCAGGTGCTATATACATCATAATACAAGGTGCTATATACATCATAATACCAGGTGCTATATACATCATAATACCAGGTGCTATATACATCATAATACCAGGTGCTATATACATCATAATACCAGGTGCTATATGCATCATAATACCAGGTGCTATATATATCATAATACCAGGTGCTATATACATCATAATACCTAGTGTATATACATCATAATACCAGGTGCTATATACATCATAATACCAGGTGCTATATGCATCATAATACCAGGTGCTATATGCATCATAATACCAGGTGCTATATGCATCATAATACCAGGTGCTTTATACATCATAATACCAGGTGCTATATACATCATAATACCACGTGCTATATGCATCATAATACCAGGTGCTATATACATCATAATACCAGGTGATTTATACATCATAATACCAGGTGCTATATACACCATAATACCAGGTGCTATATACACCATAATACCAGGTGCTATATACATCATAATACCAGGTGCTATATGCATCATAATACCAGGTGCTTTATACATCATAATACCAGGTGCTATATACATCATAATACCAGGTGCTTTATACATCATAATACCAGGTGCTATATACACCATAATACCAGGTGCTATATACATCATAATATCAGGTGCTTTATACATCATAATACCAGGTGCTATATACACCATAATACCAGGTGCTATATACATCATAATACCAGGTGCTATATGCATCATAATACCAGGTGCTATATACATCATAATACCAGGTGCTATATGCATCATAATACCAGGTGCTATATACATCATAATACCAGGTGCTATATACATCATAATACCAGGTGCTATATACATCATAATACCAGGTGCTATATGCATCATAATACCAGGTGCTATATGCATCATAATACCAGGTGCTATATACATCATAATACCAGGTGCTATATACATCATAATACCAGGTGCTATATACATCATAATACCAGGTGCTTTATACATCATAATACCTGGTGCTATATACACCATAATACCAGGTGCTATATGCATCATAATACCAGGTGCTATATGCATCATAATACCAGGTGCTATATGCATCATAATACCAGGTGCTATATGCATCATAATACCAGGTGCTATATACATCATAATACCAGGTGCTATATACATCATAATACCAGGTGCTTTATACATCATAATACCAGGTGCTATATACACCATAATACCAGGTGCTATATGCATCATAATACCAGGTGCTATATGCATCATAATACCAGGTGCTATATACATCATAATACCAGGTGCTATATACATCATAATACCAGGTGCTATATACACCATAATACCAGGTGCAATATGCATCATAATACCAGGTGCTATATACATCATAATACCTAGTGTATATACATCATAATACCAGGTGCTATATGCATCATAATACCAGGTGCTATATACATCATAATACCAGGTGCAATATGCATCATAATACCAGGTGCTATATACATTCCAATACCAGGTGCTATATACATCATAATACCAGGTGCTATATACATCATAATACCAGGTGCTTTATACATCATAATACCAGGTGCTATATACATCATAATACCAGGTGCTTTATACATCATAATACCAGGTGCTATATGCATCATAATACCAGGTGCTATATACATCATAATACCAGGTGCAATATGCATCATAATACCAGGTGCTATATGCATCATAATACCAGGTGCTATATACATTCCAATACCAGGTGCTATATACATCATAATACCAGGTGCTATATGCATCATAATCCCAGGTGCTATATGCATCATAATACCAGGTGCTATATGCATCATAATACCAGGTGCTATATACATCATAATACCAGGTGCTATATACATCATCATACCAGGTGCTATATACATTCCAATACCAGGTGCTATATACATCATAATACCAGGTGCTATATGCATCATAATACCAGGTGCTATATACATTCCAATACCAGGTGCTATATACATCATAATACCAGGTGCTATATGCATCATAATCCCAGGTGCTATATGCATCATAATACCAGGTGCTGTATACATCATAATACCAGGTGCTATATACATTCCAATACCAGGTGCTATATACATCATAATACCAGGTGCTATATACATTCCAATACCAGGTGCTATATACATCATAATACCAGGTGCTATCTACATTCCAATACCAGGTGCTATATACATCATAATACCAGGTGCTATATACATTCCAATACCAGGTGCTATATACATCATAATACCAGGTGCTATATACATCATAATACCAGGTGCTATATGCATCATAATACCAGGTGCTATATACATCATAATACCAGGTGCTATATACATTCCAATACCAGGTGCTATATACATCATAATACCAGGTGCTATATACATTCCAATACCAGGTGCTATATACATCATAATACCAGGTGCTATATACATCATAATACCAGGTGCTATATGCATCATAATACCAGGTGCTATATACATCATAATACCAGGTGCTATATACATCATAATACCAGGTGCTATATACATCATAATACCAGGTGCTATATGCATCATAATACCAGGTGCTATATACATCATAATACCAGGTGCAATATGCATCATAATACCAGGTGCTATATGCATCATAATACCAGGTGCTATATACATTCCAATACCAGGTGCTATATACATCATAATACCAGGTGCTATATACATCATAATACCAGGTGCTATATGCATCATAATACCAGGTGCTATATACATTCCAATACCAGGTGCTATATACATCATAATACCAGGTGCTATATACATTCCAATACCAGGTGCTATATACATCATAGTACCAGGTGCTATATACATTCCAATACCAGGTGCTATATACATCATAATACCAGGTGCTATATACATCATAATACCAGGTGCTATATGCATCATAATACCAGGTGCTATATGCATCATAATACCAGGTGCTATATACATCATAATACCAGGTGCTATATACATCATAATACCAGGTGCTATATACATCATAATACCAGGTGCTATATACATCATAATACCAGGTGCTATATACATCATAATACCAGGTGCTATATGCATCATAATACCAGCTGCTATATATATCATAATACCAGGTGCTATATACATCATAATACCTAGTGTATATACATCATAATACCAGGTGCTATATACATCATAATCCCAGGTGCTATATACATCATAATACCTAGTGTATATACATCATAATACCAGGTGCTATATACATCATAATACCAGGTGCTTTATACATCATAATACCAGGTGCTATATACATCATAATACCAGGTGCTATATGCATCATAATACCAGGTGCTATATATATCATAATACCAGGTGCTATATACATCATAATACCTAGTGTATATACATCATAATACCAGGTGCTATATACATCATAATCCCAGGTGCTATATACATCATAATACCTAGTGTATATACATCATAATACCAGGTGCTATAAACATCATAATACCAGGTGCTATATACATCATAATCCCAGGTGCTATATACATCATAATACCAGGTGCTATATGCATCATAATACCAGGTGCTATATACATCATAATACCAGGTGCTATATGCATCATAATACCAGGTGCTTTATACATCATAATACCAGGTGCTATATACATCATAATACCATGTGCTATATACATCATAATACCAGGTGCTATATACATCATAATACCAGGTGCTATATACATCATAATACCAGGTGCTATATACATCATAATCCCAGGTGCTATATACATCATAATACCTAGTGTATATACATCATAATACCAGGTGCTATATACATCATAATACCATGTGCTATATACATCATAATACCAGGTGCTATATACATCATAATACCAGGTGCTATATACATCATAATACCAGGTGCTATATACATCATAATCCCAGGTGCTATATACATCATAATACCTAGTGTATATACATCATAATACCAGGTGCTATATGCATCATAATACCAGGTGCTTTATACATCATAATACCAGGTGCTATATACATCATAATACCAGGTGCTTTATACATCATAATACCAGGTGCTATATACATCATAATACCATGTGCTATATACATCATAATACCAGGTGCTATATACATCATAATACCAGGTGCTATATACATCATAATACCAGGTGCTATATACATCATAATCCCAGGTGCTATATACATCATAATACCTAGTGTATATACATCATAATCCCAGGTGCTATATGCATCATAATACCAGGTGCTATATACATCATAATACCAGGTGCTATATACATCATAATCCCAGGTGCTATATACATCATAATACCTAGTGTATATACATCATAATACCAGGTGCTATATACATCATAATCCCAGGTGCTATATACATCATAATACCTAGTGTATATACATCATAATACCAGGTGCTATATACACCATAATACCAGGTGCTATATACATCATAATACCAGGTGCTTTATACATCATAATACCAGGTGCTATATACATCATAATACCAGGTGCTATATACATCATAATACCAGGTGCTATATACATCATAATACCAGGTGCTATATACACCATAATACCAGGTGCTATATACATCATAATACCAGGTGCTATATACACCATAATACCAGGTGCTATATGCATCATAATACCAGGTGCTTTATACATCATAATACCAGGTGCTATATACACCATAATACCAGGTGCTATATACATCATAATACCAGGTGCTATATGCATCATAATACCAGGTGCTATATACATCATAATACCAGGTGCTATATACATCATAATCCCAGGTGCTATATGCATCATAATACCAGGTGCTTTATACATCATAATACCTGGTGCTATATACATCATAATACCAGGTGCTATATACATCATAATACCAGGTGCTATATACATCATAATACCAGGTGCTATATACATCATAATACCAGGTGCTATATACATCATAATACCAGGTGCTTTATACATCATAATACCTAGTGTATATACATCATAATACCACGTGCTATATACATCATAATACCACGTGCTATATGCATCATAATACCAGGTGCTTTATACATCATAATACCAGGTGCTATATACACCATAATACCAGGTGCTATATACATCATAATACCAGGTGCTATATACATCATAATACCAGGTGCTATATACATCATAATACCAGGTGCTTTATACATCATAATACCAGGTGCTATATACACCATAATACCAGGTGCTATATACATCATAATACCAGGTGCTTTATACATCATAATACCAGGTGCTATATACACCATAATACCAGGTGCTATATGCATCCTAATACCACGTGCTATATACATCATAATACCACGTGCTATATACATCATAATCCCAGGTGCTATATACATCATAATACCAGGTGCTATATACATCATAATACCAGGTGCTTTATACATCATAATACCAGGTGCTATATACATCATAATACCACGTGCTATATACATCATAATACCAGGTGCTTTATACATCATAATACCAGGTGCTATATGTATCATAATACCAGGTGCTATATACATCATAATACCAGGTGCTATATACTCCCAGGTGCTATATGCATCATAATACCAGGTGCTATATACATCATAATCCCAGGTGCTATATGCATCATAATACCAGGTGCTATATGCATCATAATACCAGGTGCTATATACATCATAATACCAGGTGCTATATACTAGAGATGAGCGCCTGAAATTTTTCGGGTTTTGTGTTTTGGTTTTGGGTTCGGTTCCGCGGCCGTGTTTTGGGTTCGACCGCGTTTTGGCAAAACCTCACCGAATTTTTTTTGTCGGATTCGGGTGTTTTTTTCAAAAAACCCTAAAAAACAGCTTAAATCATAGAATTTGGGGGTCATTTTGATCCCATATTATTATTAACCTCAAAAACCATAATTTCCACTCATTTTCAGTCTATTCTGAATACCTCACACCTCACAATATTATTTTTAGTCCTAAAATTTGCACCGAGGTCGCTGGATGACTAAGCTAAGCGACCCTAGTGGCCGACACAAACACCTGGCCCATCTAGGAGTGGCACTGCAGTGTCACGCAGGATGTCCCTTCCAAAAAACCCTCCCCAAACAGCACATGACGCAAAGAAAAAAAGAGGCGCAATGAGGTAGCTGACTGTGTGAGTAAGATAAGCGACCCTAGTGGCCGACACAAACACCGGGCCCATTTAGGAGTGGCACTGCAGTGTCACGCAGGATGTCCCTTCCAAAAAACCCTCCCCAAACAGCACATGACGCAAAGAAAAAAAGAGGCGCAATGAGGTAGCTGACTGTGTGAGTAAGATAAGCGACCCTAGTGGCCGACACAAACACCGGGCCCATTTAGGAGTGGCACTGCAGTGTCACGCAGGATGTCCCTTCCAAAAAACCCTCCCCAAACAGCACATGACGCAAAGAAAAAAAGAGGCGCAATGAGGTAGCTGACTGTGTGAGTAAGATAAGCGACCCTAGTGGCCGACACAAACACCGGGCCCATTTAGGAGTGGCACTTCAGTGTCACGCAGGATGTCCCTTCCAAAAAACCCTCCCCAAACAGCACATGACGCAAAGAAAAAAAGAGGCGCAATGAGGTAGCTGACTGTGTGAGTAAGATAAGCGACCCTAGTGGCCGACACAAACACCGGGCCCATTTAGGAGTGGCACTGCAGTGTCACGCAGGATGTCCCTTCCAAAAAACCCTCCCCAATCAGCACATGACGCAAAGAAAAAAAGAGGCGCAATGAGGTAGCTGTGTGAGTAAGATTAGCGACCCTAGTGGCCGACACAAACACTGGGCCCATTTAGGAGTGGCACTGCAGTGTCACGCAGGATGTCCCTTCCAAAAAACCCTCCCCAATCAGCACATGACGCAAAGAAAAAAAGAGGCGCAATGAGGTAGCTGTGTGAGTAAGATTAGCGACCCTAGTGGCCGACACAAACACCGGGCCCATTTAGGAGTGGCACTGCAGTGTCACGCAGGATGTCCCTTCCAAAAAACCCTCCCCAAACAGCACATGACGCAAAGAAAAATAAAAGAAAAAAGAGGTGCAAGATGGAATTGTCCTTGGGCCCTCCCACCCACCCTTATGTTGTATAAACAGGACATGCACACTTTAACCAACCCATCATTTCAGTGACAGGGTCTGCCACACGACTGTGACTGAAATGACGGGATGGTTTGGACCCCCACCAAAAAAGAAGCAATTAATCTCTCCTTGCACAAACTGGCTCTACAGAGGCAAGATGTCCACCTCATCATCATCCTCCGATATATCACCGTGTACATCCCCCTCCTCACAGATTATCAATTCGTCCCCACTGGAATCCACCATCTCAGCTCCCTGTGTACTTTGTGGAGGCAATTGCTGCTGGTCAATGTCTCCGCGGAGGAATTGATTATAATTCATTTTAATGAACATCATCTTCTCCACATTTTCTGGATGTAACCTCGTACGCCGATTGCTGACAAGGTGAGCGGCGGCACTAAACACTCTTTCGGAGTACACACTTGTGGGAGGGCAACTTAGGTAGAATAAAGCCAGTTTGTGCAAGGGCCTCCAAATTGCCTCTTTTTCCTGCCAGTATAAGTACGGACTGTGTGACGTGCCTACTTGGATGCGGTCACTCATATAATCCTCCACCATTCTTTCAATGGGGAGAGAATCATATGCAGTGCCAGTAGACGACATGTCCGTATCCGTAATCGTTGTCAGGTCCTTCAGTCCGGACCAGATGTCAGCATCAGCAGTCGCTCCAGACTGCCCTGCATCACCGCCAGCGGGTGGGCTCGGAATTCTGAGCCTTTTCCTCGCACCCCCAGTTGCGGGAGAATGTGAAGGAGGAGATGTTGACAGGTCGCGTTCCGCTTGACTTGACAATTTTCTCACCAGCAGGTCTTTCAACCCCAGCAGACTTGTGTCTGCCGGAAAGAGAGATCCAAGGTAGGCTTTAAATCTAGGATCGAGCACGGTGGCCAAAATGTAGTGCTCTGATTTCAACAGATTGACCACCCGTGAATCCTTGTTAAGCGAATTAAGGGCTCCATCCACAAGTCCCACATGCCTAGCGGAATCGCTCCGTGTTAGCTCCTCCTTCAATGTCTCCAGCTTCTTCTGCAAAAGCCTGATGAGGGGAATGACCTGACTCAGGCTGGCAGTGTCTGAACTGACTTCACGTGTGGCAAGTTCAAAGGGCATCAGAACCTTGCACAACGTTGAAATCATTCTCCACTGCGCTTGAGACAGGTGCATTCCACCTCCTATATCGTGCTCAATTGTATAGGCTTGAATGGCCTTTTGCTGCTCCTCCAACCTCTGAAGCATATAGAGGGTTGAATTCCACCTCGTTACCACTTCTTGCTTCAGATGATGGCAGGGCAGGTTCAGTAGTTTTTGGTGGTGCTCCAGTCTTCTGTACGTGGTGCCTGTACGCCGAAAGTGTCCCGCAATTCTTCTGGCCACCGACAGCATCTCTTGCACGCCCCTGTCGTTTTTTAAATAATTCTGCACCACCAAATTCAAGGTATGTGCAAAACATGGGACGTGCTGGAATTTGCCCATATTTAATGCACGCACAATATTGCTGGCGTTGTCCGATGCCACAAATCCACAGGAGAGTCCAATTGGGGTAAGCCATTCCGCGATGATCTTCCTCAGTTGCCGTAAGAGGTTTTCAGCTGTGTGCGTATTCTGGAAACAGGTGATACAAAGCGTAGCCTGCCTAGGAAAGAGTTGGCGTTTGCGAGATGCTGCTACTGGTGCCGCCGCTGCTGTTCTTGCGGCGGGAGTCCATACATCTACCCAGTGGGCTGTCACAGTCATATAGTCCTGACCCTGCCCTGCTCAACTTGTCCACATGTCCGTGGTTAAGTGGACATTGGGTACAGCTGCATTTTTTAGGACACTGGTGACTCTTTTTCTGAGGTCTGTGTAAATTTTCGGTATCGCCTGCCTAGAGAAATGGAACCTAGATGGTATTTGGTGCCGGGGACACAGTACCTCCAACAAGTCTCTAGTTGGCTCTGCAGTAATGATGGATACCGGAACCACGGTTCTCACCACCCAGGATGCCAAGGCCTCAGTTATCCGCTTTGCAGTAGGATGACTGCTGTGATATTTCATCTTCCTCGCAAAGGACTGTTGGACAGTCAATTGCTTGGTGGAAGTAGTAAAAGTGGTCTTACGACTTCCCCTCTGGGATGACCATCGACTCCCAGCAGCAACAACAGCAGCGCCAGCAGCAGTAGGCGTTACACGCAAGGATGCATCGGAGGAATCCCAGGCAGGAGAGGAATCGTCAGAATTGCCAGTGACATGGCCTGCAGGACTATTGGCATTCCTGGGGAAGGAGGAAATTGACACTGAGGGAGTTGGTGGGGTGGTTTGCGTGAGCTTGGTTACAAGAGGAAGGGATTTACTGGTCAGTGGACTGCTTCCGCTGTCACCCAAAGTTTTTGAACTTGTCACTGACTTATTATGAATGCGCTGCAGGTGACGTATAAGGGAGGATGTTCCGAGGTGGTTAACGTCCTTACCCCTACTTATTACAGCTTGACAAAGGGAACACACGGCTTGACACCTGTTGTCCGCATTTCTGGTGAAATACCTCCACACCGAAGAGCTGATTTTTTTGGTATTTTCACCAGGCATGTCAACGGCCCTATTCCTCCCACGGACAACAGGTGTCTCCCCGGGTGCCTGACTTAAACAAACCACCTCACCATCAGAATCCTCCTGGTCAATTTCCTCCCCAGCGCCAGCAACACCCATATCCTCCTCATCCTGGTGTACTTCAACACTGACATCTTCAATCTGACTATCAGGAACTGGACTGCGGGTGCTCCTTCCAGCACTTGCAGGGGGCGTGCAAATGGTGGAAGGCGCATGCTCTTCACGTCCAGTGTTGGGAAGGTCAGGCATCGCAACCGACACAATTGGACTCTCCTTGTGGATTTGGGATTTCGAAGAATGCACAGTTCTTTGCTGTGCTTTTGCCAGCTTGAGTCTTTTCATTTTTCTAGCGAGAGGCTGATTGCTTCCATCCTCATGTGAAGCTGAACCACTAGCCATGAACATAGGCCAGGGCCTTAGCCGTTCCTTGCCACTCCGTGTGGTAAATGGCATATTGGCAAGTTTACGCTTCTCCTCCGACAATTTTATTTTAGGTTTTGGAGTCCTTTTTTTACTGATATTTGGTGTTTTGGATTTGACATGCTCTGTACTATGACATTGGGCATCGGCCTTGGCAGACGACGTTGCTGGCATTTCATCGTCTCGGCCATGACTAGTGGCAGCAGCTTCAGCACGAGGTGGAAGTGGATCTTGATCTTTCCCTAATTTTGGAACCTCAACATTTTTGTTCTCCATATTTTAATAGGCACAACTAAAAGGCACCTCAGGTAAACAATGGAGATGGATGGATACTAGTATACAATTATGGACGGACTGCCGAGTGCCGACACAGAGGTAGCCACAGCCGTGAACTACCGTACTGTACTGTGTCTGCTGCTAATATAGACTGGTTGATAAAGAGATGTCGTAGTATGTATGTATAAAGAAGAAAGAAAAAAAACCACGGTTAGGTGGTATACAATTATGGACGGACTGCCGAGTGCCGACACAGAGGTAGCCACAGCCGTGAACTACCGTACTGTACTGTGTCTGCTGCTAATATAGACTGGTTGATAAAGAGATGTCGTAGTATGTATGTATAAAGAAGAAAGAAAAAAAAACCACGGGTAGGTGGTATACAATTATGGACGGACTGCCAAGTGCCGACACAGAGGTAGCCACAGCCGTGAACTACCGTACTGTACTGTGTCTGCTGCTAATATAGACTGGTTGATAAAGAGATGTCGTAGTATGTATGTATAAAGAAGAAAGAAAAAAAAACCACGGTTAGGTGGTATACAATTATGGACGGACTGCCGAGTGCCGACACAGAGGTAGCCACAGCCGTGAACTACCGTACTGTACTGTGTCTGCTGCTAATATAGACTGGTTGATAAAGAGATGTCGTAGTATGTACGTATAAAGAAGAAAGAAAAAAAAACCACGGTTAGGTGGTATACAATTATGGACGGACTGCCGAGTGCCGACACAGAGGTAGCCACAGCCGTGAACTACCGTACTGTACTGTGTCTGCTGCTAATATAGACTGGTTGATAAAGAGATGTCGTAGTATGTATGTATAAAGAAGAAAGAAAAAAAAAACACGGTTAGGTGGTATACAATTATGGACGGACTGCCGAGTGCCGACACAGAGGTAGCCACAGCCGTGAACTACCGTACTGTACTGTGTCTGCTGCTAATATAGACTGGTTGATAAAGAGATGTCGTAGTATGTATGTATAAAGAAGAAAGAAAAAAAAACCACGGGTAGGTGGTATACAATTATGGACGGACTGCCGAGTGCCGACACAGAGGTAGCCACAGCCGTGAACTACCGTACTGTACTGTGTCTGCTGCTAATATAGACTGGTTGATAAAGAGATGTCGTAGTATGTACGTATAAAGAAGAAAGAAAAAAAAACCACGGTTAGGTGGTATACAATTATGGACGGACTGCCGAGTGCCGACACAGAGGTAGCCACAGCCGTGAACTACCGTACTGTACTGTGTCTGCTGCTAATATAGACTGGTTGATAAAGAGATGTCGTAGTATGTATGTATAAAGAAGAAAGAAAAAAAAACCACGGTTAGGTGGTATACAATTATGGACGGACTGCCGAGTGCCGACACAGAGGTAGCCACAGCCGTGAACTACCGTACTGTACTGTGTCTGCTGCTAATATAGACTGGTTGATAAAGAGATGTCGTAGTATGTATGTATAAAGAAGAAAGAAAAAAAAACCACGGTTAGGTGGTATACAATTATGGACGGACTGCCGAGTGCAGACACAGAGGTAGCTACAGCCGTGAACTACCGTACTGTGTCTGCTGCGACTGGATGATAAATAATGATATAAAAAATATATATATATCACTACTGCAGCCGGACAGGTATATATATTATATAATGACGGACCTGCTGGACACTGTCTGTCAGCAGAATGAGTTTTTTATAGAATAAAAAAAAAAACACCACACAAGTGAAGTCACACGACGAGTGTTTAACTTTTTCAGGCAATCACAATATAGTATACTACTAACTATACTGGTGGTCAGTGTGGTCAGGTCACTGGTCAGTCACACTGGCAGTGGCACTCCTGCAGCAAAAGTGTGCACTGTTTAATTTTAATATAATATGTACTCCTGGCTCCTGCTATAACCTATAACTGGCACTGCAGTGCTCCCCAGTCTCCCCCACAATTATAAGCTGTGTGAGCTGAGCACAGTCAGATATATAATATATACATAGATGATGCAGCACACTGGGCTGAGCAGTGCACACAGATATGGTATGTGACTGTCTTGTACTCCTGGCTCCTGCTATAACCTATAACTGGCACTGCAGTGCTCCCCAGTCTCCCCCACAATTATAAGCTGTGTGAGCTGAGCACAGTCAGATATATAATATATACATAGATGATGCAGCACACTGGGCTGAGCAGTGCACACAGATATGGTATGTGACTGAGTCACTGTGTGTATCGTTTTTTTCAGGCAGAGAACGGATATATTAAATAAAACTGCACTGTCTGGTGGTCACTGTGGTCAGTCACTAGTAAACTCTGCACTCTCTTCTACAGTACTCCTAAGCTCCAGTAAATCAGGTCAATCTCTCTCTCTCTCTCTCTCTCTCTCTCCTAATCTAAATCACTGTACTCCCTAACAGCTGCTCCCCGTCCCCAATCCTCCCCACAATTATAACTAAGTCACTCAGTCTTTACTCTTTTCTACTATAACGGAGAGGACGCCAGCCACGTCCTCTCCCTATCAATCTCAATGCACGTGTGAAAATGGCGGCGACGCGCGGCTCCTTATATAGAATCCGAGTCTCGCGAGAATCCGACAGCGTCATGATGACGTTCGGGCGCGCTCGGGTTAACCGAGCAAGGCGGGAAGATCCGAGTCGCTCGGACCCGTGAAAAAAAACATGAAGTTCGTGCGGGTTCGGATTCAGAGAAACCGAACCCGCTCATCTCTACTATATACATCATAATACCAGGTGCTATATACATCATAATACCAGGTGCTATATGCATCATAATACCAGGTGCTTTATACATCATAATACCAGGTGCTATATGCATCATAATACCAGGTGCTATATGCATCATAATACCAGGTGCTATATGCATCATAATACCAGGTGCTATATACATCATAATACCAGGTGCTATATACATCATAATACCAGGTGCTATATACATCATAATACCAGGTGCTATATGCATCATAATACCAGGTGCTATATACATCATAATACTAGGTGCTATATACATCATAATACCAGGTGCTATATACATCATAATACCAGGTGCTATATGCATCATAATACCAGGTGCTTTATACATCATAATACCAGGTGCTATATGCATCATAATACCAGGTGCTATATACATCATAATACCAGGTGCTATATACATCATAATACCAGGTGCTATATACATCATAATACCAGGTGCTATATGCATCATAATACCAGGTGCTTTATACATCATAATACCAGGTGCTATATACATTCCAATACCAGGTGCTATATACATCATAATCCCAGGTGCTATATGCATCATAATACCAGGTGCTTTATACATCATAATACCAGGTGCTATATACATTCCAATACCAGGTGCTATATACATCATAATACCAGGTGCTTTATACATCATAATACCAGGTGCTATATACATTCCAATACCAGGTGCTATATACATCATAATACCAGGTGCTATATACATCATAATACCAGGTGCTATATGCATCATAATACCAGGTGCTATATGCATCATAATACCAGGTGCTATATACATCATAATACCAGGTGCTATATACACCATAATACCAGGTGCTATATACATCATAATACCAGGTGCTTTATACATCATAATACCAGGTGCTATATACATCATAATACCAGGTGCTATATACATCATAATACCAGGTGCTATATGCATCATAATACCAGGTGCTTTATACATCATAATACCAGGTGCTATATACATTCCAATACCAGGTGCTATATACATCATAATACCACGTGCTATATACATCATAATACCAGGTGCTTTATACATCATAATACCAGGTGCTATATACATTCCAATACCAGGTGCTATATACATCAAAATATCAGGTGCTTTATACATCATAATACCAGGTGCTATATACATTCCAATACCAGGTGCTATATACATCATAATACCAGGTGCTTTATACATCATAATACCAGGTGCTATATACATTCCAATACCAGGTGCTATATACATCATAATACCAGGTGCTATATACATCATAATACCAGGTGCTATATGCATCATAATACCAGGTGCTATATGCATCATAATACCAGGTGCTATATACATCATAATACCAGGTGCTATATGCATCATAATACCAGGTGCTTTATACATCATAATACCAGGTGCTATATACATTCCAATACCAGGTGCTATATACATCATAATACCATGTGCTATATACATCATAATACCAGGTGCTATATACATCATAATACCAGGTGCTATATGCATCATAATACCATGTGCTATATGCATCATAATACCAGGTGCTATATACATCATAATACCAGGTGCTATATACATCATAATACCAGGTGCTATATGCATCATAATACCAGGTGCTATATACATCATAATACCAGGTGCAATATGCATCATAATACCAGGTGCTATATACATCATAATACCAGGTGCTATATGCGTCATAATACCATGTGCTATATGCATCATAATACCAGGTGCTATATACATCATAATCCCAGGTGCTATATGCATCATAATACCAGGTGCTATATACATCATAATACCAGGTGCTATATACATCATAATACCAGGTGCTATATACATCATAATACCAGGTGCTATATGCATCATAATACCAGGTGCTATATACATCATAATACCAGGTGCTATATACATCATAATACCAGGTGCTATATGCATCATAATACCAGGTGCTATATGCATCATAATACCAGGTGCTATATACATCATAATACCAGGTGCTATATACACCATAATACCAGGTGCTATATACATCATAATACCAGGTGCTATATACATCATAATACCAGGTGCTATATGCATCATAATACCAGGTGCTATATGCATCATAATACCAGGTGCTATATACATCATAATACCAGGTGCTATATACATCATAATACCAGGTGCTATATACATCATAATACCAGGTGCTATATACACCATAATACCAGGTGCTATATACATCATAATACCAGGTGCTATATACATCATAATACTAGGTGCTATATGCATCATAATACCAGGTGCTATATGCATCATAATACCAGGTGCTATATACACCATAATACCAGGTGCTATATACATCATAATACCAGGTGCTATATGCATCATAATACCAGGTGCTATATACATCATAATACCAGGTGCTATATACATCATAATACCAGGTGCTATATGCATCATAATACCAGGTGCTATATGCATCATAATACCAGGTGCTATATACATCATAATACCAGGTGCTATATACATCATAATACCAGGTGCTATATGCATCATAATACCAGGTGCTATATGCATCATAATACCAGGTGCTATATACATCATAATACCAGGTGCTATATACATCATAATACCAGGTGCTATATGCATCATAATACCAGGTGCTATATACATCATAATACCAGGTGCTATATACATCATAATACCAGGTGCTATATGCATCATAATACCAGGTGCTATATGCATCATAATACCAGGTGCTATATACATCATAATACCAGGTGCTATATACATCATAATACCAGGTGCTATATGCATCATAATACCAGGTGCTATATGCATCATAATACCAGGTGCTATATACATCATAATACCAGGTGCTATATACATCATAATACCAGGTGCTATATGCATCATAATACCAGGTGCTATATACATCACAATACCAGGTGCTATATACATCATAATACCAGGTGCTATATACATCATAATACCACGTGCTATATACATTATAATACCACGTGCTATATACATTATAATACCAGGTGCTATATACATCATAATATATATACATTATAATACCACGTGCTATATACATCATAATACCAGGTGCTATATACATCATAATACCAGGTGCTATATGCATCATAATACCAGGTGCTATATACATCATAATACCACGTGCTATATACATTATAATACCAGGTGCTATATGCATCATAATATATATACATTATAATACCACGTGCTATATACATCATAATACCAGGTGCTATATACATCATAATACCAGGTGCTATATACATCATAAGATAAGCTGAAGGCTGCATAAGCCTGAGGCCATATAAGCGATCAACTTTTTGTGATTGGTTGTTAAATGACTAAGCAGTTGCTAGGCAGATCAGTTTTCCCGGTTGGTTTTTTCCTATTGGTTTAAGGGGTTGTGCATCAGGATGAAGAGGAGGGTCTTAGGTTAGTATATAGGGGGTGGCCATCTTGCTAGACTCCCTCTTGCCTTTCAGTTTATGCCCAGGAAGGATAAGTACTATTGCTTATTTTCACTGCCTGTAAAATGTTTTTGTTTTTTTTTTGAATTTCATTTGCCTTCTCTAGGGCATTATACAGTGCTGTGCCCCCTCTCTGCGTGTCATTGTCTACTTTTGCAGATTCTCCCCCCTCTGCCATGCCTCGTCCAAAACGTGCAGCTCCCCCCCCCGGCGCCTCGTGGATGCGGGGAGCGCCTTCCGCTCCCGCTCCCCGAGCGTTGCGCCACAGAGAGGACTTCCCCCTGTTTCAGACAGGCGGCGGGGACGGGCAGTTACAGCCCGCTCCCCTGCCGCACGGAGACGGGCGGCCAGCGGCCGCTCGTCACGTGGTGCCGATGCGCGCGGCTCGGCCGGGGCCGCGCGTCCCGGCGCTCGCAGCGGGACGGGCCTCTCCTCTCCCTCCTGCCTCGGGCGTCTGCAGCACTTCCCCTCCGGCGGCCGGCGGCCGCTCTGCACGTGGCGCGGGTGCGCGCGGTCCGGCTGGGCCGCGCTCCCTGGCGCCTCCCGCGGGCGAAACGACTTCCCTCCCTCCTTCCATAAGTGCCTCCGGCCCTCCTCCTCCATCCCCGCGGTCGGCTCTCGGCGGCGTCCTGGGGGCACAAGCTGTGCCGGACGGCCGCGGCAGAGCTGCGGGGGGCGAGGGGGGGGTCAATATGCAGCTGGGGGATATGAGCCCAGGGCAGCGGGTAACGGCTCCCGCTGTCCCCGGGACAATACAGGGCCCCATACTACCCCCCTCCAGCGGGGGGTTTAGCACACCGCACCTCAATTTAAATAATATTGGGCCGTTTGGCCTAGTGTCGCCGGGGCGGGGGGACGTGGCTGCGGCTGCCGCCACACCCGCCCCGGCGGCAGTCACATGGCAGGGTTTTCCCCCGGCCTCGGTGGCCTGCTCGGGCTCCTCCTGGGTGTCAGACGCCCCGACGCCATTAACGGCGCCCCCGCTCGTCGGTTTTCAAACCCCTCTCCACGCCCTTCCCGGTCCTTTTCAGTTTGGGTCCACACAGACATCCGTCTCGGCGGCTTATATGACGCCCGGCGGGGCGCTTTCGGAAGCAGCGCAGCAAGGCTTCGCGGGGAGCCAGTCCTTCCCCGGGGGTTTTGCGTGGCCTCCGGCTCCAGCATTCCCCTTAGCCGCCAGCATGCCTTCCATGGGCTTCATGACGGTGTCCGGCACACAGTTTTCCCCGCACGGGGCCAGCGCGGGCGCCGGCGTGCAGTCCACGTGGTCGGTCGGTGGCCCCCGAGTCGCGGTGCCCTTGCCGGCCTTTTCGGGCCTGCAGTCAGGGCAGGCACCGGGCGGTGGGTATCAGGTGGCACAGAGTTGACCCCCTCTCGCGGCGCCCCCTCAGTTCCTTCCGGCGTCATACGGATGGGCGGGGGCGGGCGGCTGCCCGCCGCATACGGCGTGGCGGCCGTCTTACCCCGCGAGTTTCGGTGCAGTGAGCGGGTCAGCCTTTACGCAGTCGCGGGTACACCTCGGCGGGGGCCCCCTCCCTGCAGCTGCCGGGCGGCCATCCGCCACGGAACGGGGGGACGGGCTCTCCGCCTCCGCATTTGCGGACAAGTGTTAATGATGTTCTGGTTCCCCCGGTGCCGGTTGTCCCCTCTTTTTCTCCCTTGCAGGTTCCGTCTAATTCAGGGGCTACGCCCGACACGAGGCGAAGGTCACGGACAAGCGCGACTGCGAACGTGGAGGTACGGCCGTCAGCGGAGGCGGGTGCAGCGGACGACGCGGTTCCGGGTCCTTCAAACTCCGGTGAGCTAAATATTCCTTTACACGTTTCAACTTGTAGTTCCTCGTCTTCTAGCAGCGTATCATCCGGCTCTCCGCGGCGCCCGCGTAAATTAGCTAGGCTCATCGCGCGGCGAATGGCCAAGGAGGCGCACAAGGTGGCCGCTCCTGCGCAGGTGGTCCCCTCCGACCCTCCCCGTTACGGCGAGATGGTACATTGCGCCAACACGGCAGTGACAAGAGGGGTTCGTAAGCGCATGCGGGAAAAAATACGTAAGGGGAAGTATGTAGACATATTCACCCTTACAGAGGAAATGCGGCAGGGTTTTTGACGCGGCCAAGAAACCGGGTGGTATTGGGGAAAATGCGTTTCACAATTTTCACCAGTGGCTGCGTGGGTTTTTGGTGTTCATGGCTTGCTACACGGAATCGCGTCCCGCGGAGTATGCCAACTTGGTGAAATATTTGTTTTTAGTACACGATATGTACTTAAAATCCAAGGGTTCCGCGTGGCGGGATTACGACGAGAAGTTTCGTCGCAATCAGGATGGCAACCCCATCCTGCCCGCGGGTTTTAAGGATGTTGAGGTGTGGTTGGAGGTCACGCAGCAGGTCAAACCCACCCCGGACGTCACGGCCAAGAAGCCCGAGGCGGCCGGGGCGGTGGCTTCTCGATTGACGGGAAAAGGCAAGTGCTTTGCCTACAACGACGGCAAATGCGGCAAAGGAACGGGCTGTCGTTTTCGCCACTCATGCAGGTTGTGCGGAGCCAGTCACCCGGCCAAGGAATGCACCGCGGCGACAGGCGGTAAGCCTGCCGCTTCCACCGAGGCCGGTGGAATTGGCAAGTAAGGCCTTCTCCCCGATTATAGTTCCCGAGTTGCAGCGCTGGCTTACCTTGTACCCCGATGAGTCGGCGGCATCGTTTCTCTTGCAGGGCTTTCAGCACGGTTTTCGTTTGCCAATCCCGGATTCGGTGTATGTGGTTGCACGCCAGAATTTGAGATCGGCTCGGGAATTCCCGCAGGAAGTCCGGCGGAAGGTTGACGGGGAGATTGGGCTGGGGCGCATGGCTGGGCCCTACGCCCTTTCCCCGTTGCCCTCCTTGTGCATTTCCCCAGTAGGGGTAGTGCCCAAGAAGGCCATAGGTAAGTTTCGTTTGATACAGCACTTGTCGCACCCGCCGGGGCTGTCGGTCAACGACGCTATCCCGGAAGCCCAATGCAGAGTTCGATATCAGTCGTTTGACGACGCGCTGCGATTAGTGCGGGATTGTGGTCCGGGGAGTCTGTTGGCAAAATTGGACGTGGAGTCGGCCTTTCGGCTACTCCCGCTACACCCAGATTCCCTGCGGTTTCTGGGTTTCAAAATAGGGGGCGAATTCTACGTCGATCGGTGTCTCCCCATGGGTTGCTCTGTCTCCTGCGCCTACTTTGAGTGCTTTAGCACGTTTTTGCACTGGTGCGTCCAGACCGCCTCCGGGCAGATGGGGGTGGCTCACTACCTGGATGACTTTCTTTTTGTGGGCCCCGGAGACAGTTCGGTCTGTGGGGACATTCTCTCGGTGGCCAGGTCGTTATTCTGCGCTTTAGGGGTACCGGTTGCGCAGGATAAGTGCGAGGGTCCTTGCACTTGTCTTAGCTATTTAGGTATCGAGATTGACACGGTAGGGGGGTGCTGTCGCTTGCCCGAGGATAAGGTGCGGAAATGGGTTTGATTACAGACTGTTTAGGAAAACGCAGGGTTCGGCTTAAACAGGTGCAGTCCTTGCTTGGTTCTCTCAATTTTGCGTGTCGGATTATCCCCATGGGTAGGATTTTCTGTCGCAAACTGTCGCGTTCTTCGCTGGCTCATGGTGCGCTGCGGCCTGGCCGGCATCTTGGGTAACGCGTGGGTTTACCAAGAACCTGCTTCTGCTGGAATTGTTCCCGATCTTAGTGGCGCTTGAGTTATGGGCCGGACGGTTCGCAAATAGGGACATTTTGTTTCTTTGCGACAACTTAGGGGTAGTGCATGCGATTAATAACCAGCGTTCCTCATCTCCGCAGGCGCTGCGATTGCATAGGCATTTAGTGTTGGTTTGTTTGCAGCGCAATATTAATTTTAGGGCTCGCCACGTACCTGGAGTTGACAATGGAATTGCGGATGCATTGTCCCGGTTCCAGTTTGACAAATTCAGGACGTTGGTTCCGGGAGCGGAGGCGGAGGGGTTACAGTGCCCACCTTCTGTCTGGCAGATGGTCGAAGCGGTTTAACGGCGTTGGCCAGGTGTGCACTGGCTCCCTCTACGCTACGAGCGTATGATGCTGCATGGCGGGATTGGTCAGCCTTTCAGAGTAGGTACGGGGTAGCAGGTGAGTCCTCGGCCGACGCCCTGTTGACCTTTGTTTGGGAGCATTACCAAAACGGTAGGTCAAAAGCGGCCATGGCTACTGCCCTTGCGGGCATCGCCTTTCACTCGCGACTCCACGGGACAACGGACCCCACGGGGTCGTTTGTCCTTTCCAGAGCGCTGAAAGGTTGGGCTAGGTTGCACCCGGCGCCTGCGGATTCACGTAGGCCTATAACGTTGCAGCTGCTAGCGGAATTGCTGCGTGTGCTACCTCGGATTGCGTCCTCGGAATTTGAGGTGGCATTGTTTAGTAGCGCGTATGCCCTGGCCTTTTTCGGGGCTTTTCGGGTGAGCGAGCTAGTGGCGAGCAGCAAGGCGTCCCGGGAATCGGGTCTGCTCTACGAGAATGTGCGCTTGCAGGAGGGCTGTTGCTCTGTAGGATTGTGCGGTCCAAGACAGATCAAACAGGTCGGGGTCGCTGGTTGTCCTTGGAGGCTCAGGGAGGTATGGGCGTTTGCCCGCTGCGGTTGACGCAAGAGTATGTGCGGTTAAGACCTCCGGGGGGCAACCAGTTGCTGGTGCACGCGCAGTTGGACCCTCTGACAAAGTTTCAGTTCTCATCGGTGTTCAAGAAATGTTTGACGGCGTTGGGCTTGCAGGAGGCGGACTTCGGTACTCATTCCTTTCGGATTGGGGCGGCTACCCATGCGGCGGCCGCTGGTTCATCACCAGCGGCTATTCGGGAGTTGGGTCGCTGGAAGTCGGCCTCCTATAAGTCCTATGTCCGTATAGATAAGTTATAAGTGCGCCTGTTGCGCTAACCCAAAAACGTGTTTACTCGTCGGTTTTTGAACGCTTACCGTTCAGGAATCGAGGGTGTGAAGCGAATTTTTAAAATTTTTCCTCCGAGGGGGCCTAATTTCAATTGGCTGTTCTACCAAGGTCCACGGGAGGTTTTTTGAGTTTTCTCCTTCACTTGGGTTTTATTGGTTACGTTGTGTTTAAGTTACAGATTATGTGCATAATCTGACATTAGGATATTTTCTTTTACAGCTGTCAGCAATTTTGGAGACCACATATGGATGGTTGGTCATTCATATGTTTTTTGGGCGGAGAAACATCCCATGGCATCTAGGGCGACTGAGATTTTTGGGTCCCGGCAATTTAGATGGTTAGGTGTTAGGGGCATGTTATGGGGTGATTTGTTGCGCGTCCTTTTTTCTAGGGAGCGCCGCTGGGGTCGCCCCAGTTGTATTATCATTCATCTGGGTGGTAATGATCTGGGCCGAGTTAAAGGCATAGACTTGATTTTGTCTATAAAGGCGGATGTGGTGGCGATACGTTGTCACTGGCCTGGGGTATGCATTGTCTGGTCGGAAATGGTGCCCCGTTTCCATTGGCGTGGTGCGGTGCGTTTCTCGGCGCTGGAGAAAGCACGCAAAAAGGTGAACTCGACGGTGTCTCTGTTTGTCAAGGCCATAGGCGGAGTGGCAATTAAGCATCCTCTGCTGGTGCTGCGGAACAGGCAGTTCTATAGAGACGATGGGGTTCACCTTTCTCCGGAAGGAGTGCAGTTTTTTCTGGAAGATATTTTCGGTCTTTTTCGTTAGAGCTAGTTAGTTTCTGGTTGGTTAAGGTTCTGTTTGCGGATGGCGGTGGCGGTTTGGAAAACCTTGGTGGCGGGAAATCGCTGCCAACCAGCTGTCACACAGGCATAAGTGGTCATTGTGGGGCTCCCTCTTTAAATGGACGGCAGGTGTGTCCTTTTCTTGCGGTTGGACATTTAGACGTTCCCCTGCGGGAACCGAACGTTTGCCAGAGAAAGAGGGGTAAGGCCAGCACAATGCGGGTTATGCGGGAAGGAGGCGGGGTATGTGTACTCCCCTCCTTGGTTTGGTGGTTTGTCATCTAGGTGACGGGTGCTGGTGTTTGGCAGCGGTTTTCTGTTTGCCATCCTCCAAACTAAAGTTAATATATATTCAATTCAATTCTAATTCGGCCTCAATTATTAGTTTAAAGAGTTGGTCAGCGATTAATAAACATCGTCTGACCTTTAACTCCAGCTACTGTGTCCGTGTCTTTATTTCAGTGTGTGGTGTGGTTTTATTTAGTGATAAGCTAGCTTAAGTAAAAGGTTTATGTAATCACAATAAAGTTATGAGCGGCTTAGATAAGCTGAAGGCTGCATAAGCCTGAGGCCATATAAGCGATCAACTTTTTGTGATTGGTTGTTAAATGACTAAGCAGTTGCTAGGCAGATCAGTTTTCCCGGTTGGTTTTTTCCTATTGGTTTAAGGGGTTGTGCATCAGGATGAAGAGGAGGGTCTTAGGTTAGTATATAGGGGGTGGCCATCTTGCTAGACTCCCTCTTGCCTTTCAGTTTATGCCCGCCCGCCCTCCCAGAATGCGTCTACGTTTTTTGTTCTTGCAGTGGGCTATTGAAAGCCAGATTGGCGGGAAATCGCTGCCAACCAGCTGTCACACAGGCATAAGTGGTCATTGTGGGGCTCCCTCTTTAAATGGACGGCAGGTGTGTCCTTTTCTTGCGGTTGGACATTTAGACGTTCCCCTGCGGGAACCGAACGTTTGCCAGAGAAAGAGGGGTAAGGCCAGCACAATGCGGGTTATGCGGGAAGGAGGCGGGGTATGTGTACTCCCCTCCTTGGTTTGGTGGTTTGTCATCTAGGTGACGGGTGCTGGTGTTTGGCAGCGGTTTTCTGTTTGCCATCCTCCAAACTAAAGTTAATATATATTCAATTCAATTCTAATTCGGCCTCAATTATTAGTTTAAAGAGTTGGTCAGCGATTAATAAACATCGTCTGACCTTTAACTCCAGCTACTGTGTCCGTGTCTTTATTTCAGTGTGTGGTGTGGTTTTATTTAGTGATAAGCTAGCTTAAGTAAAAGGTTTATGTAATCACAATAAAGTTATGAGCGGCTTATACCACGTACTAAATACATTATAATACCACGTGCTATATACATTATAATACCACGTGCTATATACATCATAATACCAGGTGCTATATACATCATAATACCACGTGCTATATACATTATAATACCAGGTGCTATATGCATCATAATATATATACATTATAATACCACGTGCTATATACATCATAATACCAGGTGCTATATACATCATAATACCAGGTGCTATATACATCATAATACCACGTACTAAATACATTATAATACCAGGTGCTTTATGCATCATAATATATATACATTATAATACCACGTGCTATATACATTATAATACCAGGTGCTATATACATCATAATACCAGGTGCTATATACATCATAATACCACGTGCTATATACATCATAATACCAGGTGCTATATACATCATAATACCACATGCTATATACATTATAATACCAGGTGCTATATGCATCATAATATATATACATTATAATACCACGTGCTATATACATCATAATACCAGGTGCTATATACATCATAATACCACTTGCTATATACATCATAATACCAGGTGCTATATACATCATAATTCCACGTGCTATATACATCATAATACCAGGTG
This sequence comes from Pseudophryne corroboree, assembly GCF_028390025.1. Lineage (NCBI taxonomy): Eukaryota > Metazoa > Chordata > Amphibia > Anura > Myobatrachidae > Pseudophryne > Pseudophryne corroboree. The sequence goes on along the minus strand of NW_026970238.1, from coordinate 187,116 downwards.
CTATATGCATCATAATATATATACATTATAATACCACGTGCTATATACATCATAATACCAGGTGCTATATACAGCATAATACCAGGTGCTATATACATCATAATACCAGGTGCTATATACATTATAATACCAGGTGCTATATACATCATAATACCACGTGCTATATACATTATAATACCACGTGCTATATGCATCATAATACCAGGTGCTATATACATTATAATACCACGTGCTATATACATCATAATACCAGGTGCTATATACATCATAATATATATACATCATAATACCAGGTGCTATATACATCATAATACCAGGTGCTATATACATTATAATACCACGTGGCACATGCTATATAATCTCACATTCCTGGATTTTGTATTCTCCATAGAGATGTGCACCGGAAATTTTTCGGGTTTTGTGTTTTGGTTTTGGGTTCGGTTCCGCGGCCGTGTTTTGGGTTCGAACGCGTTTTGGCAAAACCTCACCGAATTTTTTTTGTCGGATTCGGGTGTGTTTTGGATTCGGGTGTTTTTTTCAAAAAACCCTAAAAAACAGCTTAAATCATAGAATTTGGGGGTCATTTTGATCCCAAAGTATTATTAACCTCAATAACCATAATTTCCACTCATTTTCAGTCTATTCTGAACACCTCACACCTCACAATATTATTTTTAGTCCTAAAATTTGCACCGAGGTCGCTGGATGACTAAGATCAGCGACCCAAGTGGCCGACACAAACACCTGGCCCATCTAGGAGTGGCACTGCAGTGTCACGCAGGATGGCCCTTCCAAAAAACACTCCCCAAACAGCACATGACGCAAAGAAAAAAAGAGGCGCAATGAGGTAGCTGTGTGACTAAGCTCAGCGACCCTAGTGGCCGACACAAACACCTGGCCCATCTAGGAGTGGCACTGCAGTGTCAGGCCGGATGGCCCTTCCAAAAAATACTCCCCAAACAGCACATGACGCAAAGAAGAAAAAAAAGAGGCGCAATGAGGTAGCTGTGTGACTAAGCTCAGCGACCCAAGTGGCCGACACAAACACCTGGCCCATCTAGGAGTGTCACTGCAGTGTCACGCAGGATGGCCCTTCCAAAAAACACTCCCCAAACAGCACATGACGCAAAGAAAAATGAAAGAAAAAAGAGGTGCAAGATGGAATTGTCCTTGGGCCCTCCCACCCACCCTTATGTTGTATAAACAGGACATGCACACTTTAACCAACCCATCATTTCAGTGACAGGGTCTGCCACACGACTGTGACTGAAATGACGGGTTGGTTTGGACCCCCACCAAAAAAGAAGCAATGAATCTCTCCTTGCACAAACTGGCTCTACAGAGGCAAGATGTCCACCTCATCATCATCCTCCGATTCATCACCGTGTTCATCCCCCTCCTCACAGATTATCAATTCGTCCCCACTGGAATCCACCATCACAGCTCCCTGTGTACTTTGTGGAGGCAATTGCTGCTGGTGAATGTCTCCATGGAGGAATTGATTATAATTCATTTTAATGAACATCATCTTCTCCACATTTTCTGGAAGTAACCTCGTACGCAGATTGCTGACAAGGTGAGCGGCGGCACTAAACACTCTTTCGGAGTACACACTTGTGGGAGGGCAACTTAGGTAGAATAAAGCCAGTTTGTGCAAGGGCCTCCAAATTGCCTCTTTTTCCTGCCAGTATACGTACGGACTGTCTGACGTGCCTACTTGGATGCGGTCACTCATATAATCCTCCACCATTCTTTCAATGGAGAGAGAATCATATGCAGTGCCAGTAGACGACATGTCCGTAATCGTTGTCAGGTCCTTCAGTCCGGACCAGATGTCAGCATCAGCAGTCGCTCCAGACTGCCCTGCATCACCGCCAGCGGGTGGGCTCGGAATTCTGAGCCTTTTCCTCGCACCCCCAGTTGCGGGAGAATGTGAAGGAGGAGATGTTGACAGGTCGCGTTCCGCTTGACTTGACAATTTTCTCACCAGCAGTTCTTTGAACCCCTGCAGACTTGTGTCTGCCGGAAAGAGAGATACAACGTAGGTTTTAAATCTAGGATCGAGCACGGTGGCCAAAATGTAGTGCTCTGATTTCAACAGATTGACCACCCGTGAATCCTTGTTAAGCGAATTAAGGGCTCCATCCACAAGTCCCACATGCCTAGCGGAATCGCTCTGTGTTAGCTCCTCCTTCAATGTCTCCAGCTTCTTCTGCAAAAGCCTGATGAGGGGAATGACCTGACTCAGGCTGGCAGTGTCTGAACTGACTTCACGTGTGGCAAGTTCAAAAGGTTGCAGAACCTTGCACAACGTTGAAATCATTCTCCACTGCGCTTGAGACAGGTGCATTCCACCTCCTATATCGTGGTCAGTTGTATAGGCTTGAATGGCCTTTTGCTGCTCCTCCAACCTCTGAAGCATATAGAGGGTTGAATTCCACCTCGTTACCACTTCTTGCTTCAGATGATGGCAGGGCAGGTTCAGGCGTTTTTGGTGTTGCTCCAGTCTTCTGTACGTGGTGCCTGTACGCCGAAAGTGTCCCGCAATTCTTCTGGCCACCGACAGCATCTCTTGCACGCCCCTCTCGTTTTTTAAATAATTCTGCACCACCAAATTCAAGGTATGTGCAAAACATGGGACGTGCTGGAATTTGCCCATATTTAATGCACACACAATATTGCTGGCGTTGTCCGATGCCACAAATCCACAGGAGAGTCCAATTGGGGTAAGCCATTCTGCGATGATCTTCCTCAGTTGCCGTAAGAGGTTTTTAGCTGTGTGCGTATTCTGGAAAGCGGTGATACAAAGCGTAGCCTGCCTAGGAAAGAGTTGGCGTTTGCGAGATGCTGCTACTGGTGCCGCCGCTGCTGTTCTTGCGGCGGGAGTCAATACATCTACCCAGTGGGCTGTCACAGTCATATAGTCCTGAGTCTGCCCTGCTCCACTTGTCCACATGTCCGTGGTTAAGTAGACATTGGGTACAACTGCATTTTTTAGGACACTGGTGAGTCTTTTTCTGAGGTCTGTGTACATTTTCGGTATCGCCTGCCTAGAGAAATGGAACCTAGATGGTATTTGGTACCGGGGACACAGTACCTCAATCAAGTCTATAGTTGGCTCTGCAGTAATGATGGATACCGGAACCACGTTTCTCACCGCCCAGGATGCCAAGGCCTCAGTTATCCGCTTTGCAGCAGGATGACTGCTGTGATATTTCATCTTCCTCGCAAAGGACTGTTGGACAGTCAATTGCTTGGTGGAAGTAGTAAAAGTGGTCTTACGACTTCCCCTCTGGGATGACCATCGATTTCCAGCAGCAACAACAGCAGCGCCAGCAGCAGTAGGCGTTACACGCAAGGATGCATCGGAGGAATCCCAGGCAGGAGAGGACTCGTCAGAATTGCCAGTGACATGGCCTGCAGGACTATTGGCATTCATGGGGAAGGAGGAAATTGACACTGAGGGAGTTGGTGGGGTGGTTTGCGTGAGCTTGGTTACAAGAGGAAGGGATTTACTGGTCAGTGGACTGCTTCCGCTGTTGCCCAAAGTTTTTGAACTTGTCACTGACTTATGATGAATGCGCTGCAGGTGACGTATAAGGGAGGATGTTCCGAGGTGGTTAACGTCCTTACCCCTACTTATTACAGCTTGACAAAGGCAACACACGGCTTGACACCTGTTGTCCGCATTTCTGTTGAAATACTTCCACACCAAAGAGCTGATTTTTTTGGTATTTTCACCAGGCATGTCAATGGCCATATTCCTCCCACGGACAACAGGTGTCTCCCCGGGTGCCTGACTTAAACAAACCACCTCACCATCAGAATCCTCCTTGTCAATTTCCTCCCCAGCGCCAGCAACACCCATATCCTCCTCATCCTGGTGTACTTCAACACTGACATCTTCAATCTGACTATCAGGAACTGGACTGTGGGTGCTCCTTCCAGCACTTGCAGGGGGCGTGCAAATGGTGGAAGGCACATGCTCTTCACGTCCAGTGTTGGGAAGGTCAGGCATCGCAACCGACACAATTGGACTCTCCTTGTGGATTTGTGATTTCGAAGAACGCACAGTTCTTTGCTGTGCTTTTGCCAGCTTAAGTCTTTTCATTTTTCTAGCGAGGCTGAGTGCTTCCATCCTCATGTGAAGCTGAACCACTAGCCATGAACATAGGCCAGGGCCTCAGCCGTTCCTTGCCACTCCGTGTGGTAAATGGCATATTGGCAAGTTTACGCTTCTCCTCCGACGATTTTATTTTAGATTTTTGAGTCCTTTTTTTACTGATATTTTGTGTTTTGGATTTTACATGCTCTGTACTATGACATTGGGCATCGGCCTTGGCAGACGACGTTGATGGAATTTCATCGTCTCGTCCATGACTAGTGGCAGCAGCTTCAGCACGAGGTGGAAGTGGATCTTGATCTTTCCCTATTTTTGGAACCTCAACATTTTTGTTCTCCATATTTTAATAGGCACAACTAAAAGGCACCTCAGGTAAACAATGGAGATGGATGGATACTAGTATACTTATGGATGACGAGTGACTGACGACACAGAGGTAGCTACAGCCGTGGACTACCGTACTGCGTCTGCTAGTATAGAGATGATAATGATATAAAAAATATATATATATCACTACTGCAGGTATATATAATATAATGACGGACCTGCTGGACACTGTCAGCAGACTCCTAAACTACTAGTATGAAGAAGATAGAAAAAAAAAAACACCACAGGTGGACGAGCACTGACGACACAGAGGTAGCCACAGCCGTGGACTACCGTACTGTGTCTGCTAGTATAGAGATGATAATGATATAAAAAATATATATATATCACTACTGCAGGTATATATAATATAATGACGGACCTGCTGGACACTGTCAGCAGACTCCTAAACTACTAGTATGAAGAAGATAGAAAAAAAACCCCACCACAGGTAGGTATACAATTATGGACGAGCACTGACGACACAGAGGTAGCTACAGCCGTGGACTACCGTACTGCGTCTGCTAGTATAGAGATGATAATGATATAAAAAATATATATATATCACGACTGCAGGTATATATAATATAATGACGGACCTGCTGGACACTGTCAGCAGACTCCTAAACTACTAGTATGAAGAAGATAGAAAAAAAAACCCCACCACAGGTAGGTATACAATTATGGACGAGCACTGACGACACAGAGGTAGCTACAGCCGTGGACTACCGTACTGCGTCTGCTAGTATAGAGATGATAATGATATAAAAAATATATATATATCACTACTGCAGGTATATATAATATAGTGACGGACCTGCTGGACACTGTCAGCAGACTCCTAAACTACTAGTATGAAGAAGATAGAAAAAAAAAACCCACCACAGGTAGGTATACAATTATGGACGAGCACTGACGACACAGAGGTAGCTACAGCCGTGGACTACCGTACTGCGTCTGCTAGTATAGAGATGATAATGATATAAAAAATATATATATATCACTACTGCAGGTATATATAATATAATGACGGACCTGCTGGACACTGTCAGCAGACTCCTAAACTACTAGTATGAAGAAGATAGAAAAAAAACCCCCACCACAGGTAGGTATACAATTATGGACGAGCACTGACGACACAGAGGTAGCTACAGCCGTGGACTACCGTACTGCGTCTGCTAGTATAGAGATGATAATGATATAAAAAATATATATATATCACTACTGCAGGTATATATAATATAATGACGGACCTGCTGGACACTGTCAGCAGACTCCTAAACTACTAGTATGAAGAAGATAGAAAAAAAACCCCCACCACAGGTAGGTATACAATTATGGACGAGCACTGACGACACAGAGGTAGCCACAGCCGTGGACTACCGTACTGCGTCTGCTAGTATAGAGATGATAATGATATAAAAAATATATATATATCACGACTGCAGGTATATATAATATAATGACGGACCTGCTGGACACTGTCAGCAGACTCCTAAACTACTAGTATGAAGAAGATAGAAAAAAAAAACCCACCACAGGTAGGTATACAATTATGGACGAGCACTGACGACACAGAGGTAGCTACAGCCGTGGACTACCGTACTGCGTCTGCTAGTATAGAGATGATAATGATATAAAATATATATATATATCACTACTGCAGGTATATATAATATAATGACGGACCTGCTGGACACTGTCAGCAGACTCCTAAACTACTAGTATGAAGAAGATAGAAAAAAAAACCCACCACAGGTAGGTATACAATTATGGACGAGCACTGACGACAAAGAGGTAGCTACAGCCGTGGACTACCGTACTGCGTCTGCTAGTATAGAGATGATAATGATATAAAAAATATATATATATCACTACTGCAGGTATATATAATATAATGACGGACCTGCTGGACACTGTCAGCAGACTCCTAAACTACTAGTATGAAGAAGATAGAAAAAAAAAACCCCACCACAGGTAGGTATACAATTATGGACGAGCACTGACGACACAGAGGTAGCTACAGCCGTGGACTACCGTACTGCGTCTGCTAGTATAGAGATGATAATGATATAAAAAATATATATATATCACTACTGCAGGTATATATAATATAATGACGGACCTGCTGGACACTGTCAGCAGACTCCTAAACTACTAGTATGAAGAAGATAGAAAAAAAAACCCACCACAGGTAGGTATACAATTATGGACGAGCACTGACGACAAAGAGGTAGCTACAGCCGTGGACTACCGTACTGCGTCTGCTAGTATAGAGATGATAATGATATAAAAAATATATATATATCACTACTGCAGGTATATATAATATAATGACGGACCTGCTGGACACTGTCAGCAGACTCCTAAACTACTAGTATGAAGAAGATAGAAAAAAAAAACCCCACCACAGGTAGATATACAATTATGGACGAGCACTGACGACACAGAGGTAGCTACAGCCGTGGACTACCGTACTGCGTCTGCTAGTATAGAGATGATAATGATATAAAAAATATATATATATCACTACTGCAGGTATATATAATATAATGACGGACCTGCTGGACACTGTCAGCAGACTCCTAAACTACTAGTATGAAGAAGATAGAAAAAAAAAACCCACCACAGGTAGGTATACAATTATGGACGAGCACTGACGACACAGAGGTAGCCACAGCCGTGGACTACAGTACTGCGTCTGCTAATATAGAGATGATAAAGATGATAGAGATGAACAAAAAAAATATAACACTACTGCAGGTAAATATTTATATAATATAATGAATGACGGACCTGCTGGACACTGTCAGCAGAATGCGTTTATAGAATAAAAAAAAAAAACACCACAGGAGTGTTTAACTTTTTCAGGCAGACAATATACTGGTGGTCACTGGTCAGTCACACTGGCAGCAAAAGTGTGCACTGTACTCCTGCTATAACTGCACCCCAGTCTCCCCCACAATTCAGCTGTGTGAGCAGTGAGCACTCAGCACAGTCAGATATACATAGATGATATTATCATGCAGCACACTGAGGCTGAGCACAGATATGGTATGTGACTGTGTATCGTTTTTTTTTTCAGGCAGAGAACGGATTATATTAAATAATAAAGTGGTCAGTCACTAGTAACTAACTATCAGCAAAACTCTGCACTCTGAGTACTCCTAATGCTCCCCAAAATTACTAAGTAATCAACTCAAGTGTCTCTATCTACTAACGGAGAGGACGCCAGCCACGTCCTCTCCCTATCAATCTCAATGCACGTGTGAAAATGGCGGCGACGCGCGGCTCCTTATATAGAATCCGAGTCTCGCGATAGAATACGAGCCTCGCGAGAATCCGACAGCGGGATGATGACGTTCGGGCGCGCTCGGGTTAGCCGAGCAAGGCGGGAAGATCCGAGTCTGCCTCGGACCCGTGTAAAAAGGCTGAAGTTCGGGGGGGTTCGGATTCCGAGGAACCGAACCCGCTCATCTCTAATTCTCCATACATCACATAAATGAAATTCCACAAATAGATGTGAGAAAGCGGAAGCTGGGGAATGGACTGTTTGTCAGTAAAAGAAATCTTATCAAGATGAGGGTCTGGAGCAAGATTAAAATCCCCCATAAGAAGCAATGCACCTTTTTAAACTTCCTGCAAATGTTAAAGGAAGGCTTTAAGAAATGGGGGCTGTCTGTTCTCAGGAGCATAAAGTGACACGAGTAGCGTACGTATTACCAATCTTCCCAACTACATCAGATATTTACCATCGCAGTTTGCACACTTGCTTTCCTGCGGAAAAGGACAGGATTTATGAAAGTGGATGGTACAGGACATTGGATAATTGGGACTAGTAAATTGAGGGGAATTGGAAATTTGACTCTTGAATATCTACCACCTTTATGGGGAGAGTTAAGACCCTTTACATTAAGACATATAAATGTTGCCATTATAGAGAGACATCAGGGGTATGTATAAAACATCTAGGGTCGGGATCTGTATGAAAAGCCGGCAGTCGGGATCCCGGGCGTCAGTATACCGACAGTGAGATCCCGGCCACCGGTATGCCCCTTGTGGGCTCGCTGCGATCTTCACTCTGCGGGCACGGTTGCTCACTGCGCATTCCACAGGTTATATTCTCCCTCTATGGCGTCGTGGTTACCCACAGAGGGAGACTAGCCCGTGGTGACAGGATTCCAGCGTCAGTATTTCACCGCTAGTCGGGATTCCGAAGTTTGTGACGTCCGTGATCCTGACTAGCCGTATTGCAACCGCTGTATAACTGTATAAAATGAAGTACATTCTGGAGGGCAGGTGCACACTTCAAATATAGCAAACAACAATGAGGAACTAAAGATTCCATTACTAAGGTACCGTGACGGACACATAAGAGAAAGTGGTGGGCGGGCCTAAGGAGAGATCCCACCATCAACCCCAAATATCAATAAAAGATACAAAATATAGTTATCTTAGCAACATGTTATAAAGATATATTGAGTATTTATGAGGGTTAGGGTTATGGCAATCATGATCTCAATGTAACCTAACAAGTAGAAGAAAAGAACATGACCATTGGTCCCTTAGAATCTTACAATCACAAATATAAGATTAACAGAGTATTGGAATGTAAATCAGACTAGTTTTGCCCAATTGCTTGAGTATGTTATTGAGGCATAACTAAACATATTACCCTGTAAAGGACGCTAGACCCCATAACGTATAACAAATATTAGCTCCAAAAGAACCGTAGTATTAAGGAGGAACATATTGTAATGGAGAGCAAACAATCAGTATGAATACCAGTATGAGAAGAAATGTCCCAACGTTGAAGTAATAAGTAACTCAGGATGTAGACTGTGTCCTGTGGATTTTCAACTCATGACAGAAGACCACTCTTTTGGGATTAGTTTAGGTGAAGTGGTAGGAAGGCTGTCAATAGAGATGTCCCTGTGCCATCCTCAGGTGTATGTATAAAGGTTCCATTTCACATCACAAATGTAGGAAAGCCCCATTTATGTTGCACATTTTCACTTTTCATAGGGCAGATGTAATTGGGTAGAATGAGGGCCTTTTGGCCATCGTCACTGGAGAAATGTCTGGAAATATCTGAAGAGAATCCAGGCACTCAGCTGTGGATGAAGAAGGAAGGGCAGCCCAACGAATGCATTCTGAAAAAGTGGACTCTGAGAAGAGTATCTCTAGGCGCTTTAGTAGGGGCCTGTTTACATTTTGGAAGTCTATGGATTCTATCAGTCATAAGATCCGATACAGAAGTCACCGCAAGCTGAAAGAGGTCCATAGTAAAGCCATATAACTCGGTATTTGGAACAGAATCCAGTATGCTCCTTATTTTTGCATTGTCTCTTCTAGGTTGATCTTCTAAATCAATTACTTTACCATGGATAGAGACCACTTCTTCCTGAAGAGTATCATGTGCTATAATTAGATCATTATGAGACGCAACAAGCTCAGCCATTTTGTTTTTCAAGTGGTCTGTTCGAGATCCAATCTTACTTATAGCAGCCATCCTGAGGAAGCCTTTGACAGGCGAAATGCATTGATTGCGGAGGAATCGATCCGGCTCCAGTGTTTGCAGAGACGATTATACGGAGCCACGAAAGTCTGCCTGCAGACTACAGATCAATCCACTATACCACCAACAAGGACTCCCCATACAGCGGCAACTGCGTTGAGGTAGGCAAAGGGTAAATCCCTAACCTAGCGCTTTTCATTTGTCAGAGACATACGGGGACATAAAATACAGGACTGCAGCATCAGCATTGCCCTGCATGCAGGGACGTTTGCAGCGACAGGACAAGTCTTGACACTACAGAGACTATATTTTTTGTGTGAACCACCAGATAAAGAACCTGTTACAATAAGGAATGATACAAAACAAGAACTTTATTTCCTTTTACTAAAGACTGTCGGAATAATAGGCCACAGACGTTATCCATTACCAGTGGGGTAAAATGCTTTTGCAGTGCGCCCACAGGCATTGTATATGCTTGTCCACGTGTTACATGTTTGTTGTGTGTACCGATACTAGGGAGGAAGTCGATTAGATATTCACACCCACCTTTGCACTTAGTAATCATTTAATTTGATTTTATATTTATTTATACTAATAAATTGGTAATTTTATTCATAACCTCTGTCTCATTGTGGACATTCTTTGTAGGCATAGAGCCCAAAATCTACATACTTAAGCTAGGGGTGCGCTAAACACCATATCTACCATTTACTTATAGCAAAGACTGAATATTAGATTTACGTTCTGTAGTTATAACATAGAGTGTATGGAGAGTAGTGTAACAGGTCCGTCCAGAGCGTCTAGTGCCTCTTGGGCCAATGTAGCCGGGCTGTGCCATTGAGGAGAAACCAGTGATGTTGTAGCAGGCTCAGATGGAGGCTGATGTGGGCGCTCTTTACCCCCTGAGTATAAGGTACCAAAAAAGTGAACAGGTGGAGATAATTTGGCAGCTTGAATTTTTTCTTGGAGGCCTGGTATACCAGCTTCAGAGCAGCAGTCCACACAAATAGAAAATGATACAGAGGGAGAGCAGTAATACAGAAGAGATAGGCTACATCGGGATAAAGCTAACATTCTTAATAGGGGTGACAGGGGGGTCCAGGGTTGGACTGGCCCACAGGGGTACAGGGAAACCACCGGTGGACCCCTCTGCCTGGGGGCCCCTCCTCCTCCTCTAGGGATCAGGTTCCAGACTGTGCACTTGAATTATACATACTGTATGTTACCGTATTCTACATAGAACTATGGTGTATTTTCTACAGTGCATTGCTGCTATTAATCTGGCACATTATAATGCATGCACTAGCAGTATTTACTACGTATATTTATCAAGGGGCTCAGATAATGCACTCTCTAATGGTTAGCAAAGCCTCTGTGTCGGCTGGCCACACCCACTCTGGAAATGCCACACCCCTAAGCATGGGCCCCCACCATTACATACCCCCGGTGGGCCCTTCATTCCCCAGTCCGACACTGGGGGTGTCTAAGTCATAATGGAGTGTAGCTCAAACAGCACACTGTAAAGTCAAATTAAGGGCCTAATTCAGGTTGGATTGCAAACTCGGTATTTTTACGATCGGCCCGCGAGTGCATGCGCTGCGTCTGCCCTGCCCATGTGCCCGCACTTTCTGCGGGGGGCAGCTGATAATGCGATCACCTCTGCCTGTCAATCAGGTAGAGGCAGTCACAAGGCGGGGCGGGTGGGCAACGCTCCATTTCCAGGGAGGAGACGAAGCGTTGGGGGGGCGGTGCAGCATGAATGGGGGCGTGTACACGGTGGCTGTATGACGTCAAGATCGCGATCAAGAACGTGGCGGTGGGACTCCTGTGGGTGCAGTTAAGCTGCGCCGGCAGGAGCTGTCCTCTGTAGAATGTCACGGCTGAACTTGTTTGTGCACCTGGACTAGGACTGGACACTGGGTCTGGTCGAGCACTGTGGACAGAACTGGGATGGCTTAAGAATAGGTCTGCTCATACCGGCATGGCATGGTAGTATGAACGTTGATGGCAGGTGACCGGCTATGGGTACTGGAACACTGATGGTCGGAGCCACCAGTGCAGTGGATAGCAGGGTTGTCACCTATGGCGAGAGTTACGCGAGGACTGGTGAGTAGATGGAATGCTGGGAGGACCAGCAATGCAGCAGATGCCGGGTCACTGGCTGGAACTAGTGTGGTAGCTGTCAGGAAGTTGAAGTCTATGGCAATAATTGCAGACGAAGGCTGAGGACATAGCCAGATTAAGGGGGGGATGCAGGGCATACAGTTCCCCGGGCCCCCCTTTGTCAGGGGGCCCTCCGGCCAGAGCACACTGACATCACTAGCTTTCCCTCTTAAGCAGCAGCAGCAGAACCAGTAGCCAGAATACCAGCAGAGCAGTATGCAGTACAGGCAGAGACACAGGAATATCATGTTTTATGAGCTACAGGCAGAGCTTTCTGACCAGAGGAGAGATAGGAGGGTGGAGAGAGCTGTAAGTGACACAGGGATCCCAGCTTCTCCTCCTCCTCCTGCCTGGGTCTCTGAATCCTGTGTGAACTGTTATGCAATTAAACCATTTGGGTCTAGCGATATAGACACACACACACACGCACACACACACACACACACACACACACACACACACACACACACACAGAGTCCTCCTGAGTCCTGTCCCAGTGTGTAAGTAGTACAGAGGCTGCTGCTATTCTTGCATGTGACAAAATAAATTATTTTATTTGTCTGTGTATTTAAAGGTTAAGTTGTCTTTGTTCCACTACAAGAAAAGTTTATAAAATAGTATTTCAGTTAGGTGGAGCTATAAACAGTACACAACCATTATTAAGCTATTAGTAAAAACTGAAATACACCATTGGTTTAAATATTATATACACAATCTTCACCTCCCACCATGACCCATTCCAGGAGGGACAACATGCTCTCTACCTGGACTTCCTTCTTAATTTATGATTGCAATCACCTGTGATGAAATACTTTTCTTATCAATTAAATAGTTCAACACAGGTTACGCCAATCATATATTAAGAGGGAAGTCCATGTAGAGAGCATTTTGTCCCTCCTGGAATGGGACATGTTGGGAGGTATGCTCAATTTAATATACATTCCCCACCTTCCATCAGGGCCCCCCTGTCTTAAGTGCCCTGGGCACCCTCCAGGCTTAATCCGGCCCTGGCTGAGGACATCAGCAATAACTTTTAGAAGAAGCTCGGGGCATCAGCAAAAATGGTAGATGAAACTATGGAGAGAGATGAGGGTATCAGCAATGACTGTAGACGAAGCTAAGGATGTTGGCAATACTTGTAGACGAAGCTGAGTACACCAGCAATACTTGTTTCCAGATGCTGGGCAGCTGAGGTAGCGCAATGGGGATTCTGTATGCTGTGCAGTGCAGTGTCAGCACTGCTGGTTTCCCAGTAGCTGTGATGCGGCGGTTCTGCACAATGGATACTGCAAAGTTGTGGACAGCAGTGGCAGGTTTTCTGGATACTATGGTGTGTTACCTTGTGCAGTGGTGAACTAGCAGCTAGCAAGAACCAGCAGAGTCTCTAATGCTGCTAGGGATATTGGATAGTCCCTCTGGGTCACTGGATCACTGAGTCTGGAGATGTCAGGATGTAGTGGCAGCGATGGCCCTTTCAATCATCCAGGGAGTCAGGCAGTGCGGGGGATGGTAACTTGCACTTAGTCTATTACCAGCAGGAGATTCTGGAGCTCACTCCAGGCTGAGAGACACCAAAGCACTGACAGCTTGCTAGTGCTGAGAGCTGGAACTTATACCCGGTGCTTGCAGCTGAGTGGATGAGCAGCTCACATGATGCGTAAGAGACTCCGGGTTGGCTCTCAGGGATTCAGCTGGCTGGAGACTGTCATGGCGCTGCCCATGGAGGAGAGCAGTGGGACCTCCAGTGTGCTGCGGCCTGGACCAACGGCCGCCAGCAGGGAGATTCAGGAGCACAATCATGGAAACCGCAGCAACGTGCTGGAATGAGGGAACGCGTCCAGGCTTGCGGCAGAGATAAACCAAGGCGCGGCTGTGAAGCGCAGGTAACCTCCGTTCCGTGACAGAAATTGCGATATGAAGGGGGGTGGAGGCTCTGGTCAGCATGCTGGGGCAGCCCCTTACTGAATTAGCGCGGTAGCAGAAATGTAGATTCCAGCACAAAATGTCACGCTAGAAGAAATCACTAATGAACAAAACCTTGAGGTAAATTGTGAAACGAGCAATGACCGTGATTTACCTGGACTCGAAGGGCATTAAACTCTGGCACCCATTTCTCAAGCCAAGTACCAGCCAACCAGCTCCTAACTGTCATGTTACAGGCTGTGTTTGAAAAATGACAGTTAGGAGCTGATTGATTCATACTTTATTACGGAGTTACTTATAAATCTGGGCCTCTGTGTGTAGACTAGTAAGGTATGAGGTGAGATAATACCTTGTATGATGAGAGCAGCTGGATTTATCATATATATATAAAACAGCGGTAGAATCGCTCCTCTGTTACTTCCCATACATAGTAATTAGTCACAACTGAGAAAGTTACTAAGACCAGGACTTTCTGGCAGGGACGGACTTTTCGGCCCCTGGTATTTTTGTGTGCACGTGTGAAAGGGAGCACGCAGAGACTGTTCACGGGGGTGTGCTGCAAATCTGGGGGGCGTGGACTTGCGGCATGCCCCCATGTTTCTTTGAAGGGGGCGGTTTGGGACGGGGGGACATTGCTCACGGGGGCATGCCGCAATTAAGGGGGGGTGGGGCACATCACCATATTTATTAAACACAGACACTTCGAGCAGGGAGGAAAACAGAAGCCGGAAGTTGCGCTCTCTATGTGCCAGATGGGCAATACGGCCCTGCTGTCTGATGTGGTTCAACATTGCTTTCAATTCCTACTGTAATTGGAGCAAATTGAGGATCTGAATAGAATGAGAAGAAAGAGCGGTGGAATTGCTCACACACTACTGTACTTCTAGGGGTAGCAGCTGATTTACTGACGGACATAGATCTGTTCCTCAATAATGATACTCACTCCTTCCCTCTTCTCTATGATTCACTTTTACACATACTCAATTTAACACATGGTGACATACAGGCTTGGACTGGCCCACAGGGGAAACCACCGGTAGGCCCACTGCCTGGGGCCCCTCCTCCTCTAGGGATCAGGTTCTAGACTGTATATATATTATACATATGTTACCTTATACTGCACAGGATTATGATGTATTCTCTACAGTACATTGCTGGCATTAAGCTGGCACATTATCATGCATGCACTAGCATTAATTACTATATAAATTATCAAGGAGTCCAGACCAGGTACTCTATAATGGTTAGCCAAACTCTGTGGTGGCTGGCCACACCCCCTTTGGAGGCTGGCCACACCTCTAATAATGGGCCTCTACCACTGCATACCCCCGGTGAGCCCTTCATGCTCCAGTCCGACACTGGTGGCATATCAAGAGTTAACGTCATTATAGAACTGGCAATCACTGGCTCACTTAAACATACCTCCCAGCTCTGCAGACAAGGAAGGTGGGACGCTCATGAGGCGGAGCCGCGTGCGCGACCTGGAAAGGGGGTGTGGCCTCTGTAGAGCGGGCGTGGTCTTGTGAGCACTGAGCCATTTAGCAGCATATTGGGGGCATGCCCAGCGCTCCCCTCCTCACCTCCCAGCAGTGAATATATGCCATGCGCACGGCATCTATTCCGCAATCACTCGATGCTTTGAGAGCAGCGGGTGATCAAAGGATCTCCCAACTGCCCCCCCCCCCCCGCACCGCAGGATACTGCGACCCGTGGGTGGGACAGCGGACGGAACAGTGTCCAAATAGCGGGACTGTCCCGCTGAAATCGGGACAGTTGAGAGGTATGCGTACTGTAACTGTCTATACTACGACTGGCTACATTTGCTCTGCAGTACCCTTAACCAGGAGGATGTTCCTCCCATAGGTGGGACCACTAACATTTCCTGTTCCCACCCCCACTCTCTATGTGTAATAGTATAGGGTATATAAGGGGATACAGGTCCCATCTAAACCACAGAAACTACAGAAGGGGTCTCTGAGTCCCGCACAGGACCAGGATGCTCTGTGGATGATTACTTTGCTTTTTTCATCACATATTTGGGATCACCCAGTGTATACAGCAAACATAGTAATGTACTTCCCCCTCCCTCTCCACCTCTCTCTCTCTCTCTCTCTCTCTCTTTTACCTCCACCTCTCTCTCTTCCCTCCCCCTCTCCACCTCTTTCTCTTCCCTCCCCCTCTCCACCTCTCTCTTCCCTCCCCCTCTCCACCTCTCTCTCTTCCCTCCCCCTCTCCACCTCTTTCTCTTCCCTCCCCCTCTCCACCTCTCTCTTCCCTCCCCCTCTCCACCTCTCTCTCTCTCTCTCTCTCTCTCTCTCTTCCCTCCACCTCTCTCTCTTCCCTCCCCCTCTCCACCTCTCTCTCTTCCCTCCCCCTCTCCACCTCTCTCTCTTCCCTCCCCCTCTCCACCTCTCTTCCCTTCCCCTCTCCACCTCTCTCTCTTCCCTCTCCCTCTCCACCTCTCTCTCTTCCCTCCCCCTCTCCACCTCTCTCTCTCTCTCTTCCCTCCACCTCTCTCTCTTCCCTCCCCCTCTCCACCTCTCTTCCCTCCCCCTCTCCACCTCTCTCTCTTCCCTCCCCCTCTCCACCTCTCTCTTCCCTCCCCCTCTCCACCTCTCTCTAATCCCTCCCCCTCTCCACCTCTCTCTCTTCCCTCCCCCTCTCCACCTCTCTCTCTTCCCTCCCCCTCTCCACCTCTCTCTCTTCCCTCCCCCTCTCCACCTCTCTCTCTCTCTCTTCCCTCCCCCTCTCTTTTTCACTCTCTCTGGGACTCTCAATCCACCTGAGCTCAACCAGACCCCCTGCATTGGTAACACGTACCTCCTAACTGTCCCGATTTCGGCGGGACAGTCCCGCTCATTGGACACTGTCTAGCTGTCCTTCCCATGGGTCGCAGTGTCCCGCGGGTGGGTGGGCGGGCAGTTGGGAGAGGTAGTGATCACCGCTTCTCTGCTTTGCAAAGCAGCCGGTGATCACACTGAATTGATGGCGTGCGCATGCACAAGGAGGGGACCCGGGGACTGTCCAGCAGCTCATGAGCGCAGGACATGCCCCCAAAATAACGAAAATGGGGGTCGCAGCAATAGGCCCCGCCCCTTAGCGCTAGACCCACCCCTCTACCTGAAGCTCTGCCCCTTTTTTGGCTGTGGCCACGCCTTCGACGCGGCGTGTCCAGACTCCCACGCGACAGAAGTTGGAAGGTATGGTAGCATGTGTGGTCTTGTTAAGCAGGGCCAGGCCTGGTTAGTACTTGGACGGGAGACCACATGGCAATACCGGGGGGCCAGGCTTGAGCTCTGTGTGATAAAAGCAGATCGCTTTCATTTTGTCTATATTTCTATCATCACTGACCCACATTTTCTATGCTCTCACACACCTGTTCACTGTTCTTAGAAACACACCGGTGGGACGTGGGACATATGATTCTGACACACCTATCCTGTATACCTGCAAAACATTACTATAAAGCAACACTTAAGCCCTTTGGGTGTTTTGTTCATACGTTTGTAAATCCAGCCATAAGGACACAGAGACATGTGAGTTCACTGCTGTGCTGTTTATTCCATCACCAACTCCAGACACACTGCACACTGGACCACCCACTTCCCAGCATCCCCCTGGTCCCAGGGACCATCACTGAAGATTGAGGCTTACACCTATTAGTAAGGGAGTGTCTACAAATATTAAGCATTCTAATACACTAACATCACATCCTCTTTTCTTTAAAGATAAGCCCTGTACGCTTCAATGCAACAATTAACAACGTCATATTAAGAACATCATCTAAAACGTTTCAATGAGTCTCTCAGGTCTGCGTATTTCCCTTTTGGGTCTTTCATACACAGTCTGTGTTTCATCGACCATGTTAGACCTTTCTAGAATCGTGGTTTGTTCGCCAATATCAGGATCATCATACATGTCAGATGAAGGGTATTCTTCAGTCATGTTGTCTTCATTATGGTTAGGTTGAGATCTTAAATCCACCCGATTTCTTCTTACTTCCGTACCATGCTCTGTACGTATAGTATAAGATCTTGGTGCTACTTGTGCTTGCACAATACCTTTCTGCACCCAAATACCTTTCTCGTGATCTCTGAGACGGACTTGGTCACCCGATTTTAGATCAGATAAGCGTTTTGTTTGCCTGTCATGGAACAGTTTCTGTTTTGCCTGTTGACGTTCCTTACTCAGTCTGACCAACGCTGAGTTATGTGTATTAAGCAGTTCATCATGTATCGGGAGATTTGCTCTAATCTTCCTTCCTATCAGCATTTGTGCAGGAGAAAGTCCATTCTGTAAAGGTGTACTGCGGTAGCTTAAAAGACTTTTGTAGAAATCTTCTTTACCTTCTTGAGCTTTTTTTCATGAGACTCTTTACAGTTTTTACTGAACTTTCCACCAACCCATTTGAGCGTGGATAGTGGGGACTTGACGTAGTATGGACAAATTCCCACTCATCAGCAAATTGTCTAAATTTAGCACTGGAAAACTGAGGACCATTGTCAGTGAACACTTCCATAGGAACACCAGGCCTTGCAAAGATTGACTTCATGCAATTGATTACGGCTTTACTAGTAGTTGTATGTAGTGTCTTCACCTCAGGGTAGTTAGAGTAATAATCAATCACGACAATGTACGTTTTCCCATTACAATCAAACAAATCTGCGCCAACTTTCTGGTACGGTCTCTCTGGCACTGCGTGAGGACTCAGTGGCTCGACTTGTTGTTTAGGTCTATACGTAAGACATAATTCACATGTAGCTGTAGTCTGTGCTATGTCTTGGTTCATTCTTGGCCAATACATAACTTCACGCGCTCTCCGCTTACATTTTTCTTCTCCTAAGTGGCCTTCATGTATCTTGCACAGCATAGTTTTTCTTAGTCGTGCAGTTATGACAAACCTATTGCCTTTGTAAATAATACCATCGACAACTGTAAGGTCACTGCGGTACATCCAATAATCATGGATAGACAGAGTGCACGCATGCTGGGCAACCTTTCAGAATGATATCTTTCAACACTTTCATTGTGTCATCTGTCTCAGTTTCTTTCCTAATCTGTTCTTGTCTTGCAAGAGACACTGGTAGAGAAGCTACGATCAAATTAACATAGGCTTCTATCTCTTCATCCATCAGACTTTTGGAACCTTCACTTTTGTCCACAGCACGAAAAAGTGTATCAGCAATGTACATGTATTTGCCGGGACAGTACAGCAAGTGTACATCATATTTCTGTAGTCTGATAAGCTCATGGGACAGTCATGTAATGATTTAGTCATGATAGCTATCAATGGCTTGTGGTCAGTTTCTACTGTAAATGTTTGACCATACACAAACTGATGAAATCGCTCACATGCATATGTATGTGATCGCTAGAAGTTCTTTTTCTATCTGAGCATACCTTGTTTCAGCACTTGTCAGTGCTCTTGATGCATAGATTACTGGTTGCCATGTATCCTCATGTTCTTGTAACAGCACTGAGCCTAGGCCAAATTGCGAAGCATCTGCTGAAATTCTTATTCTTTTCGCAGGATCAAAGAATTTTAGCACTGGTTGCTCTGTAATGATCTGTTTCAAGTTTTGCCAACTTTCTTCTTGTTCATGTGACCACATCCACTCGTTATATTTGTCCAACAACCATCTAAGAGAGGCTGTTCGTTCAGAGAGTTGAGAAATAAACTTTCCTAAGTAAGTAATCATTCCTAGGAATCTTCTGACGTCATCTTTGTTGTTAGGATGTTCCATGTTCACTATGGCTGATATTTTCCTTGGGTCTGGTTTTACACTTTGATCCGAGACCACGTCGCCCATAAAGGTAAGTATATTAACGCCAAGTTCACATTTGTCCTTGTTTAGCTTTAGATTCACTTTCTTGACAAGTTCCATTACTTGTCTCAATCTAGAATCATGTTCTTCCTTTGTAGATCCCCAAACAATAATGTCATCCATCATCGTGTCAACACTTGGAATATGTTCAAAAATCATGTGTATCTTTTTGTGATATACTTCTGGAGCAGACAATATTCCATATGGTAGTCAAAGAAATCTGTATCTACCTTCTGGTGTATTAAATGTACAAAGCTTTGAGCTGGCCTCATCTAGCTTCATTTGCCAGAATCCTGATGATGCGTCCAATTTACTGAATTATTTTGTCCTGCAAATTGCGACATGATTTCATCTCTGGTTGGTAGTTTGAAATGTTCTCGTTTAATAGCTTTGTTTAAATCTCTGGGGTCTAGACATATTCTGAGTTGTCCATTTTTCTTTTCAACAATTACTAAGGAGCTTACCCATTCAGTAGGCTCATCAACTTTCTGTATCACACCCAAGGCTTCCATGCGATTTAACTCTTGTTTCAGATTTTCTCTCAGCGCAAACGGCACTTTTCTACAGGGGTGTATCACTGAAGAAACTTGCGTGTCTATATTTATTTTATGCTCTACAGGCAAACAACCTAGACCTTCAAACAAGTCTCTGTATTCTGTAAACATCGATTTGCAGTCATCTTCTACTTGTGATGTCACTATAAAAACTTTCTTGAACAAGCTTAGTTTCTCACAGGAACTTAATCCTAGAATCGGTTGCACATTTTTATCCACAATCAGTAGAGATGTTTTAAACTGTTGTCCCTTATATTTCAGTGTCACTAAGCATGTACCTTTCACAAGAATTTCCTCCCCAGTGTACCCTGTAACTTTCACTTTGGCTGGATGAATTTTAGGTTTTATTCTAAAAGTCTTATAGTCTTGAAACTATATTAAATTCACCTGCGCGCCAGTATCAAGCTTAAAGGGAATGACAATCTCATTTACAGTTAAAGGGACAATCCATTCTTTCTTATCTGCACTGCAAAGTTCAATGCAATCCACAAAGAATTCATCTGTTTAATAGCATGCACTTTGGTTTCACTTTTCATTTTACAGCATTTGGCAAAGTGATTAAGTCTACCACATTTCATGCAGGTTTTACCATAAGCCGGGCACATTTTAGGATTGTGAGCATTTCCACATCTACTACACATTTCCTTATTAGACTGTGGCTTAGACTGCTTAATTCTTAATAATGGAGGTTTGCTTGGCTCTGTTGTCTGCACTACATGTACATCAGCATCAGCTTCCTTGTGTAACGTTTTGGCTTGAAATCTAGTTATTTCTGCAGATCTACACATAGGGGGTAATTCCAAGTTGATCGTAGCAGGATTTTTGATAGCAATTGGGCAAAACCATGTGCACTGCAGGGGAGGCAGATATAACATGTGCAGAAAGAGTTAGATTTGGGTGGGTTATTTTATTTCTGTGCAGGGTAAATACTGGCTGCTTTATTTTTACACTGCAAATTAGATTGCAGACTGAACACACCCCACCCAAATCTAACTCTCTCTGCACATGTTATATCTGCCTCCCCTGCAGTGCACATAGTTTTGCCCAATTGCTAACAAAAATCCTGCTGCGATCAACTTGGAATTACCCCCATAGTCACTGCCTTGTCTAGTGTTAGGTCTTGCTCTCTCAGCAGTCTCTCTCTGAGTCCATTATCAGGTATTCCACAGACAATACGATATCTAATCAGTGAATCCTTTAAATCACCGAACTCACAGGTTTTACTGAGTGATTGAAGCTCTGTAACATACTGATCAAACCCATCTACAGACTTCTGATCACATGTGAAAAACTTATATCTTTCATATGTCACATTTGTCCTTGGCACAAAGTAATCTTCAAACTTTTACATTGTAGAAGATAGCACCATATTCTGCCCCTCAGCAAACTGAAAACTATTATAAATGTCCAGCACATCCTCTCCTATCACATGGAGGAAAATGGATGCCTTAGTTTTGTCAGCCTCTGTATCAGCTCCACATGCAGCAAGATATATATTAAACCTTTGCTTAAATCTTTTCCAGTTATCAGACAAGTTACCAGACATCAGCATGCCGGTTGGAGGAGCTAGTTTATCCATGGTTACTCACTGTTTGAAGAGAGGAGCACACGGCAGGCTTTGCAGACACAGAGTATCCCAGCCACAGACGTCTGCAGGATTCTGTCAAGCTCTGAGAGCACTAGCAGTCCAAGTTAAACTTCTTCTGACACCATGTTTTGTTCATATGTTTGTAAATCCAGTCATCAGGACACAGAGACATGTGAGTTCACTGCTGTGCTGTTTTTATTCCATCACCAACTCCAGACACACTGCACACTGGACCACCCAGTTTCCAGCATCCCCCTGGTCCTAGGGACCATCACTGAAGATTGAGGCTTACACCTATTAGTAAGGGAGTGTCTACAAATATTAAGCATTCTAATTCACTAACATCACATTGGGGTCATAATTAGTTCTTTTCAACACAATTGTTGCCTATCAGGGGCTTTTTAAGAGAGGAGGAGGCCCGTTTGCAGACTCCGGGAGACTACTGTGAAAGTGCAGGTCTCCAGAAACATGGCCCCCGCCATGGTTCCAGAGACTAGTTACCTACTGCACATGCATGGCGGCCATTTTGGGAGTATTTTTTTCACGGCTGCTGCAGCTCCAGTGCCCATCGTGGGACGCTGGAAAAGTTAGGATTAAAACAACATGGGTGCAGTGTGGAGCCCCCTGAACCTAGGCACCCATGTGCGCTGCATACATTGCACCCATGATAGAAAAGCCAATGCTGCCTATACATTTGGGATCACAAATACTATAAAACATCTTCCAGATAGAGGTCGGGATGTACTAAAGGAAACATTTGGTAGAAAAAATAGTTTTACCACATTTTCAAATGTGCTAACCCCCGACCACCCACTTCACGATGCAGAGGGTAATGCCAACTTTTTCTGGCACTGCCCTATATCTTTCACATTCCGCCCAGGGCTGCTCACACCAGTCCCCCCTCACCTGTATGCTGGCAGCCTCCCGATGTGCTCCCAGATCCTCCAAACTCCTCCTCCCCCGCAACACAGCCAGCTGAGGAGGAGGAGCCCCAGGACTGGCTGCAGGCATAATCTCCCTGTGCTAGTAGGTGCCAGACGCCCCCGCACACCTTCTCACCCAGCATTGCGATATTAACCGTACATATGCAATCAGTCTCAGTGCGATATTTGGCGGTATGATTCCGCCTTGTTCGTACTGTACATTCCGGCCAGGAACATTTAACTCATTTGGAATCATGATTTAAGATTACCAGACTGTTTGTGTAAATTGTGGATTCTACATGTGAACAAATGATTGATATTTTTGTGTAAAATGTACTTCAATATCTCAGAATTTCTATTATTTTGCCAATTTTAACAATTTGTATTTGTGTAATTATTATCTATTGTGTTTCCCACTTTATTTTCACTATACATGATTGTAAACTGCAATCATTAAACGGTCAGGATACCGACGCCAGAATCCTGACACCAGCTGACATACCGGCGGTCGCAGTCCTGTCTGTCTCCGTACTGATCCCGTTATATCTAATGATTAACAGGGTAGCGTCCACATACTGGAATCACTCCACCACCGGCTGATACATCTATTACTGTGTAACTATAATGTCATTACTACAGCGTGTCCTATGAAATCTGTCTCTTTCCTGGAAAAACCCTCTTAAGTAGAGAAAGGGAAGGTTCTTCCACCTTTTTAGTGCATATCACTATAAAAATAATTGTTTTAATGAAACAATAACATTTTAATCAAAATATTTCCCCAACAAAAAGAGTTTTCCTTCTTTGTACATACCTGACTGTAGGGGGCAGCACCACCCTTGTGACTTAGTAGGACTTTGCCGTATTCCGTGATGCCCTACTGTATATGTTGGATCCTCAATACTATACACACCTCAATTGGATCCTAATTGGATCAGGTCAGTGCGGATTCACACCTCTCCTTTGTTCCATTAGATTTATGGCCCTCATTCCGAGTTGTTCGCTCGCTAGCTGCTTTTAGCAGCATTGCACACGCTAAGCCGCCGTCTACTGGGAGTGAATCTTAGCATAGTAAAATTGCGAGCGAAAGATTAGCAGAATTGCAAATAGACACTTCTTAGCAGTTTCTGAGAAGCTCGAGACTTACTCGGCAACTGCGATCAGTTCAGTCAGTGTCGTTCCTGGTTTGACGTCACAAACACACCCAGCGTTCGCCCAGACACTCCTCCGTTTCTCCAGCCACTCTCGCGTTTTTCCCAGAAACGGTAGCGTTTTTTCGCACACACCCATAAAACGGCCAGTTTCCGCCCAGAAACACCCACTTCCTGTCAATCACATTACGATCACCAGAACGAAGAAAAAACCTTGTAATGCCGTGAGTAAAATACTTAACTGCATAGCAAATTTACTTGGCGCAGTCGCACTGCGGACATTGCGCATGTGCATTAGCGACTAATCGCTCCGTTGCGAGAACAAAATAATGAGCGAACAACTCGGAATGAGGGCCAATGTTATCAGACATGACACCATTGTACATACTGTGTTATTGTGGGAAGTTAGGAGATCCTGGACATTTGCACCCTCTCAGTAAATCAGTCACTCTGAATGTAGAGCCTAATTCAGACCTGATCGCTGTGCTGCAAATTTGCACAGGTCTGCGATCAGATAGTTGTCGCCCAGGGGAGTGTAGATCCGTCCGCGCAAGTGTATACCATGCGAAAATGTCCCTCAGGCAGCGGACATCTGCAAATCCGTTCGCAACTCACCATCTAATGATGTTTCCAGTAGAGATGAGCGGGTTCGGTTTCTCTGAATCCGAACCCGCCAGAACTTCATGTTTTTTTTCACGGGTCCGAGCGACTCGGATCTTCCCGCCTTGCTCGGTTAACCCGAGCGCGCCCGAACGTCATCATGACGCTGTCGGATTCTCGCGAGGCTCGGATTCTATCGCGAGACTCGGATTCTATATAAGGAGCCGCGCGTCGCCGCCATTTTCACACGTGCATTGAGATTGATAGGGAGAGGACGTGGCTGGCGTCCTCTCCGTTTAGAATTAGAATAGATTAGAGAGACACTTGATTTACTAATTTTGGGGAGCATTAGGAGTACTCAGTAGTGTACAGTGCAGAGTTTTGCTGATAGTGACCAGTGACCACCACTTTTATTTATAATCCGTTCTCTGCCTGAAAAAAGCGATACACAGCACACAGTGACTCAGTCACATACCATATCTGTGTGCACTGCTCAGGCTCAGGCCAGTGTGCTGCATCATCTATTATCTATATATAATATTATATATATATATCTGTCTGACTGCTCAGCTCACACAGCTTATAATTGTGGGGGAGACTGGGGAGCACTACTGCAGTGCCAGTTATAGGTTATAGCAGGAGCCAGGAGTACATAATATATTATATAGTGAGTGACCACCAGACACACAGTGCAGTTTATTTAATATATCCGTTCTCTGCCTGAAAAAAGCGATACACACAGTGACTCAGTCAGTCACATACCATATCTGTGTGCACTGCTCAGGCTCAGGCCAGTGTGCTGCATCATCTATATATATATTATATATCTGTCTGACTGCTCAGCTCACACAGCTTATAATTGTGGGGGAGACTGGGGAGCACTACTGCAGTGCCAGTTATAGGTTATAGCAGGAGCCAGGAGTACATAGTATTATATTAAAATTAAACAGTGCACACTTTTGCTGCAGGAGTGCCACTGCCAGTGTGACTAGTGACCAGTGACCTGACCACCAGTATATATAATATTAGTAGTATACTATCTCTTTATCAACCAGTCTATATTAGCAGCAGACACAGTACAGTGCGGTAGTTCACGGCTGTGGCTACCTCTGTGTCGGCACTCGGCAGCCCGTCCATAATTGTATATACCACCTAACCGTGGTTTTTTTTTCTTTCTTTATACATACATACTAGTTACGAGTATACTATCTCTTTATCAACCAGTCTATATATTAGCAGCAGACACAGTACAGTGCGGTAGTTCACGGCTGTGGCTACCTCTGTGTCGGCACTCGGCAGCCCGTCCATAATTGTATATACCACCTAACCGTGGTTTTTTTTTCTTTCTTTATACATACATACTAGTTACGAGTATACTATCTCTTTATCAACCAGTCTATATATTAGCAGCAGACACAGTACAGTGCGGTAGTTCACGGCTGTGGCTACCTCTGTGTCGGCACTCGGCAGCCCGTCCATAATTGTATATACCAGTGACCTAACCGTGGTTTTTTTTTCTTTCTTTATACATACATACTAGTTACGAGTATACTATCTCTTTATCAACCAGTCTATATATTAGCAGCAGACACAGTACAGTGCGGTAGTTCACGGCTGTGGCTACCTCTGTGTCGGCACTCGGCAGCCCGTCCATAATTGTATATACCACCTAACCGTGGTTTTTTTTTCTTTCTTTATACATACATACTAGTTACGAGTATACTATCTCTTTATCAACCAGTCTATATTAGCAGCAGACACAGTACAGTGCGGTAGTTCACGGCTGTGGCTACCTCTGTGTCGGCACTCGGCAGCCCGTCCATAATTGTATATACCACCTAACCGTGTTTTTTTTTTCTTTCTTTATACATACATACTAGTTACGAGTATACTATCTCTTTATCAACCAGTCTATATATTAGCAGCAGACACAGTACAGTGCGGTAGTTCACGGCTGTGGCTACCTCTGTGTCGGCACTCGGCAGCCCGTCCATAATTGTATACTAGTATCCAATCCATCCATCTCCATTGTTTACCTGAGGTGCCTTTTAGTTGTGCCTATTAAAATATGGAGAACAAAAATGTTGAGGTTCCAAAATTAGGGAAAGATCAAGATCCACTTCCACCTCGTGCTGAAGCTGCTGCCACTAGTCATGGCCGAGACGATGAAATGCCAGCAACGTCGTCTGCCAAGGCCGATGCCCAATGTCATAGTACAGAGCATGTCAAATCCAAAACACCAAATATCAGTAAAAAAAGGACTCCAAAACCTAAAATAAAATTGTCGGAGGAGAAGCGTAAACTTGCCAATATGCCATTTACCACACGGAGTGGCAAGGAACGGCTGAGGCCCTGGCCTATGTTCATGGCTAGTGGTTCAGCTTCACATGAGGATGGAAGCACTCAGCCTCTCGCTAGAAAAATGAAAAGACTCAAGCTGGCAAAAGCAGCACAGCAAAGAACTGTGCATTCTTCGAAATCCCAAATCCACAGGGAGAGTCCAATTGTGTCGGTTGCGATGCCTGACCTTCCCAACACTGGACGTGAAGAGCATGCGCCTTCCACCATTTGCACGCCCCCTGCAAGTGCTGGAAGGAGCACCCGCAGTCCTGTTCCTGATAGTCAGATTGAAGATGTCAGTGTTGAAGTACACCAGGATGAGGAGGATATGGGTGTTGCTGGCGCTGGGGAGGAAATTGACCAGGAGGATTCTGATGGTGAGGTGGTTTGTTTAAGTCAGGCACCCGGGGAGACACCTGTTGTCCGTGGGAGGAATATGGCCGTTGACATGCCAGGTGAAAATACCAAAAAAATCAGCTCTTCGGTGTGGAGGTATTTCACCAGAAATGCGGACAACAGGTGTCAAGCCGTGTGTTCCCTTTGTCAAGCTGTAATAAGTAGGGGTAAGGACGTTAACCACCTCGGAACATCCTCCCTTATACGTCACCTGCAGCGCATTCATAATAAGTCAGTGACAAGTTCAAAAACTTTGGGTGACAGCGGAAGCAGTCCACTGACCAGTAAATCCCTTCCTCTTGTAACCAAGCTCACGCAAACCACCCCACCAACTCCCTCAGTGTCAATTTCCTCCTTCCCCAGGAATGCCAATAGTCCTGCAGGCCATGTCACTGGCAATTCTGACGAGTCCTCTCCTGCCTGGGATTCCTCCGATGCATCCTTGCGTGTAACGCCTACTGCTGCTGGCGCTGCTGTTGTTGCCGCTGGGAGTCGATGGTCATCCCAGAGGGGAAGTCGTAAGCCCACTTGTACTACTTCCAGTAAGCAATTGACTGTTCAACAGTCCTTTGCGAGGAAGATGAAATATCACAGCAGTCATCCTACTGCAAAGCGGATAACTGAGGCCTTGACAACTATGTTGGTGTTAGACGTGCGTCCGGTATCCGCCGTTAGTTCACAGAGAACTAGATCATTTATTGAGGCAGTGTGCCCCCGTTACCAAATACCATCTAGGTTCCACTTCTCTAGGCAGGCGATACCGAGAATGTACACGGACGTCAGAAAAAGACTCACCAGTGTCCTAAAAAATGCAGTTGTACCCAATGTCCACTTAACCACGGACATGTGGACAAGTGGAGCAGGGCAGGGTCAGGACTATATGACTGTGACAGCCCACTGGGTAGATGTATGGACTCCCGCCGCAAGAACAGCAGCGGCGGCACCAGTAGCAGCATCTCGCAAACGCCAACTCTTTCCTAGGCAGGCTACGCTTTGTATCACCGCTTTCCAGAATACGCACACAGCTGAAAACCTCTTACGGCAACTGAGGAAGATCATCGCGGAATGGCTTACCCCAATTGGACTCTCCTGTGGATTTGTGGCATCGGACAACGCCAGCAATATTGTGTGTGCATTAAATATGGGCAAATTCCAGCACGTCCCATGTTTTGCACATACCTTGAATTTGGTGGTGCAGAATTTTTTAAAAAACGACAGGGGCGTGCAAGAGATGCTGTCGGTGGCCAGAAAAATTGCGGGACACTTTCGGCGTACAGGCACCACGTACAGAAGACTGGAGCACCACCAAAAACTACTGAACCTGCCCTGCCATCATCTGAAGCAAGAAGTGGTAACGAGGTGGAATTCAACCCTCTATATGCTTCAGAGGTTGGAGGAGCAGCAAAAGGCCATTCAAGCCTATACAATTGAGCACGATATAGGAGGTGGAATGCACCTGTCTCAAGTGCAGTGGAGAATGATTTCAACGTTGTGCAAGGTTCTGATGCCCTTTGAACTTGCCACACGTGAAGTCAGTTCAGACACTGCCAGCCTGAGTCAGGTCATTCCCCTCATCAGGCTTTTGCAGAAGAAGCTGGAGGCATTGAAGAAGGAGCTAAAAGGGAGCGATTCCGCTAGGCATGTGGGACTTGTGGATGCAGCCCTTAATTCGCTTAACAAGGATTCACGGGTGGTCAATCTGTTGAAATCAGAGCACTACATTTTGGCCACCGTGCTCGATCCTAGATTTAAAGCCTACCTTGGATCTCTCTTTCCGGCAGACACAAGTCTGCTGGGGTTGAAAGACCTGCTGGTGACAAAATTGTCAAGTCAAGCGGAACGCGACCTGTCAACATCTCCTCCTTCACATTCTCCCGCAACTGGGGGTGCGAGGAAAAGGCTCAGAATTCCGAGCCCACCCGCTGGCGGTGATGCAGGGCAGTCTGGAGCGACTGCTGATGCTGACATCTGGTCCGGACTGAAGGACCTGACAACGATTACGGACATGTCGTCTACTGTCACTGCATATGATTCTCTCAACATTGATAGAATGGTGGAGGATTATATGAGTGACCGCATCCAAGTAGGCACGTCACACAGTCCGTACTTATACTGGCAGGAAAAAGAGGCAATTTGGAGGCCCTTGCACAAACTGGCTTTATTCTACCTAAGTTGCCCTCCCACAAGTGTGTACTCCGAAAGAGTGTTTAGTGCCGCCGCTCACCTTGTCAGCAATCGGCGTACGAGGTTACATCCAGAAAATGTGGAGAAGATGATGTTCATTAAAATGAATTATAATCAATTCCTCCGCGGAGACATTGACCAGCAGCAATTGCCTCCACAAAGTACACAGGGAGCTGAGATGGTGGATTCCAGTGGGGACGAATTGATAATCTGTGAGGAGGGGGATGTACACGGTGATATATCGGAGGGTGAAGATGAGGTGGACATCTTGCCTCTGTAGAGCCAGTTTGTGCAAGGAGAGATTAATTGCTTCTTTTTTGGGGGGGGTCCAAACCAACCCGTCATATCAGTCACAGTCGTGTGGCAGACCCTGTCACTGAAATGATGGGTTGGTTAAAGTGTGCATGTCCTGTTTTGTTTATACAACATAAGGGTGGGTGGGAGGGCCCAAGGACAATTCCATCTTGCACCTCTTTTTTCTTTTCTTTTTCTTTGCATCATGTGCTGATTGGGGAGGGTTTTTTGGAAGGGACATCCTGCGTGACACTGCAGTGCCACTCCTAGATGGGCCCGGTGTTTGTGTCGGCCACTAGGGTCGCTAATCTTACTCACACAGTCAGCTACCTCATTGCGCCTCTTTTTTTCTTTGCGTCATGTGCTGTTTGGGGAGGGTTTTTTGGAAGGGACATCCTGCGTGACACTGCAGTGCCACTCCTAGATGGGCCCGGTGTTTGTGTCGGCCACTAGGGTCGCTAATCTTACTCACACAGCTACCTCATTGCGCCTCTTTTTTTCTTTGCGTCATGTGCTGTTTGGGGAGGGTTTTTTGGAAGGGACATCCTGCGTGACACTGCAGTGCCACTCCTAGATGGGCCCGGTGTTTGTGTCGGCCACTAGGGTCGCTAATCTTACTCACACAGCTACCTCATTGCGCCTCTTTTTTTCTTTGCGTCATGTGCTGTTTGGGGAGGGTTTTTTGGAAGGGCCATCCTGCGTGACACTGCAGTGCCACTCCTAGATGGGCCCGGTGTTTGTGTCGGCCACTAGGGTCGCTAATCTTACTCACACAGCTACCTCATTGCGCCTCTTTTTTTCTTTGCGTCATGTGCTGTTTGGGGAGGGTTTTTTGGAAGGGACATCCTGCGTGACACTGCAGTGCCACTCCTAGATGGGCCCGGTGTTTGTGTCGGCCACTAGGGTCGCTTATCTTACTCACACAGCGACCTCGGTGCAAATTTTAGGACTAAAAATAATATTGTGAGGTGTGAGGTATTCAGAATAGACTGAAAATGAGTGTAAATTATGGTTTTTGAGGTTAATAATACTTTGGGATCAAAATGACCCCCAAATTCTATGATTTAAGCTGTTTTTTAGTGTTTTTTGAAAAAAACACCCGAATCCAAAACACACCCGAATCCGACAAAAAAAATTCGGTGAGGTTTTGCCAAAACGCGTTCGAACCCAAAACACGGCCGCGGAACCGAACCCAAAACCAAAACACAAAACCCGAAAAATTTCAGGCGCTCATCTCTAGTTTCCAGTAGTGATGTGCACCGGACATTTTTCGGGTTTTGTGTTTTGGTTTTGGGTTCGGTTCCGTGGCCGTGTTTTGGGTTCGGACGCGTTTTGGCAAAACCTCACCGAAATTTTTTTGTCGGATTCGGGTGTGTTTTGGATTCGGGTGTTTTTTACAAAAAACCCTAAAAAACAGCTTAAATCATAGAATTTGGGGGTCATTTTGATCCCATAGTATTATTAACCTCAATAACCATAATTTCCACTCATTTCCAGTCTATTCTGAACACCTCACAATATTATTTTTAGTCCTAAAATTTGCACCGAGGTCGCTGGATGACTAAGCTAAGCGACCCAAGTGGCCGACACAAACACCTGGCCCATCTAGGAGTGGCACTGCAGTGTCAGACAGGATGGCCCTTCAAAAAAATACTCCCCAAACAGCACATGACGCAAAGAAAAAAAGAGGCGCACCAAGGTCGCTGGATGGCTAAGATAAGCGACACAAGTGGCCGACACAAACACCTGGCACATCTAGGAGTGGCACTGCAGTGTCAGGCAGGATGGCACTTCAAAAAAATAGTCCCCAAACAGCACATGATGCAAAGAAAAATTAAAGCAAAAAGAGGTGCAAGATGGAATTGTCCTTGGGCCCTCCCACTCACCCTTATGTTGTATAAACAGGACATGCACACTTTAACAAACCCATCATTTCAGCGACAGGGTCTGCCACACAACTGTGACTGAAATGACTGGATGGTTTGGGCCCCCACCAAAAAAGAAGCAATCAATCTCTCCTTGCACAAACTGGCTCTACAGAGGCAAGATGTCCACCTCCTCCTCATCGTCCGATTCCTCACCCCTTTCACTGTGTACATCCCCCTCCTCACAGATTATTAATTCGTCCCCACTGGAATCCACCATCTCAGGTCCCTGTGTACTTTCTGGAGGCAATTGCTGGTGAATGTCTCCACGGAGGAATTGATTATAATTCATTTTGATGAACATCATCTTCTCCACATTTTCTGGAAGTAACCTCATACGCCGATTGCTGACAAGGTGAGCGGCTGCACTAAACACTCTTTCGGAGTACACACTGGAGGGTGGGCAACTTAGGTAAAATAAAGCCAGTTTCTGCAAGGGCCTCCAAATTGCCTCTTTTTCCTGCCAGTATACGTACGGACTGTCTGACGTGCCTACTTGGATGCGGTCACTCATATAATCCTCCACTATTCTTTCAATGGTGAGAGAATCATATGCAGTGACAGTAGACGACATGTCAGTAATCGTTGGCAGGTCCATCAATCCAGACCAGATGTCAGCACTCGCTCCAGACTGCCCTGCATCACCGCCAGCGGGTGGGCTCGGAATTCTTAGCCTTTTCCTCGCACCCCCAGTTGCGGGAGAATGTGAAGGAGGAGCTGTTGACGGGTCACGTTCTGTCACGATCCGGGTATCTGGACGCCATTTCTTACCCATCAGATGCCTCCTAAGGCTGGCTCAGCGCTCCAGGACCGGATCCCATCTGTTATCCTGATGTGTACATTCCTGTATCCTCTCCTGTCACTCTGGGACGCTGTCACAGTAAACACCATATTACACCTGGCATGGCGTCTCCCGTGGCCTCCGCCGCCGTCCCTAAACTTCTGCATGCAGAGTGTCTGAGTGGCGATTACGTCAGCCGCGGCCTCCGCTGTGTCCGCGTGGTTGGATGTGCATCTGTCAGCCTGGCGCCTCCTGTCTCCGGTGGCCGGCGCCGCCATTACTGTTTTCATTACCACATGGATTACAAACCAAACTTCCCTCCAAGTGTCTGCATGGGCGCAGCCATCTTGGATTCTGTCAGCTGAAAATTTCCACCAATCTGTTCTCAGTATTGATAATCTGCATAATTGCCTAGCCAATCCCTTCCTTGCTGCAGGTATAAATACACTGTGCCTGAGCAAGGAAGGCGTCAGTGCTTTGGTTGTCAAACCTAGTTCCTGTTTGTCTCTCTCCTGTGATTGTCTTCCAGGTTCCAGCTCCTGTCTCAAGACTTCCACCATAGAGATCCGCACCAGCATTCCACCTGCGGTGTAGCCTGACTCTCCAATCCATTGTGGATTCATCTGTTTCCAGCTACAACATTACCTGTTTCCAGCTCAGCTTCCAGCAGAGTACAGCTTCTCTTAAAGGGCCGGTGTCCTTTCTACACTTTACCACTCTCCACCGGTATTATTATTTCTCCGCTCTCAAGTTCTACATTTCAGTTCATATTTCATCGCTCCCAAGTTCATTTATTATTTAACTGGTTCCAGCCAGTATCCACTCCGTGTTAACAACAGTCTGGTTCCAGCCAGTATCCACAGCAGCCGTTTTATCTTCAGCAACCCAGCTTTTCCTGGAACACCAGCTGGCACAATCCTGGGTTATCTCCATTGCTACAGTCGGGCCTGGTAAGGACTTTCCATCTAGAAGATTATAAGAACTATCTCACACTACCAGTGCCCTGTGGCTCCTGCCATCCTGTAGTACCCAGGAACTGTATTTATTCTTTGCTGACTTTTACGTTTTCTTTTACTGCTGCTGTGTTGCGGAGTTGTCATAATAAACATCATTGACTTTTATCCAAGTTGTCGTGGTCACGCCTTCGGGCAGTTATTATTCATGTTACTTACATGTCCAGGGGTCTGATACAACCTCCCAGGTTCCGGTACATCTCAGCCCCTACAACTGAGGCTGCCTCCCGTCAGCTCAGGCCCTCAGTTGTGACACGTTCTGCTTGACTTGACAATTTTCTCATCAGCAGGTCTTTGAACCTCTGCAGATTTGTGTCTGCCGGAAAGAGAGATACAACGTAGGTTTTAAATCTAGGATCGAGCACGGTGGCCAAAATGTAGTGCTCTGATTTCAACAGATTGACCACCCGTGAATCCTGGTTAAGCGAATTAAGGGCTCCATCCACAAGTCCCACATGCCTAGCGGAATCGCTCTGTTTTAGCTCCTCCTTCAATCTCTCCAGCTTCTTTTGCAAAAGCCTGATGAGGGGAATGACCTGACTCAGGCTGGCAGTGTCTGAACTGACTTCACGTGTGGCAAGTTCAAAGGGTTGCAGAACCTTGCACAACGTTGAAATCATTCTCCACTGCGCTTGAGTCAGGTGCATTCCCCCTCCTTTGCCTATATCGTAGGCAGATGTATTGGCTTGAATGGCCTTTTGCTGCTCCTCCATCCTCTGAAGCATATAGAGGGTTGAATTCCACCTCGTTACCACCTCTTGCTTCAGATGATGGCAGGGCAGGTTCAGGACTGTTTGCTGGTTCTCCAGTCTTCGGCACGCGGTGGCTGAATGCCGAAAGTGGCCCGCAATTCTTCGGGCCACCGACAGCATCTCTTGCACGCCCCTGTCATTTTTTAAATAATTCTGCACCACCAAATTCAATGTATGTGCAAAACGTGGGACGTGCTGGAATTTGCCCAGATGTAATGCACGCACAATACTGCTGGCGTTGTCCGATGTCACAAATCCCCAGGAGAGTCCATTTGGGGTAAGCCATTCTGCGATGATGTTCCTCAGTTTCCGTAAGAGGTTGTCAGCTGTGTGCCTCTTCTGTAAAGCGGTGATACAAAGCGTAGCCTGCCTAGGAACGAGTTGGCATTTGCGAGATGCTGCTACTGGTGCCGCTGCTGCTGTTCTTGCTGCGGGAGGCAATACATCTACCCAGTGGGCTGTCACAGTCATATAGTCCTGAGTCTGCCCTGCTCCACTTGTCCACATGTCCGTGGTTAAGTGGACATTGGGTACAACTGCATTTTTTAGGACACTGGTGACTCTTTTTCTGAGGTCTGTGTACATTTTCGGTATCGCCTGCTGTGGCCGAGACTAGCCAGCCACACGTGTAATGGCGTCTGCGGCACTGAAGGGGTTAAACCTCGTGCCCGGCGCCATGTTACGGACTGTTTAAAAGTTTGTTTAATGATGTGTTTTACTTTTAACATGTCATATGTAGTGCTCTGTGCACCATTGCAGGAAGGCATGTTTAACTGTATCTATTTTATATTCAAGACAGGCTTGGTGTATATTTAAAGGAAAAATGCAGTTACTATAGCTGTCTGAATAAGCAACTCTTATCCTCTGGAAATAGGAAGTGGCATGCTAATGGCTCTGTGCTATCAGAGAGGTGTGAAGGACAATACCTTTTGATGTGTAAGTTCCTTAGAGAGAGATGCTAATCACTGGGTCTATGGGCTTGGAACTTGTTTCATGTACCTGATTTAATTGACATACGAATGACCGATGTAGGAAGGAAGACTGTTTGTTTGTATTGCAGCCTTTCCTGTTGTAATCTTAAACACTGGGTTTGCCTGGAGATGTGAATGAGACAGAAACATTGTATTTTGAAGATATGTGATAAATTTATCAATGGTGAATGTTAATCTGATACCAAACGTTGTCTGGGTGACAGGAAGGAGGATATTGTTTTATTGCACTTATATCCTTGTAAAATGTAATTTATTGGTATTTTGTAAAATAACCTGATTGGTTGGAGAAGACAGGGAGGGCTTGCCCCCCTGTGGTACTGTGTGGAAAACTGACATAAAAAGGAGACCTGCGTGCCTCCAGAGTTGTAGTTGTACCATCTTTATTCTGCTGAAACGTCTAATTGTATGCTGTTGCCCCTAGCAATAGGGAAGGGTTCTCTTTAGAACTGTTGAGCAAATAAACATCTTTGCCTCAAGAAGACTGCTTCATCTTGTGACCAACAGGGTTAGGCCAAACCTAGCCCCGTCCTCCGGCTGTCCAGGGAAGTACCTAGCGTCTCCAAGCTCCGCCTTCCGCCAGCTACCGGTAGAGGCCTAGCAAGTGGCTAGTGGGGATTCGTCAGCACCACCCCGCTGTGGTAAGGCAGTGCGTCGGCACATACAGAGCAGAACCGTGGTTCCAAACGCCACGGCAGGTTAGGAGTTTGGTGGTGGCAGCAAAACCCGCCCACAATGCAGTGGGTGGAGTCAGTAACAGGCGGTTACTGACGGTAAGCGGGAATCCCCTATGTGGTCAGGCCTCGTGCGGCTTGACTTTCCATTCTGTGCGCAGTCGACGGGACGCGGCAAGCGGCGAGTGCTTCCGTACGGTACCGTCCTGTCACAGAAATTGGTGGCATAGTGGTGGGATATTCCCAGGCGGCTTTTCATCACCCGATTGGAGAAGCCGAGTTACTCAGGAGAGGAGTAACTGCAGCGCAGGAGAACGCACAAGATGGCGGAATTCAGCGGAATGTCCAAGGAGGATCTGGAGATCGTATGCCAGGGGAAGGGTGTGGAAATCCCTTTCAACGCGTCCAGGAGCGTCATGCAGGCGGCGCTCAAGAGCTGGGAAGAGTCTCATCGGGTAGAGGTGGAAAACACTGACGACATCAGCATCACAGAGGACGACCCAACAGTGGCCCTTCGTACAGAACCGGTGAGATCCACAAGCCCCTCCCTCTCTCACAACAGCCATGTCTCCCAGCAATCCCTAGCAGGGCCAGGATCCCAACGTCCCAGGGGGGGCGACCCGGATACCCTAGCAGATCGGCTAGCGGAATTGGGGGAAAGGGCAACGGAGCAAGAACGCATGCTTGTCATTCGGATGTGGCATGCGGAGCGGGCATCACAAGCCGTGGTATCCCAGGATCCGTTGTCAGCTGTTGTACACAGATCAGGACGTATTCAGTTTGCCAAGTTTGCAGACAGTGATGGGGACATTGATGGACATTTACAAGTTTTTGAAAGGACTTGCAAACTACACGATCTACCCAAGTCAGAGTGGGTGAGACACCTTGTGCCCACTCTGCATGGAGAGGCCTTGGAGGCCTATCGAGGAGTGGACACGGAGGACTGTGGGAACTACGACGAAGTCGCGAAGGCCCTCCTCCAGCGATTCTTCATCACTCCAGAGTCTTACAGGAAGAAGTTCAGAGACTTGCCCAAGAATCCTAGCAGCACCCATGAGCAATTCGCCAACCAGCTGCGGCAGTACGTGGTGAAGTGGGTGAAGGATTCTGAAGCCACTACATGGGACGCACTGATCGACCTGATCTGCAGGGAGCAGTTCTACCGCAGGTGCGCCCAAGAAGTGAAGGAGTGGCTGCTAGATCGGGAGCCACCCAGCTTAAAAATGGCTGCCCAATTAGCCGACAAATATGTGGCAATTCGGCCACGGGGGCAGAAGCGCCCCGCCAGCAGCCAGCTCCAACAGACTGTACCACCAAGGGGACCCCCCTCTTCAGCTCATCACCCCCAAAGACAAGCATCTTCCAACCCGGGTGCTCTTAGCCAGCAACCGCACCGCAGAGTCCCTGCAACTGATCAGAGATCATCGGTGCCACGACTGGAGAAGAAGTGCTACGGCTGTGGGAAAATCGGACATCTGAGGATGAACTGTCCTGCATCCCAAGCACCCCTGACTCGTGCCCCAAATCCGAGTGCTGGAGCCCGGATCGCTTGTTTGAGGAGAGGAGATGAGCCTACAGAGACTGTTCCCCCTCCAGTCAGTCCGATGGAGTGTGGCGAGAGACAGGTGCACTCTGCGGAGAGAGTCACCTGCATGGCCAAACAGCCCCTACACAACATGTGGAGGCACCTGCAGCCAGTCCACGTGGGACCCCTGCAGGGAGAAGGCCTAAGAGACTCTGGGGCCTCAATCACTGTGGTGAGCCCCCACCTCATAGATCCTGCTGCAGTATTGCAGGGTCGCACTGCCACGGTCACCCTGGCAGAAGGAACAGAAAAAGCGGTTCCCATGGCAAGAGTCTACCTAGACTGGGGAGCTGGACCAGAGTTGCGAGAAGTTGCCGTCATGGATGGTCTCCCAACTGATGTGGTCCTAGGAAATGATCTGGGTGGTGGGATCGTCACTATGTTTGTTGGCGCCATTCCCCGGAGTCAAGTTCCAAAACCACCGTTGACATCAGCTACTCCAGCACAGCCCAGCCCAGAGGAAAAGACTACAGCTGCTAGACAACTGCCAGCACAGCCAACCACAGCATCAACCAGCCCAGAGGAAAAGATCACAGCGGCTAGATCAGTACATCGACCCCGCATGCCTTTTGCCTCTGGTATGCCTACGTCCCCTAGCAACGCAGAGGATGTCGGTTCCAGCTCGTTTGATCCTGTGGGGGTGCCCAATGATGCTCCTGACCCAAGTGGTTTGCCAACTCCGGCGGTGAGTATGAAAAACCACACTGACTTTTCCATGACTGACCCCTACCAGACTGACCCTAGTAGTCCCCACCTAGATCCCCCTGTAGAGTGTCCCAATTTAGGAGAGATTGAGGGCCACAGGCAGGAGTTTAGGGAGGCTCAACTCTCTGACCCATCCCCGAAAGGCATGAGGCGCCACTCTGGCAGCGGCTTTGACAGGGTTGGGGCGGGAAGTTTGACCTGGCGGGAAGGGTTAAGGTACAGGTTAGCCAGGAAAGTGGGAGGGGATAGACCAGATAGGGAATGTGTCCAACTGGACCCCTCAGGGAACGTTCCTGTGCAACCGGTGTCGGTTGCCAGCGAAACCCCTTTGGACAGCAACCCGGAGACAGACCGTACCCTGAAGTGCCTGACACAGAGCTTACCCTGGTCTGGAATGTCGGATGACGCCCAGACCACATGTAAGGCTGGTGCCATGCGTTGGCAGCCGGGGCACTCCAGCGGTTGTGTTGTCTCTGGGCCTCTGCCCATAGGAGAACCCTTGCAGCAAGTTGCTGTGGACATAGCAGGTCCCCTGCCTGTGCACAGTAGATCGGGGAAGACATGCAGCCTCCCTGTAGTGGATGCCACACAGGATCCAGAGGCTGGTGGTCTGGCCGCCATCACTGTGGCCCAGGTAGCGGATGAGGAGGAAGGAGTAGGCCTAGGTGACAGGGTAGGTTTCCCGAGTCATAGGTCGACAGAAGAGGATTGGAGGGCAGGTCTGACAGTTAGGGCAGACAGTTGCCAGATAGGTATGACGGAGGTGCAGTGCCTGGGGCACCATGTGGGAGGAGACAGGGGTAGGCCCAACCCAGAGGGGGTGGAGGCAACCAGAGGCTGTCCCCGACCCACATCACCCAGACCGGTACTGACCTTAGAACCTGTAAGGCCCTACGGACATGTTGTCATTGACTTTAGTCCTGTAGTGAACCCCTTGACAGAGATGGCTAGGAAGGGCATTCCCAAGTCAGTGGACTTTGCACCCGCTTGCGAGTTGGCATTCCAGTCATTGAAGGAGGCTCGGGTACCCGCTCCAGTGCTGATGGCGCACATTCTTGACCAGGACTGTGTGTTACGAACTATTGCGCCACTGCACGGACTGGGAGCTGTACCAAGCCAGAAAGAGCCATATGAGCAGGAGCACCCTGTGGCCTGGTTGAGCAGTATACTGCTATTGTGGGAGGTGGGGTATGCCACGATTGGGACACCTTGGGTGGCACTTGTTTGTAACCGGCCCCCCACCGTGGTGACTTACCACCTACCTGTTAGGTGGCTGCAACCTACCTTGGGGAAATTGGACAGACTTTTGTGGTGGAGCCTTGAACTTGGACTTCAGGTGGACTATTTGAACATTGTGCACCCACGAAGAGAGGCCCACTGCACTATGGATGAACTGTCTAGGCCGGAGCCTACACACCCTAGGTAGCGTCCCCTTCAACACAAGGGACTGTGGGACCAGGACCCAAATCGTTGGGACATGGGTCCCTGGTTGACCCGCTTGAATGGGGGGGGGGGGGGGAATGTGGCCGGAGAGACTAGCCAGCCACACGTGTAATGGCGTCTGCGGCACTGAAGGGGTTAAACCTCGTGCCCGGCGCCATGTTACGGACTGTTTAAAAGTTTGTTTAATGATGTGTTTTACTTTTAACATGTCATATGTAGTGCTCTGTGCACCATTGCAGGAAGGCATGTTTAACTGTATCTATTTTATATTCAAGACAGGCTTGGTGTATATTTAAAGGAAAAATGCAGTTACTATAGCTGTCTGAATAAGCAACTCTTATCCTCTGGAAATAGGAAGTGGCATGCTAATGGCTCTGTGCTATCAGAGAGGTGTGAAGGACAATACCTTTTGATGTGTAAGTTCCTTAGAGAGAGATGCTAATCACTGGGTCTATGGGCTTGGAACTTGTTTCATGTACCTGATTTAATTGACATACGAATGACCGATGTAGGAAGGAAGACTGTTTGTTTGTATTGTAGCCTTCCTGTTGTAATCTTAAACACTGGGATTGCCTGGAGATGTGAATGAGACAGAAACATTGTATTTTGAAGCTATGTGATAAATTTATCAATGGTGAATGTTAATCTGATACCAAACGTTGTCTGGGTGACAGGAAGGAGGATATTGTTTTATTGCACTTATATCCTTGTAAAATGTAATTTATTGGTATTTTGTAAAGTGGCCTGATTGGATGGAGAAGACAGGGAGGGCTTGCCCCCCTGTGGTACTGTGTGGAAAACTGACATAAATAGGAGACCTGCGTGCCTCCAGAGTTGTAGTTGTACCATCTTTATTCTGCTGAAACGTCTAATTGTATGCTGTTGCCCCTAGCAATAGGGAAGGGTTCTCTTTAGAACTGTTGAGCAAATAAACATCTTTGCCTCAAGAAGACTGCTTCA
Source organism: Pseudophryne corroboree (assembly GCF_028390025.1). Classification (NCBI taxonomy): domain Eukaryota; kingdom Metazoa; phylum Chordata; class Amphibia; order Anura; family Myobatrachidae; genus Pseudophryne; species Pseudophryne corroboree. The sequence goes on along the minus strand of NW_026970238.1, from coordinate 146,344 downwards.
TCTTGTGACCAACAGGGTTAGGCCAAACCTAGCCCCGTCCTCCGGCTGTCCAGGGAAGTACCTAGCGTCTCCAAGCTCCGCCTTCCGCCAGCTACCGGTAGAGGCCTAGCAAGTGGCTAGTGGGGATTCGTCAGCACCACCCCGCTGTGGTAAGGCAGTGCGTCGGCACATACAGAGCAGAACCGTGGTTCCAAACGCCACGGCAGGTTAGGAGTTTGGTGGTGGCAGCAAAACCCGCCCACAACGCAGTGGGTGGAGTCAGTAACAGGCGGTTACTGACGGTAAGCGGGAATCCCCTATGTGGTCAGGCCTCGTGCGGCTTGACTTTCTCTTCTGTGCGCAGTCGACGGGACGCGGCAAGCGGCGAGTGCTTCCGTACGGTACCGTCCTGTCACACCTGCCTAGAGAAATGGAACCTAGATGGTATTTGGTACCGGGGACACAGTATCTCAATCAAGTCTGCAGTTGCCTGTGAATTAACGGTGGATACCGGAAACACGTTTCTCACCGCCCAGGCTGCCAAGGCCTGAGTTATCCGCTTTGCAGCAGGATGACTGCTGTGATATTTCATCTTCCTCGCAAAGGACTGTTGGACAGTCGATTGCTTACTGGAAGTAGTACAAGTGGTCTTCCGACTTCCCCTCTGGGATGACGATCGACTCCCAGCAGCAACAACAGCAGCGCCAGCAGCAGTAGGCGTTACACTCAAGGATGCATCGGAGGAATCCCAGGCAGGAGAGGACTTACACAGGGCTTTCCTGTGTAAGGAGGAAATTGACACTGAGCGAGTTGGTGGTGTGGTTTGCAGGAGCTTGGTTACAAGAGGAAGGGATTTACTGGTCAGTGGACTGCTTCCTCTGTCATCCAAAGTTTTTGAACTTGTCACTGACTTATGATGAATGCGCTACAGGTGACGTATAAGAGAGGATGTTCCGAGGTGGTTAACGTACTTACCCCTACTTAATACAGCTTGACAAAGGCAACACACGGCTTAACACCTGTTGTCCGCATTTGTGTTAAAATAATTCCATACCGAAGAGGTGATTTTTTTTTGTAATTTGACCAGGCATGTCAATGGCCATATTCATCCCACGGACAACAGGTGTCTCCCCGGTTGCCTGACTTAAACAAACCACCTCACCATCAGAATCCTCCTTGTCAATTTCCTCCTCAGCGCCAGCAACACCCATATCCTCACTCATCCTGGTGTACTTCAACAGTGACATCTTCAATTTGACTATCAGGAACTGGACTGCGGGTGCACCTTCCAGATAGTATACTTGACGACACAGAGGTAGGTAGAGCAGTGGCCTTCTGTACCGTAATGCTATACATTATATATTGGTGGTCAGCAAACTGTGCAAAACTTAAATGCACCACAGGTATGGATGGATAGTATACTTGACGACACAGAGGTAGGTAGAGCAGTGGCCTACTGTACCGTACTGCTATATATTATATACTGGTGGTCAACAAACTGTGCAAAACTGAAATGCACCACAGGTATGGATGGATAGTATACTTGACGACACAGAGGTAGGTAGAGCAGTGGCCTACTGTACCGTACTGCTATATATTATATACTGGTGTTCAGCAAACTGTGCAAAACTGAAATGCACCACAGGTATGGATGGATAGTATACTTGACGACACAGAGGTAGGTAGAGCAGTGGCCTTCTGTACCGTACTCCTATATATTATATACTGGTGGTCAGCAAAATTATGCACTGTACTCCTACTATATACTACAATGCAGCACAGATATGGAGCGTTTTTCAGGCAGAGAACGTATAATACTGGTGGTCACTGGTCAGCAAAACTCTGCACTGTACTCCTCCTATATAATACTGCTGGTCCCCAGTCCCCACAATAAAGCAGTGTGAGCACAGATATATGCAGCACACTGAGCACAGATATGGAGCGTTTTTCAGGCAGACAACGTATAATACTGGTGGTCACTAGTCAGCAAAACTCTGCACTGTACTCCTCCTATATAATATACTGCTGGTCCCCAGTCCCCACAATAAAGCAGTGTGAGCACAGATACAGGGCCGGTGCTAGGGTGTTCGGCGCCCCCCTGCAAACTATAAATTTGCGCCCTCCCATATTCCTTTGGCGCGCGCCGGGAAAAGGGGTGTGGTCTCACAAGTAAGGGGCATGGCCACACAGTAGTACCCTCATTTAAAATGACGCCACAATGTAGCACAATCTTATTAATCGTATACGTAATGCCCCACCCGTAGTAGTAGCGTCCTTATACGTAATGCCCCACCCGTAGTAGTAGCGTCCTTATATGTAATGCACCCCAGTAGTAGTAGCATCCTTATACATAATGCCCCCCTGTTGTAGTAGTGTCCTTATACATAATGCACCCCCGTAGTAGTAGCGTCCTTATACATAATGCCCCCCCCCGGTAGTAGTAGCATCCTTATACATAATGCACCCACAGTAGTAGTAGCGTCCTTATACGTAGTGCACCCCCAGTAGTAGATACGTCCTTATACGTAATACCCCCAGTAGTAGTAGCGTCCTTATACGTAGTGCACCCCCAGTAGTATTAGCGTCCTTATACGTAGTGCACCCCCAGTAGTATTAGCGTCCTTATACGTAATGCCATCCCAGTAGTAGTAGCGTTCTTATACGTAATGCGCCCCCAGTAGTAGCACCGTCCTTATACATAATGCCCCCCGCAGTAGTAGCATCCTTATACGTAATGCCCTCCCCCCAGTAGTAGTAGCATTGTTATACGTAATGCCCTCCCGGTAATAGTAGCGTCCTTATACATAATGCCCCCAAGTAGTAGTATCGTTCTTATACGTAATGCCCCCCCAGTAGTAGTAGCGTCCTTATACGTAGTGCACCCCCAGTAGTAGTATCGTCCTTATACGTAATGCCCTCCCGGTAATAGTAGCGTCCTTATACATAATGCCCCCAAGTAGTAGTATCGTCCTTATACGTAATGCCCCCCCAGTAGTAGTAGCATTCTTATACGTAATGCCCCCAGCCCCAGTAGTAGTAGCGTCCTTACACGTAATGGCCCCCCCAGTAGTAGCGTTGTTACACGTAATGCCCCCCTGTAGTAATAGCGTCCTTATACGTAATGCCCCCCCAGTAGTGGCGTCCATAGAGCGCGCGCACAGACATACCACACACACACACACACAATTCACACACATATACACACACATACACACCCACCATACACACACACACACACACACACACACACACACCCACCATACACACACACACACACACACACACACACACACACACACACACACACACACACACACACCAACACACACACACTTCTCTCTCACCCTCCACTTACCTAATCCAGTCTCTCTCTCTGTACAGCAGCCAGGTCCGTGTAGCTCCGCCCCCTTATGGCCCTTTTAGCCACGCCCCTACCGTCCCGTGTAGCTCCGCCCCCTTCTGTCCCGTACTCGGCGCTCCCACGCAGATGAGATGAGATGAGATGAGGTGTGGGAGGAGGCGTTTCATGCTGCAGGTGCCCGCTGCCAGTGCCTGTCATACAGTGACAGACACAGCAGTGGCAGCAGCAGCAGGGGGGACAGGACGGCGCAGCAGGGAAGGGATTCAGAGCAGGGAAAGCGCCTCTCTGTCCCAGCGCCTCCCTGCACTACATCCCTTCGCTGAGCGGGTAGCGCCGGGCCTGCACAGATATATGCAGCACACTGAGCACAGATATTTAGTGTTTTTCACGCAGACAACGTACAATACTGGTCACTGGTCAGCAAAACTCTGCACTGTACTCCTCCTATATAATACTGCTGGTCCCCAGTCCCCACAATAAAGCAGTGTGAGCACAGATATATGCAGCACACTGAGCACAGATATGGAGCGTTTTTCGGGCAGAGAACGTATAATACTGGTGGTCACTAGTCAGCAAAACTCTGCACTGTACTCCTCCTATATAATACTGCTGGTCCCCAGTCCCCACAATAAAGCAGTGTGAGCACAGATATATGCAGCACACTGAGCACAGATATGGAGCGTTTTTCGGGCAGAGAACGTATAATACTGGTGGTCACTAGTCAGCAAAACTCTGCACTGTACTCCTCCTATATAATACTGCTGGTCCCCAGTCCCCACAATTAAGCAGTGTGAGCACAGATATATGCAGCACACTGAGCACAGATATGGAGCGTTTTTCAGGCAGACAACGTATAATACTGGTGGTCACTGGTCAGCAAAACTCTGCACTGTACTCCTCCTATATAATATACTGCTGGTCCCCAGTCCCCACAATAAAGCAATGTGAGCACAGATATATGCAGCACACCGAGCACAGATATGGAGCGTTTTTCAGGCAGAGAACGTATAATACTGGTGGTCACTAGTCAGCAAAACTCTGCACTGTACTCCTCCTATATAATACTGCTGGTCCCCAGTCCCCACAATAAAGCAGTGTGAGCACAGATATATGCAGCACACTGAGCACAGATATGGAGCGTTTTTCAGGCAGACAACGTATAATACTGGTGGTCACTGGTCAGCAAAACTCTGCACTGTACTCCTCCTATATAATATACTGCTGGTCCCCAGTCCCCACAATAAAGCAGTGTGAGCACAGATATATGCAGCACACTGAGCACAGATATGGAGCGTTTTTCGGGCAGACAACGTATACTGGTGGTCACTGGTCAGCAAAACTATGCACTGTACTCCTCCTATAATACTGCTGGTCCCCAGAATAAAGATATGCAGCCCCCTGAAACAAAGTGAGAGGAAGCCAGCCACGTCCTCTCACTATCATTTCCAATGCACGTGTGAAAAATGGCGGCGACGCGCGGCTCCTTATATAGAATCCGAATCTCGCGAATCCGACAGCGGGATGATGACGTTCGGGCGCGCTCGGGTGAACCGAGCCATACGGGAGAATCCGAGTATGCCTCGGACCCGTGTAAAATGGGTGAAGTTCGGGGGGGTTCGGATTCCAAGGAACCGAACACACTCATCTCTAGTTTCCAGTGTGTGCAGTGTGTACGCAGCCCAGGACTTACTCCTACAGTGTGTGCAGTGTGTGCGCAGCCCAGGACTTACTCCTACAGTGTGTGCAGTGTGTGCGCAGCCCAGGACTTACTCCTACAGTGTGTGCAGTGTGTGCGCAGCCCAGGACTTACTCCTACAGTGTGTGCAGTGTGTGCGCAGCCCATGACTTACTCCTACAGTGTGTGCAGTGTGTGCGCAGCCCAGGACTTACTCCTACAGTGTGTGCAGTGTGTGCGCAGCCCAGGACTTACTGCTACAGTGTGTGCAGTGTGTGCGCAGCCCAGGACTTACTCCTACAGTGTGTGCAGTGTGTGCGTAGCCCAGGACTTACTCCTACAGTGTGTGCAGTGTGCGCGCAGCCCAGGACTTACTCCTACAGTGTGTGCAGTGTGTGCGTAGCCCAGGACTTACTCCTACAGTGTGTGCAGTGTGTGCGGAGCTCAGGACTTACTCCTACAGTGTGTGCAGTGTGTGCAGTGTGTGCGCAGCCCAGGACTGACTTCTACAGTGTGTGCAGTGTGTGCAGTATGTGCGCAGCCCTGGACTTACTTCTACAGTGTGTGCAGTGTGTGCGCAGCCCAGGACTTACTCCTACAGTGTGTGCAGTGTGTGCGCAGCCCAGGACTTACTCCCACAGTGTGTGCAGTGTGTGCGCTGCCCAGGACTTACTCCTACAGTGTGTGCAGTGTGCGCGCAGCCCAGGACTTACTCCTACAGTGTGTGCGCAGCCCAGGACTTACTCCTACAGTGTGTGCAGTCTGTGCGTAGCCCAGGACGTACTCCTACAGTGTGTGCAGTGTGTGCCCAGCCCAGGACAAACTCCTACAGTGTGTGCAGTGTGTGCGCAGCCCAGGACTTACTCCTACAGTGTGTGCAGTGTGTGCGCAGCTCAGGACTTACTCCTACAGTGTGTGCAGTGTGTGCGTAGCCCAGGACTTACTCCTACAGTGTGTGCAGTGTGTGCGCAGCCCAGGACATACTCCTACAGTGTGTGCAGTGTGTGCAGTGTGTGCGCAGCCCAGGACTTACTCCTACAGTGTGTGCAGTGTGTGCGCAGCCCAGGACTTACTCCTACAGTGTGTGCAGTGTGTGCGGAGCACAGGACTTACTCCTACAGTGTTTGCAGTCTGTGCGTAGCCCAGGACTTACTCCTACAGTGTGTGCAGTGTGTGCGCAGCCCAGGACTTACTCCTACAGTGTGTGCGCACCCCAGGACTTACTCCTACAGTGTGTGCAGTGGGTGCGCAGCCCAGGACTTACTCCTACAGTGTGTGCAGTGTGTGCGTAGCTCAGGACTTACTCCTACAGTGTGTGCAGTGTGCGCGCAGCCCAGGACTTACTCCTACAGTGTGTGCAGTGTGTGCGCAGCTCAGGACTTACTCCTACAGTGTGTGCAGTGTGTGTGTAGCCCAGGATTTACTCCTACAGTGTGTGCAGTGGGTGCGCATCCCAGGACTTACTCCTACAGTGTGTGCAGTGTGTGCGCAGCCCAGAACTTACTCCTACAGTGTGTGCAGTGTGTGCGTAGCTCAGGACTTACTCCTATAGTGTGTGCAGTGTGTGCAGTATGTGCGCAGCCCTGGACTTACTTCTACAGTGTGTGCAGTGTGTGCGCAGCCCAGGACTTACTCCTACAGTGTGTGCAGTGTGTGCGCAGCCCAGGACTTACTCCCACAGTGTGTGCAGTGTGTGCGCTGCCCAGGACTTACTCCTACAGTGTGTGCAGTGTGCGCGCAGCCCAGGACTTACTCCTACAGTGTGTGCGCAGCCCAGGACTTACTCCTACAGTGTGTGCAGTCTGTGCGTAGCCCAGGACGTACTCCTACAGTGTGTGCAGTGTGTGCGCAGCCCAGGACTTACTCCTACAGTGTGTGCAGTGTGTGCGCAGCTCAGGACTTACTCCTACAGTGTGTGCAGTGTGTGCGTAGCCCAGGACTTACTCCTACAGTGTGTGCAGTGTGTGCGCAGCCCAGGACTTACTCCTACAGTGTGTGCAGTGTGTGCAGTGTGTGCAGTGTGTGCGCAGCCCAGGACTTACTCCTACAGTGTGTGCAGTGTGTGCGCAGCCCAGGACTTACTCCTACAGTGTGTGCAGTGTGTGCGGAGCACAGGACTTACTCCTACAGTGTTTGCAGTCTGTGCGTAGCCCAGGACTTACTCCTACAGTGTGTGCAGTGTGTGCGCAGCCCAGGACTTACTCCTACAGTGTGTGCGCACCCCAGGACTTACTCCTACAGTGTGTGCAGTGGGTGCGCAGCCCAGGACTTACTCCTACAGTGTGTGCAGTGTGTGCGTAGCTCAGGACTTACTCCTACAGTGTGTGCAGTGTGCGCGCAGCCCAGGACTTACTCCTACAGTGTGTGCAGTGTGTGCGCAGCTCAGGACTTACTCCTACAGTGTGTGCAGTGTGTGTGTAGCCCAGGATTTACTCCTACAGTGTGTGCAGTGGGTGCGCATCCCAGGACTTACTCCTACAGTGTGTGCAGTGTGTGCGCAGCCCAGAACTTACTCCTACAGTGTGTGCAGTGTGTGCGTAGCTCAGGACTTACTCCTATAGTGTGTGCAGTGTGCGCGCATCCCAGGACTTACTCCTACAGTGTGTGCGCAGCCCAGGACTTACTCCTACAGTGTGTGCACTGTGTGCGTAGCTCAGGACTTACTCCTACAGTGTGTGCAGTCTGTGCATAGCCCAGGACTTACTCCTACAGTGTGTGCAGTCTGTGCGTAGCCCAGGACTTACTCCTACAGTGTGTGCAGTGTGTGCGCAGCCCAGGACTTACTCCTACAGTGTGTGCAGTGTGTGCGTAGCTCAGGACTTACTCCTACAGTGTGTGCAGTGTGCGCGCAGCCCAGGACTTACTCCTACAGTGTGTGCAGTGTGTGCGTAGCCCAGGACTTACTCCTACAGTGTGTGCAGTGTGTGCGGAGCTCAGGACTTACTCCTACAGTGTGTGCAGTGTGTGCAGTGTGTGCGCAGCCCAGGACTGACTTCTACAGTGTGTGCAGTGTGTGCAGTATGTGCGCAGCCCTGGACTTACTTCTACAGTGTGTGCAGTGTGTGCGCAGCCCAGGACTTACTCCTACAGTGTGTGCAGTGTGTGCGCAGCCCAGGACTTACTCCCACAGTGTGTGCAGTGTGTGCGCTGCCCAGGACTTACTCCTACAGTGTGTGCAGTGTGCGCGCAGCCCAGGACTTACTCCTACAGTGTGTGCGCAGCCCAGGACTTACTCCTACAGTGTGTGCAGTCTGTGCGTAGCCCAGGACGTACTCCTACAGTGTGTGCAGTGTGTGCCCAGCCCTGGACAAACTCCTACAGTGTGTGCAGTGTGTGCGCAGCCCAGGACTTACTCCTACAGTGTGTGCAGTGTGTGCGCAGCTCAGGACTTACTCCTACAGTGTGTGCAGTGTGTGCGTAGCCCAGGACTTACTCCTACAGTGTGTGCAGTGTGTGCGCAGCCCAGGACATACTCCTACAGTGTGTGCAGTGTGTGCAGTGTGTGCGCAGCCCAGGACTTACTCCTACAGTGTGTGCAGTGTGTGCGCAGCCCAGGACTTACTCCTACAGTGTGTGCAGTGTGTGCGGAGCACAGGACTTACTCCTACAGTGTTTGCAGTCTGTGCGTAGCCCAGGACTTACTCCTACAGTGTGTGCAGTGTGTGCGCAGCCCAGGACTTACTCCTACAGTGTGTGCGCACCCCAGGACTTACTCCTACAGTGTGTGCAGTGGGTGCGCAGCCCAGGACTTACTCCTACAGTGTGTGCAGTGTGTGCGTAGCTCAGGACTTACTCCTACAGTGTGTGCAGTGTGCGCGCAGCCCAGGACTTACTCCTACAGTGTGTGCAGTGTGTGCGCAGCTCAGGACTTACTCCTACAGTGTGTGCAGTGTGTGTGTAGCCCAGGATTTACTCCTACAGTGTGTGCAGTGGGTGCGCATCCCAGGACTTACTCCTACAGTGTGTGCAGTGTGTGCGCAGCCCAGAACTTACTCCTACAGTGTGTGCAGTGTGTGCGTAGCTCAGGACTTACTCCTATAGTGTGTGCAGTGTGTGCAGTATGTGCGCAGCCCTGGACTTACTTCTACAGTGTGTGCAGTGTGTGCGCAGCCCAGGACTTACTCCTACAGTGTGTGCAGTGTGTGCGCAGCCCAGGACTTACTCCCACAGTGTGTGCAGTGTGTGCGCTGCCCAGGACTTACTCCTACAGTGTGTGCAGTGTGCGCGCAGCCCAGGACTTACTCCTACAGTGTGTGCGCAGCCCAGGACTTACTCCTACAGTGTGTGCAGTCTGTGCGTAGCCCAGGACGTACTCCTACAGTGTGTGCAGTGTGTGCGCAGCCCAGGACTTACTCCTACAGTGTGTGCAGTGTGTGCGCAGCTCAGGACTTACTCCTACAGTGTGTGCAGTGTGTGCGTAGCCCAGGACTTACTCCTACAGTGTGTGCAGTGTGTGCGCAGCCCAGGACTTACTCCTACAGTGTGTGCAGTGTGTGCAGTGTGTGCAGTGTGTGCGCAGCCCAGGACTTACTCCTACAGTGTGTGCAGTGTGTGCGCAGCCCAGGACTTACTCCTACAGTGTGTGCAGTGTGTGCGGAGCACAGGACTTACTCCTACAGTGTTTGCAGTCTGTGCGTAGCCCAGGACTTACTCCTACAGTGTGTGCAGTGTGTGCGCAGCCCAGGACTTACTCCTACAGTGTGTGCGCACCCCAGGACTTACTCCTACAGTGTGTGCAGTGGGTGCGCAGCCCAGGACTTACTCCTACAGTGTGTGCAGTGTGTGCGTAGCTCAGGACTTACTCCTACAGTGTGTGCAGTGTGCGCGCAGCCCAGGACTTACTCCTACAGTGTGTGCAGTGTGTGCGCAGCTCAGGACTTACTCCTACAGTGTGTGCAGTGTGTGTGTAGCCCAGGATTTACTCCTACAGTGTGTGCAGTGGGTGCGCATCCCAGGACTTACTCCTACAGTGTGTGCAGTGTGTGCGCAGCCCAGAACTTACTCCTACAGTGTGTGCAGTGTGTGCGTAGCTCAGGACTTACTCCTATAGTGTGTGCAGTGTGCGCGCATCCCAGGACTTACTCCTACAGTGTGTGCGCAGCCCAGGACTTACTCCTACAGTGTGTGCACTGTGTGCGTAGCTCAGGACTTACTCCTACAGTGTGTGCAGTCTGTGCATAGCCCAGGACTTACTCCTACAGTGTGTGCAGTCTGTGCGTAGCCCAGGACTTACTCCTACAGTGTGTGCAGTGTGTGCGCAGCCCAGGACTTACTCCTACAGTGTGTGCAGTGTGTGCGTAGCTCAGGACTTACTCCTACAGTGTGTGCAGTGTGCGCGCAGCCCAGGACTTACTCCTACAGTGTGTGCAGTGTGTGCGCAGCCCAGGACTTACTCCTACAGTGTGTGCGCAGCCCAGGACTTACTCCTACAGTGTGTGCAGTGTGTGTGTAGCCCAGGACTTACTCCTACAGTGTGTGCAGTGTGTGCGCAGCCCAGGACTTACTCCTACAGTGTGTGCAGTGTGTGCGCAGCCCAGGACTTACTCCTACAGTGTGTGCAGTGTGCGCGCATCCCAGGACTTACTCCTACAGTGTGTGCAGTGTGTTCGCAGCCCAGGACTTACTCCTACAGTGTGTGCGCAGCCCAGGACTTACTCCTACAGTGTGTGCAGTGTGCGCGCTTCCCAGGACTTACTCCTACAGTGTGTGCACAGCCCAGGACTTACTCCTACAGTGTGTGCAGTGTGTGCGTAGCTCATGACTTACTCCTACAGTGTGTGCAGTCTGTGCGTAGCCCAGGACTTACTCCTACAGTGTGTGCAGTCTGTGCGTAGCCCAGGACTTACTCCTACAGTGTGTGCAGTGTGTGCGCAGCCCAGGACTTACTCCTACAGTGTGTGCAGTGTGTGCGCAGCCCAGGACTTACTCCTACAGTGTGTGCAGTGTGTGCGCAGCCCAGGACTTACTCCTACAGTGTGTGCAGTGTGTGCGCAGCCCATGACTTACTCCTACAGTGTGTGCAGTGTGTGCGCAGCCCAGGACTTACTCCTACAGTGTGTGCAGTGTGTGCGCAGCCCAGGACTTACTGCTACAGTGTGTGCAGTGTGTGCGCAGCCCAGGACTTACTCCTACAGTGTGTGCAGTGTGTGCGTAGCCCAGGACTTACTCCTACAGTGTGTGCAGTGTGCGCGCAGCCCAGGACTTACTCCTACAGTGTGTGCAGTGTGTGCGTAGCCCAGGACTTACTCCTACAGTGTGTGCAGTGTGTGCGGAGCTCAGGACTTACTCCTACAGTGTGTGCAGTGTGTGCAGTGTGTGCGCAGCCCAGGACTGACTTCTACAGTGTGTGCAGTGTGTGCAGTATGTGCGCAGCCCTGGACTTACTTCTACAGTGTGTGCAGTGTGTGCGCAGCCCAGGACTTACTCCTACAGTGTGTGCAGTGTGTGCGCAGCCCAGGACTTACTCCCACAGTGTGTGCAGTGTGTGCGCTGCCCAGGACTTACTCCTACAGTGTGTGCAGTGTGCGCGCAGCCCAGGACTTACTCCTACAGTGTGTGCGCAGCCCAGGACTTACTCCTACAGTGTGTGCAGTCTGTGCGTAGCCCAGGACGTACTCCTACAGTGTGTGCAGTGTGTGCCCAGCCCAGGACAAACTCCTACAGTGTGTGCAGTGTGTGCGCAGCCCAGGACTTACTCCTACAGTGTGTGCAGTGTGTGCGCAGCTCAGGACTTACTCCTACAGTGTGTGCAGTGTGTGCGTAGCCCAGGACTTACTCCTACAGTGTGTGCAGTGTGTGCGCAGCCCAGGACATACTCCTACAGTGTGTGCAGTGTGTGCAGTGTGTGCGCAGCCCAGGACTTACTCCTACAGTGTGTGCGCACCCCAGGACTTACTCCTACAGTGTGTGCAGTGGGTGCGCAGCCCAGGACTTACTCCTACAGTGTGTGCAGTGTGTGCGTAGCTCAGGACTTACTCCTACAGTGTGTGCAGTGTGCGCGCAGCCCAGGACTTACTCCTACAGTGTGTGCAGTGTGTGCGCAGCTCAGGACTTACTCCTACAGTGTGTGCAGTGTGTGTGTAGCCCAGGATTTACTCCTACAGTGTGTGCAGTGGGTGCGCATCCCAGGACTTACTCCTACAGTGTGTGCAGTGTGTGCGCAGCCCAGAACTTACTCCTACAGTGTGTGCAGTGTGTGCGTAGCTCAGGACTTACTCCTATAGTGTGTGCAGTGTGTGCAGTATGTGCGCAGCCCTGGACTTACTTCTACAGTGTGTGCAGTGTGTGCGCAGCCCAGGACTTACTCCTACAGTGTGTGCAGTGTGTGCGCAGCCCAGGACTTACTCCCACAGTGTGTGCAGTGTGTGCGCTGCCCAGGACTTACTCCTACAGTGTGTGCAGTGTGCGCGCAGCCCAGGACTTACTCCTACAGTGTGTGCGCAGCCCAGGACTTACTCCTACAGTGTGTGCAGTCTGTGCGTAGCCCAGGACGTACTCCTACAGTGTGTGCAGTGTGTGCGCAGCCCAGGACTTACTCCTACAGTGTGTGCAGTGTGTGCGCAGCTCAGGACTTACTCCTACAGTGTGTGCAGTGTGTGCGTAGCCCAGGACTTACTCCTACAGTGTGTGCAGTGTGTGCGCAGCCCAGGACTTACTCCTACAGTGTGTGCAGTGTGTGCAGTGTGTGCAGTGTGTGCGCAGCCCAGGACTTACTCCTACAGTGTGTGCAGTGTGTGCGCAGCCCAGGACTTACTCCTACAGTGTGTGCAGTGTGTGCGGAGCACAGGACTTACTCCTACAGTGTTTGCAGTCTGTGCGTAGCCCAGGACTTACTCCTACAGTGTGTGCAGTGTGTGCGCAGCCCAGGACTTACTCCTACAGTGTGTGCGCACCCCAGGACTTACTCCTACAGTGTGTGCAGTGGGTGCGCAGCCCAGGACTTACTCCTACAGTGTGTGCAGTGTGTGCGTAGCTCAGGACTTACTCCTACAGTGTGTGCAGTGTGCGCGCAGCCCAGGACTTACTCCTACAGTGTGTGCAGTGTGTGCGCAGCTCAGGACTTACTCCTACAGTGTGTGCAGTGTGTGTGTAGCCCAGGATTTACTCCTACAGTGTGTGCAGTGGGTGCGCATCCCAGGACTTACTCCTACAGTGTGTGCAGTGTGTGCGCAGCCCAGAACTTACTCCTACAGTGTGTGCAGTGTGTGCGTAGCTCAGGACTTACTCCTATAGTGTGTGCAGTGTGCGCGCATCCCAGGACTTACTCCTACAGTGTGTGCGCAGCCCAGGACTTACTCCTACAGTGTGTGCACTGTGTGCGTAGCTCAGGACTTACTCCTACAGTGTGTGCAGTCTGTGCATAGCCCAGGACTTACTCCTACAGTGTGTGCAGTCTGTGCGTAGCCCAGGACTTACTCCTACAGTGTGTGCAGTGTGTGCGCAGCCCAGGACTTACTCCTACAGTGTGTGCAGTGTGTGCGTAGCTCAGGACTTACTCCTACAGTGTGTGCAGTGTGCGCGCAGCCCAGGACTTACTCCTACAGTGTGTGCAGTGTGTGCGTAGCCCAGGACTTACTCCTACAGTGTGTGCAGTGTGTGCGGAGCTCAGGACTTACTCCTACAGTGTGTGCAGTGTGTGCAGTGTGTGCGCAGCCCAGGACTGACTTCTACAGTGTGTGCAGTGTGTGCAGTATGTGCGCAGCCCTGGACTTACTTCTACAGTGTGTGCAGTGTGTGCGCAGCCCAGGACTTACTCCTACAGTGTGTGCAGTGTGTGCGCAGCCCAGGACTTACTCCCACAGTGTGTGCAGTGTGTGCGCTGCCCAGGACTTACTCCTACAGTGTGTGCAGTGTGCGCGCAGCCCAGGACTTACTCCTACAGTGTGTGCGCAGCCCAGGACTTACTCCTACAGTGTGTGCAGTCTGTGCGTAGCCCAGGACGTACTCCTACAGTGTGTGCAGTGTGTGCCCAGCCCTGGACAAACTCCTACAGTGTGTGCAGTGTGTGCGCAGCCCAGGACTTACTCCTACAGTGTGTGCAGTGTGTGCGCAGCTCAGGACTTACTCCTACAGTGTGTGCAGTGTGTGCGTAGCCCAGGACTTACTCCTACAGTGTGTGCAGTGTGTGCGCAGCCCAGGACATACTCCTACAGTGTGTGCAGTGTGTGCAGTGTGTGCGCAGCCCAGGACTTACTCCTACAGTGTGTGCAGTGTGTGCGCAGCCCAGGACTTACTCCTACAGTGTGTGCAGTGTGTGCGGAGCACAGGACTTACTCCTACAGTGTTTGCAGTCTGTGCGTAGCCCAGGACTTACTCCTACAGTGTGTGCAGTGTGTGCGCAGCCCAGGACTTACTCCTACAGTGTGTGCGCACCCCAGGACTTACTCCTACAGTGTGTGCAGTGGGTGCGCAGCCCAGGACTTACTCCTACAGTGTGTGCAGTGTGTGCGTAGCTCAGGACTTACTCCTACAGTGTGTGCAGTGTGCGCGCAGCCCAGGACTTACTCCTACAGTGTGTGCAGTGTGTGCGCAGCTCAGGACTTACTCCTACAGTGTGTGCAGTGTGTGTGTAGCCCAGGATTTACTCCTACAGTGTGTGCAGTGGGTGCGCATCCCAGGACTTACTCCTACAGTGTGTGCAGTGTGTGCGCAGCCCAGAACTTACTCCTACAGTGTGTGCAGTGTGTGCGTAGCTCAGGACTTACTCCTATAGTGTGTGCAGTGTGTGCAGTATGTGCGCAGCCCTGGACTTACTTCTACAGTGTGTGCAGTGTGTGCGCAGCCCAGGACTTACTCCTACAGTGTGTGCAGTGTGTGCGCAGCCCAGGACTTACTCCCACAGTGTGTGCAGTGTGTGCGCTGCCCAGGACTTACTCCTACAGTGTGTGCAGTGTGCGCGCAGCCCAGGACTTACTCCTACAGTGTGTGCGCAGCCCAGGACTTACTCCTACAGTGTGTGCAGTCTGTGCGTAGCCCAGGACGTACTCCTACAGTGTGTGCAGTGTGTGCGCAGCCCAGGACTTACTCCTACAGTGTGTGCAGTGTGTGCGCAGCTCAGGACTTACTCCTACAGTGTGTGCAGTGTGTGCGTAGCCCAGGACTTACTCCTACAGTGTGTGCAGTGTGTGCGCAGCCCAGGACTTACTCCTACAGTGTGTGCAGTGTGTGCAGTGTGTGCAGTGTGTGCGCAGCCCAGGACTTACTCCTACAGTGTGTGCAGTGTGTGCGCAGCCCAGGACTTACTCCTACAGTGTGTGCAGTGTGTGCGGAGCACAGGACTTACTCCTACAGTGTTTGCAGTCTGTGCGTAGCCCAGGACTTACTCCTACAGTGTGTGCAGTGTGTGCGCAGCCCAGGACTTACTCCTACAGTGTGTGCGCACCCCAGGACTTACTCCTACAGTGTGTGCAGTGGGTGCGCAGCCCAGGACTTACTCCTACAGTGTGTGCAGTGTGTGCGTAGCTCAGGACTTACTCCTACAGTGTGTGCAGTGTGCGCGCAGCCCAGGACTTACTCCTACAGTGTGTGCAGTGTGTGCGCAGCTCAGGACTTACTCCTACAGTGTGTGCAGTGTGTGTGTAGCCCAGGATTTACTCCTACAGTGTGTGCAGTGGGTGCGCATCCCAGGACTTACTCCTACAGTGTGTGCAGTGTGTGCGCAGCCCAGAACTTACTCCTACAGTGTGTGCAGTGTGTGCGTAGCTCAGGACTTACTCCTATAGTGTGTGCAGTGTGCGCGCATCCCAGGACTTACTCCTACAGTGTGTGCGCAGCCCAGGACTTACTCCTACAGTGTGTGCACTGTGTGCGTAGCTCAGGACTTACTCCTACAGTGTGTGCAGTCTGTGCATAGCCCAGGACTTACTCCTACAGTGTGTGCAGTCTGTGCGTAGCCCAGGACTTACTCCTACAGTGTGTGCAGTGTGTGCGCAGCCCAGGACTTACTCCTACAGTGTGTGCAGTGTGTGCGTAGCTCAGGACTTACTCCTACAGTGTGTGCAGTGTGCGCGCAGCCCAGGACTTACTCCTACAGTGTGTGCAGTGTGTGCGCAGCCCAGGACTTACTCCTACAGTGTGTGCGCAGCCCAGGACTTACTCCTACAGTGTGTGCAGTGTGTGTGTAGCCCAGGACTTACTCCTACAGTGTGTGCAGTGTGTGCGCAGCCCAGGACTTACTCCTACAGTGTGTGCAGTGTGTGCGCAGCCCAGGACTTACTCCTACAGTGTGTGCAGTGTGCGCGCATCCCAGGACTTACTCCTACAGTGTGTGCAGTGTGTTCGCAGCCCAGGACTTACTCCTACAGTGTGTGCGCAGCCCAGGACTTACTCCTACAGTGTGTGCAGTGTGCGCGCTTCCCAGGACTTACTCCTACAGTGTGTGCACAGCCCAGGACTTACTCCTACAGTGTGTGCAGTGTGTGCGTAGCTCATGACTTACTCCTACAGTGTGTGCAGTCTGTGCGTAGCCCAGGACTTACTCCTACAGTGTGTGCAGTCTGTGCGTAGCCCAGGACTTACTCCTACAGTGTGTGCAGTGTGTGCGCAGCCCAGGACGTACTCCTACAGTGTGTGCAGTGTGTGCGCAGCCCAGGACTTACTCCTACAGTGTGTGCAGTGTGTGCGCAGCCCAGGACTTACTCCTACAGTGTGTGCGCAGCCCAGGACTTACTCCTACAGTGTGTGCAGTGTGTGTGTAGCCCATGACTTACTCCTACAGTGTGTGCAGTGTGTGCGCAGCCCAGGACTTACTCCTACAGTGTGTGCAGTGTGTGCGCAGCCCAGGACTTACTCCTACAGTGTGTGCAGTGTGCGCGAATCCCAGGACTTACTCCTACAGTGTGTGCGCAGCCCAGGACTTACTCCTACAGTGTGTGCAGTGTGTGCGTAGCTCAGGACTTACTCCTACAGTGTGTGAAGTCTGTGCGTAGCCCAGGACTTACTCCTATAGTGTGTGCAGTCTGTGCGTAGCCCAGGACTTACTCCTACAGTGTGTGCAGTGTGTGCGCAGCCCAGGACGTACTCCTACAGTGTGTGCAGTGTGTGCGCAGCCCAGGACTTACTCCTACAGTGTGTGCGCACCCCAGGACTTACTCCTACAGTGTGTGCAGTGGGTGCGCAGCCCAGGACTTACTCCTACAGTGTGTGCAGTGTGTGCGTAGCTCAGGACTTACTCATACAGTGTGTGCAGTGTGCGCGCAGCCCAGGACTTACTCCTACAGTGTGTGCAGTGTGTGCGCAGCCCAGGACTTACTCCTACAGTGTGTGCGCAGCCAAGGACTTACTCCTACAGTGTGTGCAGTGTGCGCGCATCCCAGGACTTACTCCTACAGTGTGTGCAGTGGGTGCGCAGCCCAGCACTTACTCCTACAGTGTGTGCAGTGTGTGCGTAGCTCAGGACTTACTCCTACAGTGTGTGCAGTCTGTGCGTAGCCCAGGACTTACTCCTACAGTGTGTGCAGTCTGTGCGTAGCCCAGGACTTACTCCTACAGTGTGTGCAGTCTGTGCGTAGCCCAGGACTTACTCCTACAGTGTGTGCAGTGTGCGCAGCCCAGGACTTACTCCTACAGTGTGTGCAGTGTGTGCGTAGCTCAGGACTTACTCCTACAGTTTGTGCAGTGTGCGCGCAGCCCAGGACTTACTCCTACATTGTGTGCAGTGTGTGCGCAGCCCAGGACTTACTCCTACAGTGTGTGCGCAGCCCAGGACTTACTCCTATAGTGTGTGCAGTGTGTGTGTAGCCCAGGACTTACTCCTACAGTGTGTGCATTGGGTCCGCATCCCAGCACTTACTCCTACAGTGTGTGCAGCCCAGGACTTACTCCTACAGTGTGTGCAGTGTGTGCGTAGCTCAGGACTTACTCCTACAGTGTGTGCAGAGTGCGCGCATCCCAGGACTTACTCCTACAGTGTGTGCGCAGCCCAGGACTTACTCCTACAGTGTGTGCAGTGTGTGCGTAGCTCAGGACTTACTCCTACAGTGTGTGCAGTGTGTGCGCAGCCCAGGACTTACTCCTACAGTGTGTGCAGTGTGCGCGCAGCCCAGGACTTACTCCTACAGTGTGTGCAGTGTGCGCGCAGCCCAGGACTTACTCCTACAGTGTGTGTGCAGCCCAGGACTTACTCCTACAGTGTGTGCAGTCTGTGCGTAGCCCAGGACGTACTCCTACAGTGTGTGCAGTGTGTGCCCAGCCCAGGACAAACTCCTACAGTGTGTGCAGTGTGTGCGCAGCCCAGGACTTACTCCTACAGTGTGTGCAGTGTGTGCGCAGCTCAGGACTTACTCCTACAGTGTGTGCAGTGTGTGCGTAGCCCAGGACTTACTCCTACAGTGTGTGCAGTGTGTGCGCAGCCCAGGACTTACTCCTACAGTGTGTGCAGTGTGTGCAGTGTGTGCGCAGCCCAGGACTTACTCCTACAGTGTGTGCAGTGTGTGCGCAGCCCAGGACTTACTCCTACAGTGTGTGCAGTGTGTGCGGAGCACAGGACTTACTCCTACAGTGTTTGCAGTCTGTGCGTAGCCCAGGACTTACTCCTACAGTGTGTGCAGTGTGTGCGCAGCCCAGGACTTACTCCTACAGTGTGTGCGCACCCCAGGACTTACTCCTACAGTGTGTGCAGTGGGTGCGCAGCCCAGGACTTACTCCTACAGTGTGTGCAGTGTGTGCGTAGCTCAGGACTTACTCCTACAGTGTGTGCAGTGTGCGCGCAGCCCAGGACTTACTCCTACAGTGTGTGCAGTGTGTGCGCAGCTCAGGACTTACTCCTACAGTGTGTGCAGTGTGTGTGTAGCCCAGGATTTACTCCTACAGTGTGTGCAGTGGGTGCGCATCCCAGGACTTACTCCTACAGTGTGTGCAGTGTGTGCGCAGCCCATAACTTACTCCTACAGTGTGTGCAGTGTGTGCGTAGCTCAGGACTTACTCCTATAGTGTGTGCAGTGTGCGCGCATCCCAGGACTTACTCCTACAGTGTGTGCGCAGCCCAGGACTTACTCCTACAGTGTGTGCACTGTGTGCGTAGCTCAGGACTTACTCCTACAGTGTGTGCAGTCTGTGCATAGCCCAGGACTTACTCCTACAGTGTGTGCAGTCTGTGCGTAGCCCAGGACTTACTCCTACAGTGTGTGCAGTGTGTGCGCAGCCCAGGACTTACTCCTACAGTGTGTGCAGTGTGTGCGTAGCTCAGGACTTACTCCTACAGTGTGTGCAGTGTGCGCGCAGCCCAGGACTTACTCCTACAGTGTGTGCAGTGTGTGCGCAGCCCAGGACTTACTCCTACAGTGTGTGCAGTGTGTGTGTAGCCCAGGACTTACTCCTACAGTGTGTGCAGTGTGTGCGCAGCCCAGGACTTACTCCTACAGTGTGTGCAGTGTGTGCGCAGCCCAGGACTTACTCCTACAGTGTGCGCAGTGTGCGCGCATCCCAGGACTTACTCCTACAGTGTGTGCAGTGTGTGCGCAGCCCAGGACTTACTCCTACAGTGTGTGCGCAGCCCAGGACTTACTCCTACAGTGTGTGCAGTGTGCGCGCTACCCAGGACTTACTCCTACAGTGTGTGCACAGCCCAGGACTTACTCCTACAGTGTGTGCAGTGTGTGCGTTGCTCAGGACTTACTCCTACAGTGTGTGCAGTCTGTGCGTAGCCCAGGACTTACTCCTACAGTGTGTGCAGTCTGTGCGTAGCCCAGGACTTACTCCTACAGTGTGTGCGCAGCCCAGGACTTACTCCTACAGTGTGTGCAGTGTGTGTGTAGCCCATGACTTACTCCTACAGTGTGTGCAGTGTGTGCGCAGCCCAGGACTTACTCCTACAGTGTGTGCAGTGTGTGCGCAGCCCAGGACTTACTCCTACAGTGTGTGCGCAGCCCAGGACTTACTCCTACAGTGTGTGCAGTGTGCGCGAATCCCAGGACTTACTCCTACAGTGTGTGCGCAGCCCAGGACTTACTCCTACAGTGTGTGCAGTGTGTGCGTAGCTCAGGACTTACTCCTACAGTGTGTGCAGTCTGTGCGTAGCCCAGGACTTACTCCTATAGTGTGTGCAGTCTGTGCGTAGCCCAGGACTTACTCCTACAGTGTGTGCAGTGTGTGCGCAGCCCAGGACGTACTCCTACAGTGTGTGCAGTGTGTGCGCAGCC
This sequence comes from Pseudophryne corroboree, assembly GCF_028390025.1. NCBI lineage: Eukaryota > Metazoa > Chordata > Amphibia > Anura > Myobatrachidae > Pseudophryne > Pseudophryne corroboree. The sequence goes on along the minus strand of NW_026970238.1, from coordinate 126,192 downwards.
CAGGACTTACTCCTACAGTGTGTGCGCACCCCAGGACTTACTCCTACAGTGTGTGCAGTGGGTGCGCAGCCCAGGACTTACTCCTACAGTGTGTGCAGTGTGTGCGTAGCTCAGGACTTACTCATACAGTGTGTGCAGTGTGCGCGCAGCCCAGGACTTACTCCTACAGTGTGTGCAGTGTGTGCGCAGCCCAGGGCTTACTCCTACAGTGTGTGCGCAGCCCAGGACTTACTCCTACAGTGTGTGCAGTGTGCGCGCATCCCAGGACTTACTCCTACAGTGTGTGCGCAGCCCAGGACTTACTCCTACAGTGTGTGCAGTGTGCGCGCATCCCAGCACTTACTCCTACAGTGTGTGCAGTGTGTGCGTAGCTCAGGACTTACTCCTACAGTGTGTGCAGTCTGTGCGTAGCCCAGGACTTACTCCTACAGTGTGTGCAGTCTGTGCGTAGCCCAGGACTTACTCCTACAGTGTGTGCAGTCTGTGCGTAGCCCAGGACTTACTCCTACAGTGTGTGCAGTGTGTGCCCAGCCCAGGACAAACTCCTACAGTGTGTGCAGTGTGTGCGCAGCCCAGGACTTACTCCTACAGTGTGTGCAGTGTGTGCGCAGCTCAGGACTTACTCCTACAGTGTGTGCAGTGTGTGCGTAGCCCAGGACTTACTCCTACAGTGTGTGCAGTGTGTGCGCAGCCCAGGACTTACTCCTACAGTGTGTGCAGTGTGTGCAGTGTGTGCGCAGCCCAGGACTTACTCCTACAGTGTGTGCAGTGTGTGCGCAGCCCAGGACTTACTCCTACAGTGTGTGCAGTGTGTGCGGAGCACAGGACTTACTCCTACAGTGTTTGCAGTCTGTGCGTAGCCCAGGACTTACTCCTACAGTGTGTGCAGTGTGTGCGCAGCCCAGGACTTACTCCTACAGTGTGTGCGCACCCCAGGACTTACTCCTACAGTGTGTGCAGTGGGTGCGCAGCCCAGGACTTACTCCTACAGTGTGTGCAGTGTGTGCGTAGCTCAGGACTTACTCCTACAGTGTGTGCAGTGTGCGCGCAGCCCAGGACTTACTCCTACAGTGTGTGCAGTGTGTGCGCAGCTCAGGACTTACTCCTACAGTGTGTGCAGTGTGTGTGTAGCCCAGGATTTACTCCTACAGTGTGTGCAGTGGGTGCGCATCCCAGGACTTACTCCTACAGTGTGTGCAGTGTGTGCGCAGCCCATAACTTACTCCTACAGTGTGTGCAGTGTGTGCGTAGCTCAGGACTTACTCCTATAGTGTGTGCAGTGTGCGCGCATCCCAGGACTTACTCCTACAGTGTGTGCGCAGCCCAGGACTTACTCCTACAGTGTGTGCACTGTGTGCGTAGCTCAGGACTTACTCCTACAGTGTGTGCAGTCTGTGCATAGCCCAGGACTTACTCCTACAGTGTGTGCAGTCTGTGCGTAGCCCAGGACTTACTCCTACAGTGTGTGCAGTGTGTGCGCAGCCCAGGACTTACTCCTACAGTGTGTGCAGTGTGTGCGTAGCTCAGGACTTACTCCTACAGTGTGTGCAGTGTGCGCGCAGCCCAGGACTTACTCCTACAGTGTGTGCAGTGTGTGCGCAGCCCAGGACTTACTCCTACAGTGTGTGCAGTGTGTGTGTAGCCCAGGACTTACTCCTACAGTGTGTGCAGTGTGTGCGCAGCCCAGGACTTACTCCTACAGTGTGTGCAGTGTGTGCGCAGCCCAGGACTTACTCCTACAGTGTGCGCAGTGTGCGCGCATCCCAGGACTTACTCCTACAGTGTGTGCAGTGTGTGCGCAGCCCAGGACTTACTCCTACAGTGTGTGCGCAGCCCAGGACTTACTCCTACAGTGTGTGCAGTGTGCGCGCTACCCAGGACTTACTCCTACAGTGTGTGCACAGCCCAGGACTTACTCCTACAGTGTGTGCAGTGTGTGCGTTGCTCAGGACTTACTCCTACAGTGTGTGCAGTCTGTGCGTAGCCCAGGACTTACTCCTACAGTGTGTGCAGTCTGTGCGTAGCCCAGGACTTACTCCTACAGTGTGTGCGCAGCCCAGGACTTACTCCTACAGTGTGTGCAGTGTGTGTGTAGCCCATGACTTACTCCTACAGTGTGTGCAGTGTGTGCGCAGCCCAGGACTTACTCCTACAGTGTGTGCAGTGTGTGCGCAGCCCAGGACTTACTCCTACAGTGTGTGCGCAGCCCAGGACTTACTCCTACAGTGTGTGCAGTGTGCGCGAATCCCAGGACTTACTCCTACAGTGTGTGCGCAGCCCAGGACTTACTCCTACAGTGTGTGCAGTGTGTGCGTAGCTCAGGACTTACTCCTACAGTGTGTGCAGTCTGTGCGTAGCCCAGGACTTACTCCTATAGTGTGTGCAGTCTGTGCGTAGCCCAGGACTTACTCCTACAGTGTGTGCAGTGTGTGCGCAGCCCAGGACGTACTCCTACAGTGTGTGCAGTGTGTGCGCAGCCCAGGACTTACTCCTACAGTGTGTGCGCACCCCAGGACTTACTCCTACAGTGTGTGCAGTGGGTGCGCAGCCCAGGACTTACTCCTACAGTGTGTGCAGTGTGTGCGTAGCTCAGGACTTACTCATACAGTGTGTGCAGTGTGCGCGCAGCCCAGGACTTACTCCTACAGTGTGTGCAGTGTGTGCGCAGCCCAGGGCTTACTCCTACAGTGTGTGCGCAGCCCAGGACTTACTCCTACAGTGTGTGCAGTGTGCGCGCATCCCAGCACTTACTCCTACAGTGTGTGCAGTGTGTGCGTAGCTCAGGACTTACTCCTACAGTGTGTGCAGTCTGTGCGTAGCCCAGGACTTACTCCTACAGTGTGTGCAGTCTGTGCGTAGCCCAGGACTTACTCCTACAGTGTGTGCAGTCTGTGCGTAGCCCAGGACTTACTCCTACAGTGTGTGCAGTGTGCGCAGCCCAGGACTTTCTCCTACAGTGTGTGCAGTGTGTGCGTAGCTCAGGACTTACTCCTACAGTTTGTGCAGTGTGCGCGCAGCCCAGGACTTACTCCTACATTGTGTGCAGTGTGTGCGCAGCCCAGGACTTACTCCTACAGTGTGTGCGCAGCCCAGGACTTACTCCTATAGTGTGTGCAGTGTGTGTGTAGCCCAGGACTTACTCCTACAGTGTGTGCATTGGGTCCGCATCCCAGGACTTACTCCTACAGTGTGTGCAGTGTGTTCGCAGCCCAGGACTTACTCCTACAGTGTGTGCAGTGTGTGCGTAGCTCAGGACTTACTCCTACAGTGTGTGCAGAGTGCGCGCATCCCAGGACTTACTCCTACAGTGTGTGCGCAGCCCAGGACTTACTCCTACAGTGTGTGCAGTGTGTGCGTAGCTCAGGACTTACTCCTACAGTGTGTGCAGTGTGTGCGCAGCCCAGGACTTACTCCTACAGTGTGTGCAGTGTGTGCGCAGCCCAGGACTTACTCCTACAGTGTGTGCAGTGTGTGCGCAGCCCAGGACTTACTCCTACAGTGTGTGCAGTGTGTGCGCAGCCCAGGACTTACTCCTACAGTGTGTTCAGTGTGTGCGCAGCCCAGGACTTACTCCTACAGTGTGTGCAGTCTGTGCGCAGCCCAGGACTTACTCGTACAGTGTGTGCAGTGTGTGCGCAGCCCAGGACTTACTCCTACAGTGTGTGCAGTCTGTGCGTAGCCCAGTACTTACTCCTACAGTGTGTGCAGTGTGCGCAGCCCAGGACTTACTCCTACAGTGTGTGCAGTGTGTGCGTAGCTCAGGACTTACTCCTACAGTTTGTGCAGTGTGCACGCAGCCTAGGACTTACTCCAACATTGTGTGCAATGTGTGCGCAGCCCAGGACTTACTCCTACAGTGTGTGCGCAGCCCAGGACTTACTCCTATAGTGTGTGCAGTGTGTGTGTAGCCCAGGACTTACTCCTACAGTGTGTGCATTGGGTCCGCATCCCAGGACTTACTCCTACAGTGTGTGCAGTGTGTTCGCAGCCCAGGACTTACTCCTACAGTGTGTGCAGTCTGTGCGCAGCCCAGGACTTACTCGTACAGTGTGTGCAGTGTGTGCGCAGCCCAGGACTTACTCCTACAGTGTGTGCAGTGTGTGCGCAGCCCAGGACTTACTCCTACAGTGTGTGCAGTGTGTGCGCAGCCCATGACTTACTCATAGAGTGTGTGCTGTGTGCGCAGCCCAGGACTTACTCCTACAGTGTGTGCGCAGCCCAGGACTTACTCCTACAGTGTGTGCAGTGTGTGCGTAGATCAGGACTTACTCCTACAGTGTGTGCAGTGTGTGCGCAGCCCAGGACTTACTCCTACAGTGTGTGCAGTGTGTGCATAGCCCAGGACTTACTCCTACAGTGTGTGCAGTGTGTGCGCAGCCCAGGACTTACTCCTGCAGTGTGTGCAGTGTGTGCAGTGTGTGCGCAGCCCAGGACTTACTCCTACAGTGTGTGCAGTGTGTGCGCAGCCCAGGACTTACTCCTACAGTGTGTGCAGTGTGTGCGGAGGACAGGACTTACTCCTACAGTGTTTGCAGTCTGTGCGTAGCCCAGGACTTACTCCTACAGTGTGTGCAGTGTGTGCGCAGCCCAGGACTTACTCCTACAGTGTGTGCGCACCCCAAGACTTACTCCTACAGTGTGTGCAGTGGGTGCGCAGCCCAGGACTTACTCCTACAGTGTGTGCAGTGTGTGCGTAGCTCAGGACTTACTCCTACAGTGTGTGCAGTGTGCGCGCTGCCCAGGACTTACTCCTACAGTGTGTGCAGTGTGTGCGCAGCTCAGGACTTACTCCTACAGTGTGTGCAGTGTGTGTGTAGCCCAGGATTTACTCCTACAGTGTGTGCAGTGGGTGCGCATCCCAGGACTTACTCCTACAGTGTGTGCAGTGTGTGCGCAGCCCAGAACTTACTCCTACAGTGTGTGCAGTGTGTGCGTAGCTCAGGACTTACTCCTATAGTGTGTGCAGTGTGCGCGCATCCCAGGACTTACTCCTACACTGTGTGCGCAGCCCAGGACTTACTCCTACAGTGTGTGCACTGTGTGCGTAGCTCAGGACTTACTCCTACAGTGTGTGCAGTCTGTGCATAGCCCAGGACTTACTCCTACAGTGTGTGCAGTCTGTGCGTAGCCCAGGACTTACTCCTACAGTGTGTGCAGTGTGTGCGCAGCCCAGGACTTACTCCTACAGTGTGTGCAGTGTGTGCGCAGCTCAGGACTTACTCCTACAGTGTGTGCAGTGTGCGCGCAGCCCAGGACTTACTCCTACAGTGTGTGCAGTGTGTGCGCAGCCCAGGACTTACTCCTACAGTGTGTGCGCAGCCCAGGACTTACTCCTACAGTGTGTGCAGTGTGTGTGTAGCCCAGGACTTACTCCTACAGTGTGTGCAGTGTGTGCGCAGCCCAGGACTTACTCCTACAGTGTGTGCAGTGTGTGCGCAGCCCAGGACTTACTCCTACAGTGTGTGCGCAGCCCAGGACTTACTCCTACAGTGTGTGCAGTGTGCGCGCTTCCCAGGACTTACTCCTACAGTGTGTGCACAGCCCATGACTTACTCCTACAGTGTGTGCAGTGTGTGCGCAGCCCAGGACTTACTCCTACAGTGTGTGCAGTGTGTGCGCAGCCCAGGACTTACTCCTACAGTGTGTGCGCAGCCCAGGACTTACTCCTACAGTGTGTGCAGTGTGCGCGAATCCCAGGACTTACTCCTACAGTGTGTGCGCAGCCCAGGACTTACTCCTACAGTGTGTGCAGTGTGTGCGTAGCTCAGGACTTACTCCTACAGTGTGTGCAGTCTGTGCGTAGCCCAGGACTTACTCCTATAGTGTGTGCAGTCTGTGCGTAGCCCAGGACTTACTCCTACAGTGTGTGCAGTGTGTGCGCAGCCCAGGACGTACTCCTACAGTGTGTGCAGTGTGTGCGCAGCCCAGGACTTACTCCTACAGTGTGTGCGCACCCCAGGACTTACTCCTACAGTGTGTGCAGTGGGTGCGCAGCCCAGGACTTACTCCTACAGAGTGTGCAGTGTGTGCGTAGCTCAGGACTTACTCATACAGTGTGTGCAGTGTGCGCGCAGCCCAGGACTTACTCCTACAGTGTGTGCAGTGTGTGCGCAGCCCAGGACTTACTCCTACAGTGTGTGCGCAGCCCAGGACTTACTCCTACAGTGTGTGCAGTGTGCGCGCATCCCAGGACTTACTCCTACAGTGTGTGCGCAGCCCAGCACTTACTCCTACAGTGTGTGCAGTGTGTGCGTAGCTCAGGACTTACTCCTACAGTGTGTGCAGTCTGTGCGTAGCCCAGGACTTACTCCTACAGTGTGTGCAGTCTGTGCGTAGCCCAGGACTTACTCCTACAGTGTGTGCAGTCTGTGCGTAGCCCAGGACTTACTCCTACAGTGTGTGCAGTGTGCGCAGCCCAGGACTTACTCCTACAGTGTGTGCAGTGTGTGCGTAGCTCAGGACTTACTCCTACAGTTTGTGCAGTGTGCGCGCAGCCCAGGACTTACTCCTACATTGTGTGCAGTGTGTGCGCAGCCCAGGACTTACTCCTACAGTGTGTGCGCAGCCCAGGACTTACTCCTATAGTGTGTGCAGTGTGTGTGTAGCCCAGGACTTACTCCTACAGTGTGTGCATTGGGTCCGCATCCCAGGACTTACTCCTACAGTGTGTGCAGTGTGTTCGCAGCCCAGGACTTACTCCTACAGTGTGTGCAGTGTGTGCGTAGCTCAGGACTTACTCCTACAGTGTGTGCAGAGTGCGCGCATCCCAGGACTTACTCCTACAGTGTGTGCGCAGCCCAGGACTTACTCCTACAGTGTGTGCAGTGTGTGCGTAGCTCAGGACTTACTCCTACAGTGTGTGCAGTGTGTGCGCAGCCCAGGACTTACTCCTACAGTGTGTGCAGTGTGTGCGCAGCCCAGGACTTACTCCTACAGTGTGTGCAGTGTGTGCGCAGCCCAGGACTTACTCCTACAGTGTGTGCAGTGTGTGCGCAGCCCAGGACTTACTCCTACAGTGTGTTCAGTGTGTGCGCAGCCCAGGACTTACTCCTACAGTGTGTGCAGTCTGTGCGCAGCCCAGGACTTACTCGTACAGTGTGTGCAGTGTGTGCGCAGCCCAGGACTTACTCCTACAGTGTGTGCAGTCTGTGCGTAGCTCAGTACTTACTCCTACAGTGTGTGCAGTGTGCGCAGCCCAGGACTTACTCCTACAGTGTGTGCAGTGTGTGCGTAGCTCAGGACTTACTCCTACAGTTTGTGCAGTGTGCGCGCAGCCCAGGACTTACTCCTACATTGTGTGCAATGTGTGCGCAGCCCAGGACTTACTCCTACAGTGTGTGCGCAGCCCAGGACTTACTCCTATAGTGTGTGCAGTGTGTGTGTAGCCCAGGACTTACTCCTACAGTGTGTGCATTGGGTCCGCATCCCAGGACTTACTCCTACAGTGTGTGCAGTGTGTTCGCAGCCCAGGACTTACTCGTACAGTGTGTGCAGTGTGTGCGCAGCCCAGGACTTACTCCTACAGTGTGTGCAGTGTGTGCGCAGCCCTGGACTTACTCCTACAGTGTGTGCAGTGTGTGCGCAGCCCATGACTTACTCATAGAGTGTGTGCTGTGTGCGCAGCCCAGGACTTACTCCTACAGTGTGTGCGCAGCCCAGGACTTACTCCTACAGTGTGTGCAGTGTGTGCGTAGATCAGGACTTACTCCTACAGTGTGTGCAGTGTGTGCGCAGCCCAGGACTTACTCCTACAGTGTGTGCAGTGTGTGCGCAGCCCAGGACTTACTCCTACAGTGTGTGCAGTGTGTGCGCAGCCCAGGACTTACTCCTACAGTGTGTGCAGTCTGTGCGTAGCCCAGGACTTACTCCTACAATGTGTGCAGTGTGTGCGCAGCCCAGGACTTACTCCTACAGTGTGTGCAGTGTGTGCGCAGCCCAGGACTTACTCCTACAGTGTGTGCAGTGTGTGCGCAGCCCAGGACTTACTCATAGAGTGTGTGCTGTGTGCGCAGCCCAGGACTTACTCCTACAGTGTGTGCAGTGTGTGCGCAGCCCAGGACTTACTCCTACAGTGTGTGCAGTGTGTGCGTAGCCCAGGACTTACTCCTACAGTGTGTGCAGTGTGTGCGCAGCCCAGGACTTACTCCTACAGTGTGTGCAGTGTGTGCGCAGCCCAGGACTTACTCCTACAGTGTGTGCAGTGTGTGCCCTGCCCAGGACTTTCTCCTACAGTGTGTGCAGTGTGTGCGCAGCCCAGGACTTACTCCTACAGTGTGTGCAGTGTGTGCGGAGCCCAGGACTTACTCCTACAGTGTGTGCGTAGCCCAGGACTTACTCCTACAGTGTGTGCAGTGTGTGCGCAGCCCAGGACTTACTCCTACAGTGTGTGCAGTGTGTGCCCTGCCCAGGACTTTCTCCTACAGTGTGTGCAGTGTGTGCGCAGCCCAGGACTTACTCCTACAGTGTGTGCAGTGTGTGCGGAGCCCAGGACTTACTCCTACAGTGTGTGCATAGCCCAGGACTTACTCCTACAGTGTGTGCAGTGTGTGCGCAGCCCAGGACTTACTCCTACAGTGTGTGCAGTGGGTGTGCAGCCCAGGACTTACTTCTACAGTGTGTGCAGTGTGTGCGCAGCCTAGGACTTACTTCTACAGTGTGTGCAGTGTGTGCGGAGCCCAGGACTTACTCCTACAGTGTGTGCAGTGTGTGCAGTGTGTGCGCAGCCCAGTACTTACTCCTACAGTGTGTGCAGTGTGTGCGCAGCCCAGGACTTACTCCTACAGTGTGTGCAGTGTGTGCACAGCCCAGGGCTTACTCCTACAGTGTGTGCAGTGTGTGCGGAGCCCAGGACTTACTCCTACAGTGTGTGCGTAGCCCAGGACTTACTCCTACAGTGTGTGCAGTGTGTGCGCAGCCCAGGACTTACTCCTACAGTGTGTGCAGTGAGTGCGCAGGCCAGGACTTACTCCTATAGTGTGTGCAGTGTGTGCGCGCAGCCCAGGACTAACTCCTACAGTGTGTGCAGTGTGTGCGGAGCCCAGGACTTACTCCTACAGTGTGTGCAGTGTATGCAGTGTGTGCGCAGCCCAGGACTTACTCCTACAGTGTGTGCAGTGTATGCGCAGCCCAGGACTTACTCCTACATTGTGTGCAGTGTGTGCGCAGCCCAGAACATACTCCTACAGTGTGTGCACAGTGTGCGCAGCCCAGGACTTACTCCTACAGTGTGTGCAGTGTGTGCGCAGCCCAGGAATTACTCCTACAGTGTGTGCAGTGTGTGCGTAGCCCAAGACTTACTCCTACAGTGTGTGCAGTCTGTGCGTAGCCCAGGACTTACTCCTACAGTGTGTGCAGTGTGTGCGCAGCCCAGGACTTACTCCTACAGTGTGTGCAGTGTGTGCTTAGCCCAGGACTTACTCCTACAGTGTGTGCAGTGTGTGCTTAGCCCAGGACTTACTCCTACAGTGTGTGCAGTGTGTGCGCAGCCCAGGACTTTCTCCTACAGTGTGAGCAGTGTGTGCGTAGCCCAGGACTTACTCCTACAGTGTGTGCAGTGTGTGTGCAGCCCAGGACTTACTCCTACAGTGTGTGCAGTGTGTGCGTAGCCCAGGACTTACTCCTACAGTGTGTGCAGTGTGTGCGGAGCCCAGGACTTACTCCTACAGTGTGTGCAGTGTGTGCGGAGCCCAGGACTTACTCCTACAGTGTGTGCAGTGTGTGCGGAGCCCAGGACTTACTCCTACAGTGTGTGCAGTGTGTGCACAGCCCAGGACTTACTCCTACAGTGTGTGCAGTGTGTGCGTAGCCCAGGACTTACTCCTACAGTGTGTGCAGTGTGTGCGCAGCCCAGGACTTACTCCTACAGTGTTTGCAGTCTGTGCATAGCCCAGGACTTACTCCTACAGTGTGTGCAGTGTGTGCGTAGCCCAGGACTTACTCCTACAGTGTGTGCAGTGTGTGCGCAGCCCAGGACTTACTCCAACAGTGTATGCAGTGTGTGCGTAGCCCAGGACTTACTCCTACAGTGTGTGCAGTGTGTGCGCAGCCAAGGACTTACTCCTACAGTGTGTGCAGTGTGTGCGCAGCCCAGTACTTACTCCTACAGTGTGTGCAGTGTGTGCGTAGCCCAGTACTTACTCCTACAGTGTGTGCAGTGTGTGCGTAGCCCAGGACTTACTCCTACAGTGTGTGCAGTGTGTGCGTAGCCCAGGACTTACTCCTACAGTGTGTGCAGTGTGTGCGTAGCCCAGGACTTACTCCTACAGTGTGTGCAGTGTGTGTGTGTAGCCCAGTACTTACTCCTACAGTGTGTGCAGTGTGTGCGTAGCCCAGTACTTACTCCTACAGTGTGTGCAGTGTGTGCGTAGCCCAGTACTTACTCCTACAGTGTGTGCAGTGTGTCCGTAGCCCAGTACTTACTCCTACAGTGTGTGCAGTGTGTGCGTAGCCCAGTACTTACTCCTACAGTGTGTGCAGTGTGTGCGTAGCCCAGTACTTACTCCTACAGTGTGTGCAGTGTGTCCGTAGCCCAGGACTTACTCCTACAGTGTGTGCAGTGTGTGCGTAGCCCAGGACTTACTCCTACAGTGTGTGCAGTGTGTGCGTAGCCCAGTACTTACTCCTACAGTGTGTGCAGTGTGTCCGTAGCCCAGGACTTACTCCTACAGTGTGTGCAGTGTGTGCGGAGCCCAGTACTTACTCCTACAGTGTGTGCAGTGTGTGCGTAGCCCAGTACTTACTCCTACAGTGTGTGCAGTGTGTCCGTAGCCCAGGACTTACTCCTACAGTGTGTGCAGTGTGTCCGTAGCCCAGGACTTACTCCTACAGTGTGTGCAGTCTGTGCGTAGCCCAGGACTTACTCCTACAGTGTGTGCAGTGTGTGCAGTGTGTGCGCAGCCCAGTACTTACTCCTACAGTGTGTGCAGTGTGTGCGTAGCCCAGTACTTACTCCTACAGTGTGTGCAGTGTGTCTGTAGCCCAGTACTTACTCCTACAGTGTGTGCAGTGTGTGTGTAGCCCAGGACTTACTCCTACAGTGCGACGAAACAGGTCCGGAGCTGACGTCACACACCCTCCCAGAAAACAGGCAGTTACCACCCACAAACGGCCTCTCAGTGATCAGGTCTGAACCGGGCCCTTCGTTCCCATGCACCCCATTATCTTCACTGATGAAGCTCTGCCATGTTTTGGTTCATCCTAAATAAATGATTAGAAATGTAAGCTCCATAACCCTAACCCTAACCCTAATTGCAGGGTAAACCACGGATCATAAAACATATGTTAGACAAGTGGTGACCACTCACCTTTATCACAAGCTTCCAGCGATGTCGCTGCACCAGGTGTAACACAGACACAAGAAGGGATCAGGTCTCTTGAGGAACCTGCAGTGAAAAGACAGCAGAGGATTATATGTGACGTAATACAATGTACACAAAGCAGTAATTGCTGGAAGCCAGTTGGCGATGAAGCAAAGACTTATAAGAATAATGTTTCCATTGTGTGAATGCTGCAGGAATGACATACTGTACTGTCACTGTGTGTTCAGCTGCTTAATATCATAGTGCTGGATACTCGCTTATATCTGACTGCACAATTGTGAGTACATTTCTCTAATTATTACAAAGGTGGTAGCTCAATGCTGCTCTTATAATCTCACTCACATGTCACACAATGACTAATAAACATGACAAATGTTAAATATATTTTCTTCAAGTTATTTATTGCATTTTATTCCTAAGGCGCCACCATACGGCAGACATTAGAACAATACAGGGTATAGAGAACTTAACAATACAGTAGCAGAAATACTATAACAGAGCACAGGTAACAATAAGCAGCTCAGTTCTCAGCGCACACTACAGCCGAGGTGTCAGGAAGCAAAGGAGTCATCAGCGTACTGCCAGGGGCGGGCAGCCATTGGATGAGATAGACAGTAACGAGCGAGAGGAGATGTGGGTATAAACAGTCGCTGAGTAGAACACAAAAATAAAAAATATGACAGCGCTGTTGCTTAATTACTCCCAATAAAGATAATTAGTTAATATATAGATGGATAGGATAAAAGAATAACAATATTTCTCTTACGTCCCAGAGGATGCTGGGGACTCCAAAAGGACCATGGGGTATAGACGGGATCCGCAGGAGACATGGGCACACTTTAAGACTTTGAATGGGTGTGAACTAGCTCCTCCCTCTATGCCCCTCCTCCAGACTCCAGTTAGATTCTGTGCCCAGGAGTGACTGGACACACACTAGGGGAGCTCTACAGAGTTTCTCTAGAAAGACTTATGTTAGGTTTTTTATTTTCAGGGAGACCTGCTGGCTACAGGCTCCCTGCATCGTGGGAGTGAGGGGAGATATGTCAGACCTACTTCTTCTGAGTTAAGGGTTCTGCTTCTTAGGCTACAGGACACCATTAGCTCCAGAGGGTTCGATCACTTGGTGCGCCTAGCTGCTCGTTCCCGGAGCCGTGCCGTCACCCCCCTCACAGAAGCCAGAAGCCAGAAGTCGGGTGAGTATGAGAAGAATAGAAGACTTCAGGACGGCAGAAGACTTTGAATGGGTGTGAACTAGCTCCTCCCTCTATGCCCCTCCTCCAGACTCCAGTTAGATTCTGTGCCCAGGAGTGACTGGACACACACTAGGGGAGCTCTACAGAGTTTCTCTAGAAAGACTTATGTTAGGTTTTTTATTTTCAGGGAGACCTGCTGGCTACAGGCTCCCTGCATCGTGGGAGTGAGGGGAGATATGTCAGACCTACTTCTTCTGAGTTAAGGGTTCTGCTTCTTAGGCTACAGGACACCATTAGCTCCAGAGGGTTCGATCACTTGGTGCGCCTAGCTGCTCGTTCCCGGAGCCGTGCCGTCACCCCCCTCACAGAAGCCAGAAGCCAGAAGCCAGAAGTCGGGTGAGTATGAGAAGAATAGAAGACTTCAGGACGGCAGAAGACTTTGAATGGGTGTGAACTAGCTCCTCCCTCTATGCCCCTCCTCCAGACTCCAGTTAGATTCTGTGCCCAGGAGTGACTGGACACACACTAGGGGAGCTCTACAGAGTTTCTCTAGAAAGACTTATGTTAGGTTTTTTATTTTCAGGGAGACCTGCTGGCTACAGGCTCCCTGCATCGTGGGAGTGAGGGGAGATATGTCAGACCTACTTCTTCTGAGTTAAGGGTTCTGCTTCTTAGGCTACAGGACACCATTAGCTCCAGAGGGTTCGATCACTTGGTGCGCCTAGCTGCTCGTTCCCGGAGCCACGCCGTCACCCCCCTCACAGAAGCCAGAAGACAGAAGTCGGGTGAGTATGAGAAGAACAGAAGACTTCAGGACGGCAGAAGACTTCAGTGACGGAAGGTAACACTGTGCTCCATGCTCCCACACACACTTCACCAACGCTTGTCACTGGGTGCAGGGCGCTGGGGGGGGGGGGGCGCCCTGGGGGGCATGTTACTGAGGTTACTGAGCTGGCAAAAGATCGTATGTGCCGAGGCACTTTATTACTGACCCCCGCCGGGCATTTTTTGTATGTTTAAATTTGGCGGGCCGAAGCCGCCGGGAAGGGGGCGGAGCTTCGGTCCGCGGCTCACTCGCGCGCCATTTTCTCCCTACACAGCACCGAGGGAGAGACGCTGCTAGGACCTCCACGTTTTCTGCAAGTATAGGGGGCATCTCCAGTGGGGAGCCGCTGCGGGGTACCAGTTGTGAATTATAAGGCAGCGCTGGGTACACTTAATCTTCTGTTTCCCAATACAGGCGCTGGGGTGTGAGCTGGAATACTCCCTCTGTCTCCTCTTCTGGGCTGAATTGTGGGCCTGTCACCTTGCTGGGACGTTTCTGGGTGTTGTGGGTGTCTGTACTGCGTGTCGACATGTCGGAACCTGAATGTTATTCACCAGAGGAAGTTATAGGAGGTTGGGATGCGGGTCTAGAGCTAGCACTGTCGACGCAGCTGACTCCTGATTTACTAGCACTCCTTACTACAATAAATTGCAATGTAGCTTCTTTATCTAAGAGGTTAGATAAGTCTGAGTCACAGACCCAGGTGTGGAAAAAGTCCATGGAGGAGGCTTCATCTCAGGTACAGACCCCATCCGGGTCCCATAAGAGGCCTTTTACTCAGGTGGGGGATACGGATACCGACACGGACTCTGATTCCGAGGTCGATTTCACTGAGGTGGCGTTACATCCACGTTTGGTTAAGAGTATTCAGTACATGATTGTGGCTATAAAGGATGTGTTGCAGATTTCTGATGAACCTGCGGTGCAGGAAACAAGGATTTGCTTATTCAAGGGGAAGAAACCTGAGGTGAAGTTTTCCCCCTCTCATGAAATTAATACTCTTTGTGAAAAGGCTTGGGAATCGCCGGATAAGAAATGGCAGATTCCCAAGAGGATTCTTATGGCGTATCCTTTTCCCTCTGATGACAGGGAAAAATGGGAGACATCTCCAACCGTTGATGAAGCTCTATCCCATTTGTCTAAGAAGGTGGCTCTTCCGTCTCCTGACACGGCAGCTCTCAAGGATCCGGCGGATCGCAAGTTGGAGACGTGTCTGAAGTCCATTTTCGCTAATACGGGTGCATTGCTCAGACCTGCTGTGGCGTCGGTATGGGTGAGTAGTGCTATTGCTAAATGGGCAGAGAATTTAGCTAGTGACATGGATATGCTTGATAAAGATAATGTCCTTCTAACTCTTGGTTATATTAAAGACGCTGCAGATTACCTGAAGGACGCGGCAAGGGACGTCTGTCTCTTGGGATCAAGGACCAATGCCATGTCGATATCTGCCAGGAGGGCCTTGTGGATCCATCAATGGAATGCTGATGCCGACTCCAAGAGGTCTATGGAAGCTCTACCCTTTAAAGGTACGGTCTTGTTTGGGGACGGGCTGGCGGACCTAGTCTCGACCGCGACTGCGGGTAAGTCCTCTTTTCTTCCTTATGTTACCACACAACAGAAGAAGGCACCACATCAGCAAATGCAGTCCTTTCGTCACAATAAATACAGGCGTGGAAAGGGTTCATCTTTCCTCGCCTCAAAGGGTAGAGGACGGGGAAGAAAAATTCCTGCAACCTCTGGTGCACAGGACCAGAAGTCCTCCCCGGCTGCTACCAAATCCACCGCATGACGCTGGGGCTTCCCTGGGCGAGTTCGGACCAGTGGGGGGGCGTCTTCAGGTATTCAGCCAGGTCTGGATTCAATCAGACCTGGATCCTTGGGTGTTAGAAACAGTGTCTCAAGGATACAAACTGGAGTTTCAGGAGATGCCCCCTCACCGGTTTTTCATTTCGGCATTACCAGTGGTTCTTCCGGACAGGGAGGTGGTATGAGCGGCCATTCAAAAATTGTGTCTACAGAGGGTCATTGTTCCCGTCCCTCCGTCCCAGCGGGGGGAGGGGTTCTACTCGAGCCTCTTTGTGGTACCGAAACCGGACGGTTCGGTTAGACCAATTCTAAATCTAAAATCCCTCAATCCATACTTGAAAGTCTTCAGGTTCAAGATGGAATCCCTTCGAGCGGTGATTGCCAGCCTGGAGGGGGGGGATTTTATGGCGTCAGTCGACATAAAGGATGCCTACTTACATGTGCCGATATATCCTCCGCATCAGGCTTTCCTCAGGTTTGCGATACAGGATTCTCATTACCAATTTCAGACGTTGCCGTTTGGGCTTTCCACGGCTCCGAGGATTTTCACCAAGGTCATGGCGGAAATGATGGTTCTCCTTCGCAAGCAAGGAGTCACAATTATCCCGTACTTGGACGATCTCCTGATAAAGGCGAGGTCCAAGGAACGGTTGCTGAGAAGTGTAAATTTGTCACTGTCGGTTCTGCGGCAGCACGGTTGGGTACTCAACTTGCCAAAATCTCAGTTGATTCCGACCACTCACCTGCCTTTTCTGGGCATGATTCTGGACACGGAGTTACAGAAGGTATTCCTTCCAGAAGAAAAGGGTCTAGAATTACAGACGATGGTCAGAGAACTTCTGAAGCCGACGAGTGTGTCGATCCATCATTGTACTCGGGTTCTGGGGAAGATGGTTCCGGCATACAAAGCCATTCCATATGGCAGATTTCACGCCCGCGTGTTTCAGTGGGACTTGCTGAGCAAATGGTCCGGGTCTCACCTACACATTCACCGGAAGATAAGTCTATCTCCCAGAGCCAGAATTTCTCTCTCCTGTGGTGGCTACAAGCTCATCACCTCGTGGGGAGACGCCGATTCGGTATCCAGGATTGGGTACTTCTGACAACAGATGCAAGTCTCTGGGGCTGGGGCGCAGTCACCCAAGGAAGAAATTTCCAGGGAAAATGGTCGCTCCAGGAAGCCTGTCTCCACATAAATGTTCTAGAGTTAAGAGCCATTTACAACGGCCTGCTCCAAGCAAGAAGTCTTCTTCAGGGTCGACCGGTCCTGGTCAGACAACATCACAGTGGTGGCCCATATAAACCGGCAAGACAGAACGAGGAGCAGAGCAGCAATGGTGGAGGCCACAAAGATACTTCGCTGGGTGGAACAACACGTCAGCGCACTGTCAGCAGTTTTCCTACCGGAGGTGGACAACTGGGTAGCGGATTTCCTCAGCAGACACGACCTCCATCCGGGAGAGTGGGCTCTGCACCAAGAGGTATTTGCAGAAGTGACAAGACGCTTGGGAATTCCGTTGATAGACATGATGGCGTCTCGGCTCAACAAGAAGCTCCCGAGGTATTGTTCCAGGTCAAGGGACCCACAAGCCACGGCGGTGGACGCCCTGGTGTCTCCGTGGGTCTTCCAGTCGGTGTATGTGTTCCCTCCTCTTCCTCTCATTCCAAAGGTGCTGGGGATCATTCGTCGAGCAAGGGTTCAGGTGATTCTCGTCGTCCCAGACTGGCCAAGAAGGGCCTGGTACCCGGATCTTCAGGACTTACTGGTGGAAGATCCTTGGCCGCTTCCTCTAAGAGAGGATCTGTTGTTGCAGGGTCCATGCGTGTTTCCGGACTTACCGCAGCTGCGTTTGACGGCATGGAGGTTGAGCGCCAGATCTTAGCTCGTAAGGGTATTCCCAGGGAGGTCATTCCAACTCTCATTAAGGCTAGGAAAGAGGTTACGGCGAAACACTATCACCGTATCTGGAGAAAATATGTTTCCTGGTGTGAGGTTAAAAATGCTCCTGCGGAGGATTTTCACTTGGGTCGTTTTCTCCACTTTTTACAGGCGGGGGTAGATGCAGGCCTGAAATTGGGTTCCATCAAAGTGCAAATTTCGGCTTTGGGGTATATTTACTAAGGTCCCGATTTTGACCGAGATGCCGTTTTTTCTTCAAAGTGTCATCTCGGTCATTTACTAAACTCAAATCTCGGCAGTGATGAGGGCATTCGTATTTTTTTTGAAGTCCAACAAAAAAAATACGAATGAATACACCATCGGTCAAAACGCGTCTGTTTAAGTATGAATCTCGGTCATTTACTAAGAAGTGCAAAGCCAAAAAAAAAAAACACTGCCGTAAAAAAATACAACTCGTAAAAAAGTGCTAAAAAAACCCAGACCTGCTTTTTTGAGCCGTGATTGGATAGGCATGCACGGATCCATGAGATCCGTGCATGTATATCAGTGGGAAGGGGTGGGAAAGTGTTAATTTTTTGAAAAAAAATTGCGTGGGGTCCCCCCTCCTAAGCATAACCAGCCTCGGGCTCTTTGAGCCGATCCTGGTTGCAGAAATATGGGAAAGAAAATGACAGGGGTTCCCCCATATTTAAGCAACCAGCATCGGGCTCTGCGCCTGGTCCTGGTTCCAAAAATACGGGGGACAAAAAGCGTAGGGGTCCCCCCGTATTTTTAAAACCAGCACCGGGCTCCACTAGCTGGACAGATAATGCCACAGCCGGGGGTCACTTTTATATAGTGCCCTGCGGCCGTGGCATCAAATATCCAACTAGTCACCCCTGGCCGGGGTACCCTGGAAAAACGGGCCCGCTGGTACCTGTAGTACTACTACTAAAAAAATACCCCAATAAAGACAACACACACACACCTTGAAAGTATAACTTTAATACATCCATCCACACCTCCATATACACATACTTACCTTATGTTCCCACGCAGGTCGGTCCTCTTCTCCAGTAGAATCCATGGTGTACCTGTTGAAAAAATCCTACTCATCAAATCCAGTGTAGAGGGCTCCTCGGATAATCCTTTTGTAATCCACGTACTTGATTAAAAAAATAAAACGGAGACCCGAGCCACGCACTGAAAGGGGCCCCATGTTTTCACATGGGTCCCCTTTCCCCGAATGCCAGAAACCCACTCTGACTGATGTCTAAGTGGGTTTCTTCAGCCAATCAGGGAGCGCCACGTTGTAGCACCCTCCTGATCGGCTGTGTGCTCCTGTACTGAGTGACAGGCGGCCAGAGCCGGATTAAGGGGGGGGCTCCGGGGTTAAGTACCCCGGGCCCCCCTGTCTGAAAGGGCCCCCCGTCACGCGCCACAGATCGGATCTGTAATCCGATCCGATCTGCGGCACCTCACTGCGCTCCCCTCCCCATTGTCTGCCCAGCCGCAGACGCCGCTCACACAGCCGCCGGCGCCGCAGAAAGCTTCCTGGGCCGTTGCTGAGCGACGGCTCAGCTGCCCAATAGCTTTTCACGTTGCAGCCTGCTGCTCAGCGACTGGCTGAGCACGCAGGCTGCAGGAAAGAAGGATGCTCACTGCCAGCATGTGTGTACTGGCCGGGTGAAGAGGCAGTAAGGTCTGTAAGGTTAGAATAGGCTGTTTGTTTATTTTTTTTAAAGTCATGTATTCAATTTAAACATAGACTCTGGGTTGTGTGTGTGTGTATATATATATATATATATATATATACACACACACACACACACACACACAGTATATATATATATATATACACACACTCACAGTGTACAGAGTATATATGTATATATATATATATATATATATATATGTATATGTATAAAAATGTATTTACATGTAGGCAGTCCGGCACTCCCTTTGATCTGTAAACAATGCCCAGGTGCCCTCCGTGTGGCGGAGGTATAGCGCAGAATAAACAGCGGCACTCAGGGTCTTCTGTGTCCAAAAAAAACTGTATTGAACAACCGACGTTTCGAGGCTCGCAGACCCTTTTTCAAGGTGTGAATAAGGGAGGGGGGAAAGGATCTGCGAGCCTCGAAACGTCGGTTGTTCAATACAGTTTTTTTATGAGACAGCAGACCCTGAATGCAGCTGTTTATTCTGTACTTTATATATATATATATATATATATATAGGAGCAGGGTGGGGTTCCTGGCAGTCGGGATCCCAGCATTCGAAATACAGACACCGGAATTATGACACTGCTCAGATCCCTGACCACTGGAATCCCGAATGAGTGTTTGCCAGGCCCACGGAGAGGTAACATGCGGGATGGGGAGTGTTAGGGTTAGGCTGCGGTGGGAGTGTTAGGGTTAGGCTGCGGTGAGTGTGTGTATATATATATATATATATATATATTGTGACAAGAACACTGGGATAGTGTTTGAGGGCAGGTATATTTGTCCCAGGTTCTTGTCTTACATGTTTTAGAAAATGTTAACTTCTAGGAAAAATGCTTTTTGTTTTGTCTGAACCTTTTCAGTTTGCTGTAAAAGCTGGGTAAAGGCTCTGAGAGAGAGATAAGGCGAGTTCTAGACATTGGGCCCAGTTCGGGTCTTTGGCCTCACAGAGGGCTAATCAGGGTTTCAGCTGTGTAAGAGTGTTATAGTGCTTCTAACCTGATTAGTATGGGCAGACTGCCTGGGAAGGCTGCAGTATCTGTGTGTGAGAGACACGCTTTCTGATGCAAGTAAGCTTTACAGTATGTACTGAAGAACTCTGTGTTTTGTTTAGTGACAGTTAGTATTATCTTATGTTTAGTTAGTGCCGGACAGGCAAGGTATTTTTATTTTTGGGTTTTGTTTTATTTTCTGTTTCAATAAAACTGGCCGGGGTCAGTTGTACCAGAAAGCAGAAACTGGACTTGTGTTGTTCCTCAGCTGCTGCGTGCGGCCATATTCCCCAGGAAAAGGCGCCTTGCACCCCTACAGTGTTACAACTTGGTGGAGAATGCGAGCACACCGTTCTGCGCATAAGTGAAAGCAGCAGCTTTGTGAGGCCTGCAGAAAACGGTGGTTTATGCAGATACAGCCCAGTGTGAAGTTACTGAGACTCACCCCTGAGGGTTTGATATATGTCCTGGGTGAAAGCAGCTACAAAGCCGCCTGAAAAATCTGTCGACATGGAGGATCTGCTTAAAGCCTTGCTGCAAGCTACAGCGGCTCAGCAGGAGGCCAACCGACAGCAGCAGGTGGCAATGGAAGAAAATAGGAGACAACAGCAGGTGGCAATGGAGGAAAATTGGAGACTACAGCAGGAGGCCAACAGACAGCAGCAGGTGGCAATGGAGGAAAATATAAGACAGCAGCAGGTGGCAATGGAGGAAAATAAGAGACAACAGCAGGCAGTTGTTGATGAACTTTACAGGCAACAGCGTCAGGATAGAGAGGCCTTAACAGAAGTGGTGCAGAGCCTTGCAGCCCGGATTGGAGATGTGGCCGTCAGTGCTCCGACCAGCTCTAGTTCTATACGGGCCAGTCACTTCCTGCAGAAAATGACAGAGGCTGATGATGTGGAGGCCTACTTGACCACGTTTGAAAGGACTGCAGAGCGTGAGAACTGGCCAAAAGCACAGTGGGCCAGTCTGCTGGCACCTTTCCTGTCAGGTGAGCCCCAAAAAGCTTACTTTGATTTAAGCCCTGCTGAGGCTCGGGACTATGATAAACTAAAGACTGAGATCCTGACCCGCCTGGGAGTCACGCTGTCAGTACGAGCACAACGGGTGCACCGTTGGCTGTACGCCATGGAGAAGCCTCCGCGCTCCCAGATGCACGACCTTATTCAGCTAACAAAAAAATGGCTACAGCCAGAGACATTAACTGGTCCCCAGATGGTGGAAAGAGTCGTCATGGACCGCTACTTGAGATCTTTGCCCATGGTCCTGCGCAAGTGGGTGAGCCATGGAAACCCGGGTACTGCTGACCAATTAGTGGACATGGTAGAGAGGTATTTGGCAGCAGAGGAACTACTGATGACCACCCAGCAACCCATAGATCCTCGACAGCGCCCTTCAGTAAAGACTGGTAAGACTGTTCCGTGGGAAAACGTTGCTGGGCGGTTAAGAGAACGCAAGGCTGGAGAGACTGTAAACACTGGCCCTGGAGACAGGCCAATGGGGCTAGAACGGTCTATGCTGCCCAAACGGGTTGATAATCGTGTGGTTAAATGTTTTAGGTGTGGTATGCCAGGTCATGTTATTGCCAATTGCCCAGTCACGCAAGAACCCATGCAATGTGATGCTGCCTTTGAATGTCGCAGAATGTCTTTCTTTGCTAGGTTAGCCTGTACTGTGGTACCTTCACCTGAGCTGGAAAAACAAATGTGTGATGTGTTCTTAGAGGGTAACCGGGTAGAGGCCTTGCTAGATTCAGGAAGTTTAGTTACCCTCGTGAAAGCTGGGTTAGTGAACCCCTTAAAGGTCCAGCAAATACCTATTGGGGTAACTTGCATACATGGGGATACCCAACATTATGCCACTGCTGAGGTGAATATAGAAACTTGTTGTGGGTCAGCAATGGTTAAAGTGGGACTGGTCCCTACCTTGGTGCATGAGGCCATAATAGGGAGGGATTTTCCTCATTTTTGGAAACTGTGGGAATCACGGTTATCAACAGATGTGAGAAGTAAAAAGCCAGTTGATAATACCGGTGATTTTATGGATGTACGTGGGTCTTCGGAACTTTCTGGCCCTTTGCCTTTTGCTAGTTTGGCTGGGGAAGTGACAGATGGGGAGTCCAGTGAGGACCCTCTTGCCGGGAACAGAGACATAGTAGTTAGAACTGAAAGCGTGCCTGACCTGGAGGTAAAGAAGGATCTGTTTGCGTCTGAACAGTTAAAGGATCCTACCTTAATAAAGGCTAGAGAGAATGTTAAGATTGTTAATGGGGAACCTGTGGTACCAGGTGACAGGGTTACGTATCCCCACATGGCCATCTGTAATGAGCTCTTGTACCACATTGTCAAAAGGGGTGAGGATGTGGTGGAACAGCTGGTAGTTCCCCAGCCTTATCGGAGAACGGTACTAGATTTAGCTCATAGTCACGTTACCGCAGGACATTTAGGGGCAGAAAAAACAACTGAAAGAGTTTTACAAAGGTTCTTTTGGCCAGGGGTTTATAAAGAAGTGTCTGAATATTGTTCTTCCTGTCCTGAATGCCAGTATCATGCCCCTAGACCCCATTTCAGGAGCCCACTAGTTCCCATGCCTATTATAGAGGTCCCGTTTGACAGAATAGCCATGGATCTCGTGGGGCCCTTGTTAAAGTCTGCTCGGGGCCATCAGTATATCCTGGTAATTATGGACTATGCCACTCGATATCCTGAGGCTGTCCCTTTACGCACTATCACAACCAAGGCGATAGCTAGGGAGCTGGTGCAGGTATTTAGTAGAGTGGGAATACCAAAAGAAATTTTGACTGACCAAGGTACTCCATTTATGTCAAGGATCATGAAAGAGTTGTGCAAGTTATTTAAGGTCACTCACCTCAGGACGTCCATCTACCATCCCCAAACTGACGGGTTGGTGGAAAGGTTTAATAAAACATTAAAAAGTATGTTAAAAAAGGTTGTTGAGAGAGATGGGAAAAACTGGGATTGTTTGTTGCCCTACTTGTTAATGGCCATCAGAGAAGTTCCTCAGTCCTCTACGGGGTTTTCTCCATTTGATTTGATGTATGGTAGACACCCCAGAGGGCTGTTGGATATTGCCAAAGAGACGTGGGAAGGACAGCCCACTCCTTATAGAAGCGTTATTGAGCATGTAACACAAATGCAGGATAGGATTGCAGCCGTGGTACCTGTTGTCAGAGAGCACATGGAACAGGCCCAAAGTGCTCAACAGAGGGTCTATAACCGGAGTGCCAAGATACGGGAATTTGCTCCTGGCGATAGAGTTCTTGTTTTGGTACCCACTGTGGAAAGCAAATTCCTAGCTAAATGGCAGGGTCCATTTGAGATTAGGGAAAAAGTGAATGAGGTTAATTACAAAGTATACCAGCCGGGAAAGAGAAAACCCGAACAGATCTACCATGTTAACTTAATCAAACCCTGGAAAGATAGGTTGTCTCTGTCAGCGGAGCCTTGCCCTTCGGTGTCTTCACCCCGGTTGCTTCCCGCAGTGAAGGTGTCAGAGACATTATCAGCTGATCAGAACAATCAGGTTAAAGAATTTCTCATCCAAAATAGGGAGGTATTTTCAGAGCTGCCTGGCCGAACGACCATAATAAAACATGACATTGTCACAGAACCAGGGGTCAGGGTTCATTTAAAGCCATATAGGATTCCTGAAGCTCAGCGAGAAGCTATTTCTAAGGAAGTTAAAACCATGTTAGAACTGGGAGTCATAGAGGAGTCTAACAGTGAGTGGTCCAGTCCCATAGTGCTCATCCCGAAGCCCGACGGTAGCATACGCTTCTGTAATGACTTTCGTAAGTTAAATGAGGTGTCCAAGTTTGACGCATACCCCATGCCCCGTGTGGATGAGCTTGTAGAAAGGCTGGGAACAGCCAGGTTTCTCACCACATTGGACCTGACCAAAGGTTACTGGCAAATACCTTTATCTGATAGCGCCAAAGAAAAAACAGCCTTTTCGGTTCCGGAGGGGCTGTACCAGTATAAGATGTTACCCTTTGGGTTGCATGGGGCTCCAGCAACCTTTCAACGGGCGATGGATAAAATTTTGAGGCCCCATAGAAAATATGCAGCTGCCTATTTGGATGATGTGGTAATTCACAGTACAGACTGGGGGTCCCATTTGGTTAAAGTACAAGCAGTACTGGACTCAATCAGAGAGGCAGGGTTAACTGCTAACCCAAAGAAGTGCTGCCTCGCAATGGAGGAGGTCAAATACTTGGGCTTCACCATAGGCAGAGGTCTGATTAGGCCCCAATTGAATAAAGTTGATGCTATTCAGAACTGGCCTCGTCCAGTGAATAAAAAACAGGTAAGGACTTTTTTGGGAATTACTGGGTACTATAGACGGTTTATTCCTAATTTTGCGACCACAGCGGTGCCGTTGTCAGACCTTACCAAAGGGAAGCAGTCAAATGTGGTGAAATGGAACCCTGATGCAGAAAAGGCGTTCCAAGCGTTAAAAGTGGCTTTGTGTTCACAACCGGTGTTGATAACACCAGATTTTTCAAAAGAATTTGTGGTACAGACAGATGCCTCAGAGGTAGGGATAGGTGCTGTGCTGTCCCAAACCAGAGATGGGGACGAACACCCTATCATTTATTTGAGTAGGAAACTCAATGAGCATGAAAAAAGGTATGCCATTGTGGAAAAGGAGGCTTTGGCCATTAAGTGGGCACTAGATACCTTGAGATATTACCTCTTGGGTAGACAATTCAGACTAGTGACAGACCATGCCCCTTTAAAATGGATGTATGTAAATAGAGGCAAGAATGCTCGTGTAACTAGATGGTTTCTAGCGTTGCAGGACTTTAAGTTTACTGTCGAACATAGACCGGGAACACAATTGGCCAACGCAGATGCATTGTCTCGCATCTTCTGTTTGGGGGCTACAAGTGTTCCGGCCCCAAGGTCGAAACAGGGGAGGGGGATATGTGACAAGAACACTGGGATAGTGTTTGAGGGCAGGTATATTTGTCCCAGGTTCTTGTCTTACATGTTTTAGAAAATGTTAACTTCTAGGAAAAATGCTTTTTGTTTTGTCTGAACCTTTTCAGTTTGCTGTAAAAGCTGGGTAAAGGCTCTGAGAGAGAGATAAGGCGAGTTCTAGACATTGGGCCCAGTTCGGGTCTTTGGCCTCACAGAGGGCTAATCAGGGTTTCAGCTGTGTAAGAGTGTTATAGTGCTTCTAACCTGATTAGTATGGGCAGACTGCCTGGGAAGGCTGCAGGATCTGTGTGTGAGAGACACGCTTTCTGATGCAAGTAAGCTTTACAGTATGTACTGAAGAACTCTGTGTTTTGTTTAGTGACAGTTAGGAATATCTTATGTTTAGTTAGTGCCGGACAGGCAAGGTATTTTTATTTTTGGGTTTTGTTTTATTTTCTGTTTCAATAAAACTGGCCGGGGTCAGTTGTACCAGAAACTGGACTTGTGTTGTTCCTCAGCTGCTGCGTGCGGCCATATTCCCCAGGAAAAGGCGCCTTGCACCCCTACAGTGTTACAATATATATATATATATATATATGTGTGTGTATATGTAAAGTAGCTAATTTATCCAAACTACCCGATACGCCCCTAGTTCAAACGGTACATTGTGTATCATATATATATATATATATATATATATATAAATTTTTTAATTTTAGACCTTAGGGCCCCCCTGTTTTAAGAACCCCGGGCCCCCCGATGCCTTAATCCAGCTCTGCAGGCGGCACACGGCAGTGTTACAATGTAGCGCCTATGCGCTCCATTGTAACCAATGGTGGGAACTTTCAGGTCAGCGGTTGACCGAAAGTGACCTCACCGCTGACCTGAAAGTTCCCACCATTGGTTACAATGGAGCGCATAGGCGCTACATTGTAACACTGCCGCGTGTTGCCTGTCAGTCAGTACAGGAGCACACAGCCGATCAGGAGGGTGCCACAACGTGGCGCTCCCTGATTGGCTGAAGAAACCCACTTAGACAGAAGTCAGAGTGGGTTTCTGGCATTCGGGGAAAGGGGACCCATGTGAAAACATGGGTCCCCTTTCAGTGCGTGGCTCGGGTCTCTGTTTTATTTTTTTAATCAAGTACGTGGATTACAAAAGGATTATCCGAGGAGCCTGGTACCCTGGATCTGGTGAGTATAATTTATTCAACAGGTACCCCATGGATTCTACTGGACAAGAGGACCGACCTGCGTGTGAACATAAGGTAAGTATGTATGTATGTTTGTGTGGATGGATGTAATAAAACTTTACTTTCAAGGTGTGTGTGTATTGTCTTTTTTTGGGTATTTTTTTAGTAGTAGTACTACAGGTACCAGCGGGCCCCTTTTTTCCGCCGCATGCTGGTACTTGTGGTTCTCCAAGTACCAGCATGCGGGGGAGGCTTGCTGGGCCTTGTAGTACTGCTACTAAAAACAATATCTTACACTTTTACAAAAAGGCTATCAGCCCCCCATCCGCAGCCCATTGGATGGGGGGGGGACAGCCTCGGGCTTCACCCCTGGCCCTTGGGTGGCTGGGGGGGGGACCCCTTGATTGAAGGGGTCCCCACTCCCCCAGGGTACCCCGGCCAGGGGTGACTAGTTGGATATTTGATGCCACGGCCGCAGGGCACTATATAAAAGTGACCCCCGGCTGTGGCATTATCTGTCCAGCTAGTGGAGCCCGGTGCTGGTTTTAAAAATACGGGGGACCCCTACGCTTTTTGTCCCCCGTATTTTTGGAACCAGGACCAGGCACAGAGCCCGATGCTGGTTGCTTAAATATGGGGGAACCCCTGTCATTTTTTTCCCCATATTTCTGCAACCAGGATCGGCTCAAAGAGCCCGAGGCTGGTTTGCCTTAGGAGGGGGGACCCCACGCAATTTTTTTTTACATTTAAACTTTTTTTTTTAACAAAGTGCACAATGAAGCCCAGCACGGATCTCTCAGATCCGGCCGAGATTCATTGTATTAAATTCGGCAGTGTTTTACAAGTCACTCACGTAAGACACTGCCAAAAAAAACGAATGACATCGACATCGGAAAACCCGAAAATGCAGAATACGGCAGCTTAGTAAATTAGTCGTAATCAATTCAAAAAGTTGCATATTTACACTTTCGATGTCATTCGTGATTGAACTTTGACCTCAAACGGGAAAATACGAATCTTAGTAAATTTACCCCACTGTCTATTTTCTTTCAAAAAGAGTTAGCTGCCCTCCCAGAGGTTCAGACTTTTGTAAAGGGTGTAATGCATATCAATCCTCCGTTTGTACCGCCTGTAGCGCCATGGGACCTTGATGTCATCTTACGGTTCCTCATGTCTTCCTGGTTTGAACCTTTGCGGACGGTTGAATTAAAATTTCTCACTTGGAAGGTAGTTATGCTTTTGGCGCTGGCATCTGCCAGGCGAGTGTCGGAATTGGCAGCTTTATCTCATAAGAGTCCGTACTTGATTTTTCATGCGGATAGGGCGGAGTTCAGGACTCGTCAACAATTTCTACCGAAGGTGGTTTCGTCATTTCACATTAACCAACCTATTGTGGTTCCGGTAGCTACGGAAGAAGTGGCGATTCCAAAATCTCTGGATGTTGTAAGAGCGTTAAAAGTTTACGTTTCTAGGACAGCTGTTACTAGGAAAACTGAAGCGTTGTTTGTTTTGTATGCGGCCAACAAGGTTGGTCATCCCGCATCAAAACAGACTATTGCGAACTGGATTTGTAGTACGATCCAGCAAGCTCATTCTTTAGTGGGGTTGCCGGTGCCAAAGTCGGTTAAAGCCCATTCTACCAGAAAGGTGGGCTCATCTTGGGCGGCTGCCCGAGGGGTTTTGGCACAAAACCGCTTTGCCGAGCGGCTACTTGGTCGGGTTCGAACACTTTTGCTAAATTCTATAAGTTCGATACCCTGGCCGATGAGGACCTGGCGTTTGCTCAGTCGGTGCTGCAGAATCGTCCGCACTCTCCCGCCCGTTCTGGAGCTTTGGTATAATCCCCATTGTCCTTTTGGAGTCCCCAGCATCCTCTATGACGTAAGAGAAAATAGGATTTTGGTACTCACCGTTAAATCCTTTTCTCCTAGTCCGTAGAGGATGCTGGGCGCCCGTCCCAGTGCGGACTATTACTTGCATTATATATTTTCTTACTGGTTAAGTTAGTTTATACACGACTTGTGTATTGGTTTGTTGCAGCTGGTTGCTGGAGTTTAATGCATACTGTTATCTGGTTTGGCGTTATTCCGGTTGTACGGTATGTTTATGGTGTGGGCTGGTAATTTGGTAGCCCTTAGTTAAGACAAAAATCTTTCCTTGTAATGTCCGTCTCTCCTGGGCACAGTTCCTATAACTGAGGTCTGGAGGAGGGGCATAGAGGGAGGAGCCAGTTCACACCCAGTCTTAAGTCTTTTTAGTGTGCCCAAGCTCCTGCGGATCCCGTCTATACCCCATGGTCCTTTTGGAGTCCCCAGCATCCCCTACGGACTAGGAGAAAAGGATTTAACGGTGAGTACCAAAATCCTATTAAATGTATTACACATAAAAAGAAATATTACAGATAAATGACCCTCTAGTTATATCACCCCCACTAGTATGGATGCATTGATAATAGGACTTTTACCATCTCCCAGAACTTGCTTAGACCAGTTGTTTTAATAAATGTTACCCACGTATGGATAGTTCTTAGCAGTCCCTTGGCAGGTGTGTGCAGACTGTGCCAAATGGTAGGGTTCCACTTTAAATCCAATAGGTGGTAGCAGACTGGTGATTCTGGAGATGTAGCTCAGTCCAAAATACAAATAGAACAGATTCCAAGAGTGATTCCGGTGGGTGGTGACAGGAGTCAATTTGATGATATGGTTTAGCCAGAGGCGTCACCAGGTGTGGTGACACCCGGTGCGCACTCTGCATTACTACACCCCCACTCACTCACCCTGCTGAAGCTGAGGCTGCCCGGAAAGGGGGGTGGCCTAATTTAAAGGGGCGTGGCCTTGTGGGTGTCCTCTTCTTCACTCCGGGGGCATGTCCAGCTCCCCTGGAGATGCTGGCTGCCTCTGGAGATTGGACAGTGTGCAGTGCCGGCTCCTTATCTGTGACAGGAGCGAAGTGCTGCAGAGGATTATCACACTGCAACACTCTGCACCCGCCTTCTGACGCCACTGGGTTTAGCAAAGCCAGACAGGTAGACACCCAGTCTCCTCAGACGCATGTGTAGGACACAGCTGTAATAGAAGTGTGAGAGAAAAGGACTGTGAAAACAGGAGGGGAGAGGGCCCTGCTCCAAGGAGCTTACAGTCTAGGGAAAGGGGGAGACAGACAGGTGACATGAGGCACAAGAAAGAGTAAGGTGGTCTGATGGCAGGACGTAAGCAAGGCAGAGATGGCCAAAGTTGGGGAGAGTCTAAGGGCGGGATGTACTAAAGCAAAAATGCAGTAAAACCCCCGAAAACGGGGGTTTTACCGCATTTTCATATTTACTAACACCCTACCGCCGCTTTTTCGGCGTCCAGGGTATCGCCATCTCTGGATGGCGATACCCTATAGAAGCCTATGGGCTTCTTTTCGCCGACCGCCGCAACCCGCCGACACCGTCGACACCGCCGCAGACGCCGACCCCCCTCCCCCCGGCTTACCTTCCTCCATGATGCCCCGGACCCGGAAGGTAATCTCCTCCTCCCCCTAGCAACGCAGCCGGACGTCCTTCCGGCTGCAGGGGGGAGGAGGAGGTGCCGGGGGCAGCCTGCTGCTGCTACCCGGCATCAAGGCAGTGTGGGGACCCCATGGAGGTGACGGAGACCCCCGCAGACCACCTAACAGGTATCGCGGGGGGCCTCCGTCACCGCATCGCGATGTTGATCGCATATGTTAGTACATACGCGATCAACATCGCTGCGGTAACCGGCGAGGTGCGGCGATGTATGTTAATACATCCCGCCCTAATAGAGCAAGGGAGCTCAGTCTAGTAAAGAGAGGCGACACAGGCAAAATATTGGTTCGCTGCATGGGATGGAGTGACCAGTATAGAGAAGAGGAGAGATGGTCCAAGGTCATCTGGAGAGGGTGGGAGGAGAATGTAGGTAGATGAGGATGGAGATGTAGGGAGCAGTGGAGTTTGCGATGGTCTTGTATGTGAGGGTGAGGAGTGTGAAGAGGATTCTGTTGGGGAATGGGGCCAGTGCAGGTTTTGTTGAAGGGGAGTTGGTGGAAGAGGAAGATAAGTCTAGCTGCAGAGTTGAGAACAGATTGGAGGGGAGTGAGATAGGAGAGTGGGAGGCCAGTGAGGAGAATGTTGCAATAGTCGAACTATGAGATGACCAGTGAGTGGATAATAAGTTTAGTCACACTCTAGGGGAGGAATGGTCTGATCTGAGCAATGTTGTGTAGCTGGAACCAACAGTATTAAGCTAGAGATTGGATGTGGGGGTGAAGGAGAGGGAGGAGTAAAGAGTGGAGCCCAAGCAGCAGAGTTGGGGAATGGGGAAGATCATAGTGTTGTCAATGGTGTTGTCAATATTGGAGGGATGGAGACTCTGGATGGGGGAAAGATGATGAGTTTGGTTTTGTCTATGTTGAGCTTCAGAGAGCACTCAGACATCCAGGAGGAGATGGCGGAGAGGAAGCTGGATACCCAAGAGAAGACAGAGGTGGAGAAGTCAGGAGAGGAGAGGTTTAGTTGTGTTTTGTCGGCACAGAGTTTGTTTTGAAGGCGGAAGTAGCTTATGCGCGCACCCAGGGGGAGAGGTGTACAGGGAGAAGAAAAGGGGGCCAAGGACAGAACTCTGGGGGACACCAACAGAAAGAATGGAGTCTGGTAAGGTGGAGCCAGAAGAAGACACCAAGAAGGAGTGGTTAGTGAGGGTTTGAACAAAAATATATAGGTCTATTCATTGAGCAGTGCTGGCTCCTACACAGTGACAGGAGCCGAGTGCTGCACATAATATAACAGTACAGCACTCGGCTCCTGTCACTGTGCAGGAGCCAGCATTTTGGTGTTACCCCTTGGTGGGTGACACCCGGAAGCAGGCCGCACCCCCTGCACCCCCCTTGCGATGCCACTGTGCTGTACTTACTGCCGTGGTCACCAGAGGGGTCAGGGATCGCAGTGAAAATATTAAAAATACACTTTTTCATACACAGTGCCTAGCACCCAAACATCTTAAAGATGGTGCCTAGCGCCAGCATACATTTAAAAGTGGTGCCAAGTGCTCATTGTCCTTATAATGGTGCCAGGCAGTTGAGGGTTAACCCCTTCAGTGCCGCGGCCGCCATTGTCCACGTGGCTGGGTGGTCTCTGTGACCACAGATGCCTTTGTATATTCCTCAACAACCTTGGACCGATTTATCAATGGACTTCATTACCGCTCTTCCTGATGCAACAAGTTTAATATCATCTGGGTGGTAGTTGACTGGTTCACCAAGATGGCACAATTCATTCAGTTCACCGGTCTTCCATAAGCTTCTAAGCTGGCTCAAGTGTTCATTCAAGAAATCTTTAGACTACATGGTCTACCTGAAAAAATAATTTTTGATAGAGGAGTCCAATTTGTAGCCAAATTCTGCTGAAGTTTGTGTACAGCTCTCCAAGTTAAATTAAAGTTCTCTACTGCTTATCACCCCCAGACTAATGGGCAAACTAAGAGGGTGAATCAGGACATGGAGGCGTGTATCTGAATTTTGTCACAACAACCAGTATCACTCTTCATCTTCTTCCACCCCTTTCTTTGGCAACTACGGGTTCCATCCCAAGGTCCCTGAATTCCAACCATTTCCAGCAACGTCAGTACCTGCGGCTGATCTTACTCTACGACAGTTCTCCCAAAACTGGATGAATAGCCATTCAGCTCTTTTGAAAGCTTCCTCTAAGTACAAGAAATTTGCTGACAAGAAGCGCAAAGTAGTTCCTCCTCTCAAACCAGGGGATCGTGTTTGGCGTTCCACAAAAAAAAATCTGAGGTTGAAGGTTCCAAGTATGAAGTTTACGCCTCGATATATATCGGGCCCTTCCAGATTGAGCAAGTCATCAACCCTGTTGCCTATAGACTCAAGTTGCCTCCATTCTTAAAGGTTCCAAGGACATTTCACATCTCTCTCCTTAAGCCAGTGGTCCTGAATCAGTTTTATTCAGCGCTTCCCAAAGCACCCAACGTCCAGACTCAACGTGGTGTTGAGTATGAAGTGGCAAAGATTCTGGACTCACGTTTTCGGTACGGTCACCTTTAATATCTGATCAATTGGAAAGGTTACAGGCCTGAAGAATGTTTCTGGATGAATGCATGCACGGCATCTCCACAGTCTCCCCTCAGCGATCCCGGCAGCGCTGTCATGGCGACTATTCAGCATGTTCCTCCTGTTCCAGTAGATGGCATCTCCTGATCTCAGCGGTCTCTGCCGCCATTACTACAGGTTTCCACATGCTGATACAAACTGACTTTCCCTCCAGAACCAAACATGGGTGCAGCTATGTTTGGCCTCATCACATGTCTCTAAACAGCTAATCCTCTGTACACAGAATCCTCCCTGATTGCTCAGCCAACACCTGCTTCCCAGCAGGTATAAATATCCTGAACCAAGACTCCCTGTTGTCAGTCCTATGATTGTCTAACCCAGTGTTGGATGTCTCTATAGTCTGTGGCTGTTCCTGCTTGCTGTCTCCAGGTATTCCAGCTCCTGTGACCTTGCTCCACTTAAAGAAACCTGAACCAGTTTCCACCCAGCGGTGCTGCCTTACTCCAGCTGTGTTTCCACATTGCCTCCAGTGACCTGCAGTGTTCCTTCACCGGCTCCAGCTCTCAGCTGTGTTCCAGTATCGCTTCCAGCTACCAGCGCTGTTCCAGTACCGCTTCCAGCTACAAGAGGTGTTCCAGTATCGCTTCCAGCTATCAGCGATGTTCCAGCATCGCTTCCATTCATCATCAGTGTCCTAACTCTGACATCATCAGTGAG
Source organism: Pseudophryne corroboree (assembly GCF_028390025.1). Taxonomy (NCBI): domain Eukaryota; kingdom Metazoa; phylum Chordata; class Amphibia; order Anura; family Myobatrachidae; genus Pseudophryne; species Pseudophryne corroboree. The sequence goes on along the minus strand of NW_026970238.1, from coordinate 93,530 downwards.
TTCCGTAGCACCCTCACCATCTGGGCCGGTTCCATTCGGCATCCTCGGCAGTTCACCAGTGCTTACCTCTCCCTAGTGCTGTATCATCATATCCAGCCTCCAGTGTGTCATCTGCAGGTCAGTATCAGTTCCCTTCATCTGTGCAGCGGTTAGCTGTTGGTTCTATGGACTTACCATCTCCGGGTCTTCCAAGACTGTGTCATATTGTGTTTACATCACTCCCAACAGCATCCTAATTACCACTGCATTCCAGGAACTGTGTCACTGCTTCTATGCCACAAATTCATATTGCAGAGCATTGCTCTTTCTTCTGAACTGTCGATGTATAATCTGAACTGTGCTTAATAAACAACTTAACTTTTTACATTGTCGTCTTGGTCACGCCTTCGGGCATTGGTGCTAAGGTTCCCTGCATGTCCAAGAATCCCATACTGCTGCCCAGGTTCAAGTACACGTCAGCCCCTATGCCTGAGGATTCCCCAGGTCAGCCTTAGCACTCAGATGTGACAGGTGGCCCTGGGCCCTCCGTATATATATATTTAATCTACCCTAGACCACCGGGCTGCCAGTCATTAGGCCTGTGGGTAAGGACATGCAATAGGCCTGAGTGTTAGCTAGAAGTACTGGGGCCCTGTTCTTATAGTGATCTTGGCGCTAGGCCAAGATCATTTGTAGTCAAGTAGGCGGGCACTCAGCCTGTGGGTGAGTGCAGACACTAGGCCAGAGCTCACATTCGAAGGCGCTAGGCCCTTGTCATTCACCATTGGCCCAAGTAGGCAGGCCTAAAGGCCTGAGCTGCAAAAAAAGGATGAACTGGGCAATAGGCCCAGATTACCCCAACTTGCCCCCTGTTAGGTGGGTATTAGGCCTGAGGACAATATTCTGGCTTTACACCTGTGATTATTAGGGTGGGCATTAGGCCCAAATCATTTCACTCCTGCCCACCCGTGGTTAGCCGGGAATATTCGGGGGCATTTGGCCAACATATAGAGTGTACACACAAAGGAAAATAGGGACTGAAATGTAGGATCTGGTCACTCCGGCGTGCCTTTCAAAGTCTAATCATCTCACTATAGGTCATGTAGACCATGGAGGAGCGGCCCAGTTCCACACGCTCAAATAATTTCAGAGTGAGCAGCTGTTGGTCCCCAGAGTTTGTACTAGCTTATTCCTTAGGCAGGGCTGTCTGGTTCTGTCCACAAGGAATAATAGTTTGTGGAATATTCTTAACCTTGATTGCCTTATTCAAGTCAAAGTATGCTTCTGTTTTATGTTCTTAAATTGTGTACTGTATTGTGAATGTTATTGTTGCACTGTGTCTTACAACTGTTGATAAATAGCTTACTATAGTTTTTTGTTAAATGCAAAATACTGCCTATCAAGCCTCGCGTAGTTGTTGTTTGTGCCACAGGAAAGTCAGTTAGGTACCACGAGTTAGAGTAGCCTGAGGTTAGAACAGATAGGCTGTTGTGTTTTGACCTACAGGAGCTGTAGAACACCACCGCAAAGTGACAAGGATTGAGAAGTGTGTATTCTTCTGTGTGTGTCTGTCCCCTGAGCGCCGGTTCAATGGACCTTGCCCAGCTACACCTCAGTGCGTGAATGCTGTATAGATGAAAGTTTAATGGCTGAGGCCCTGGGCCGGTGAAGCCTGCAGCCACCTGTGAGTGCCAACAGCACTCCTCCATAGCTTAGCATAAAAACAGCTTGCGCATCACGGCTCATTTTCTTTCCCTACAGCCGTGATTACAGTGTTCCCATCCTCCATGAGGCGAACCAGCACTTGTCTTTCCGGCATACATGAACTGGTGAGTACTGCCTAAGGGCGTAATCGTTATGCACCTTCACATCTACACACACAGGGCACAGACCAGCCAAAGATTCCCGTGTCTCAGGAGACCACCCAAGCACAAGAGTAGCCAGTGTCTAACCTGCGGGAGGGAGCAGGATGCTGGGAAATGGACCACTTCCAATCACGGAGCAGGGGAGAAGATGTCTTTGGTGAGTTATAGGTGCAGAGGAAGGCAGTCAGGGTAGTGGCCGCTATTTACTACCTTTCCGACCTGGCTGGGTAGTGAGGATTCTGGAGGACACTCCACTGGAGATTGCTGGGAGCTCCATCACAGTGGGAGTGGGTGCCGGTGCCGATCCCCAATTGAGATCCCGAATTGTGGAGGTCAAGGAGTCTGCAATCTGCAGGGATGATGGTGGAGTCCACTGATTACGGAGATCCCACTGCCCAAGCAAGACAGGACAGATGGCCTTGGAGGGGTAATTAATGTGTTCCTGAGAGCCCCAAAAATGGAGTTTGGGAGGATAGTAAGGGCAGGAGCTCATAAGGAACACGTCCTCCTGGTATCTCTTTTTATTTTTCTTATTATTTTTGGATGCTTATTTTGTATTTACCTGTATGATACTATTTTGGGGCCCCCGTCCTCCAGTCCTCTTACCTGTAACTCCATACTGCCCTCCCCCTTATGTAAATCACTTGACTTTTGTTTTCATCTTGCTTATTACTGTATTCAGAATTTGGTTTGTATTGGACTGTAGTTGCCATTTTTTCTCCTGTGTTTATTTTTGTTTTGCCTGACCATTTAAATGACAGAATTATAATATATATAAATATATTTAAGGACTTTTGAGTGCCGGGTCATTCTGCATTATATATATATATATATATATATATATATCCCTCCAAAGGCGGCACTCAAAGGTTCAAAAAAATGACACAAGTCGGCTATATAATTTAGTGATGTGCACCGGAAATTTTTCGGGTTTTGTGTTTTGGTTTTGGATTTGGTTCCGCGGCCGTGTTTTGGATTCGGACGTGTTTTGGCAAAGCCTCCCTTAAAATTTTTAGTCGGATTCGGGTGTGTTTTGGATTCGGGTGTTTTTTACAAAAAACCCTCAAAAACAGCTTAAATCATAGAATTTGGGGGTCATTTTGATCCCATAGTATTATTAACGTCAATAACCATAATTTCCACTCATTTTCAGTCTATTCTGAACACCTCACAATATTATTTTTAGTCCTAAACTTTGCACTGAGGTCGCTGGATGGCTATGCTAAGCGACCCAAGTGGCCGACACAAACACCTGGCCCATCTAGGAGTGGCACTGCAGTGTCAGACAGGATGGCAGATTTAAAAAATAGTCCCCAAACAGCACATGATGCAAAGAAAAAAAGAGGTGCAATGAGGTAGCTGTGTGACTAAGCTAAGCGACCCAAGTGGCCGACACAAACACCTGGCCCATCTAGGAGTGGCACTGCAGTGTCAGACAGGATGGCAGATTTAAAAAATAGTCCCCAAACAGCACATGATGCATAGAAAAAAAGAGGTGCACCAAGGTCGCTGGATGGCTAAGCTAGGCGACCGAAGTGGCCGACACAAACACATGGCTCATCTAGGAGTGGCACTGCAGTGTCAGACAGGATGGCAGATTTAAAAAATAGTCCCCAAACAGCACATGATGCAAAGAAAAAAAGAGGTGCAATGAGGTAGCTGTGTGATTATACTAAGCGACCCAAGTGGCCGACACAAACACCTGGCCCATCTAGGAGTGGCACTGCAGTGTCAGACAGGATGGCAGATTTAAAAAATAGTCCCCAAACAGCACATGATGCAAAGAAAAAAAGAGGCGCACCAAGGTCGCTGGATGGCTAAGCTAAGCGACCCAAGTGGCCGACACAAACACCTGGCCCATCTAGGAGTGGCACTGCAGTTTTCTAGGGAGAGGATGAGTGCTACCATCCTCATGTGAATCTGAACCACTAGCCATGAACATAGGCCGGGGCCTCAGCCGTTCCTTGCCACTCCGTGTCGTAAATGGCATATTGGCAAGTTTACGCTGCTCATCAGATGCTTTTAATTTTGATTTTTGGGTCGTTTTACTGAACTTTTGTAGTATACTTGATGACACAGAGATAGAGCAGTGGACTACTGTACCATACTGCTATATATATACTGGTGGTCAGAAAAATTCTGCACTGTCCTCCTACTATATACTGCGCACAACTAAAAATGCAGCACAGGTATGGATGCATAGTATACTTGACGACACAGAGGTAGAGCAGTGGACTACTGTACCGTACTGCTATATATATACTGGTGGTCAGCAAAATTCTGCTCTGTCCTCCTACTATATACTGCGCACAACTAAAATGCAGCACAGGTATGGATGCATAGGTAGAGCAGTGGACTACTGTACCGTACTGCTATATATATATACTGGTGGTCAGCAAAATTCTGCACTGTCCTCCTACTATATACTGCGCACAACAAAAATGCAGCACAGATATGGAGCGTTTTTCAGGCAGAGAACGTAGATATTTTCAGCACACTGAGCACAGATATTTGCAGCACACTGAGCACAGATATTTGCAGCACACTGAGCACAGATATTTGCAGCACACTGAGCACAGATATTTGCAGCACACTGAGCACAGATATTTTCAGCACACTGAGCACAGATATTTGCAAGCACACTGAGCACAGATATTTGCAGCACACTGAGCACAGATATTTGCAGCACACTGAACACAGAAACTGAGAGAACGCTGCCACGTCCTCTCGCTATCATCTCCAAAGCACGAGTGAAAATGGCGGCGACAAGCGGCTCCTTATATAGAATACGAATCTCGCGAGAATCCGACAGCGGGATGATGACGTTCGGACGTGCTCGGGTTAACCGAGCAAGGCGGGAAGATCCGAGGCTGCCTCGGAACCGTGTAAAATGGATGAAGTTTGGGGGGGTTCGGATCCCGAGGAACCAAACCCGCTCATCACTAATATATATATACTAGAGATGTGTGGCGGACACTTTTCGTGTTCCGTGTTTTGGTTTTTGGATCTGGATGAATTTTTTCTTAAAAATCATAAAAAACAGCTAAAATCACAGAATTTGGGGGTAATTTTGATCCTACGGCAGTGGTTTCCAAACTGTGTGCCGTGACTCCCTGGGGTGCCATGGGAAACTTGCAGGGGTGCCTTGGATTGGTGGTCAAGGACCAATTCAAATTATTTATGATCAATATAATAGGCAAAACCAGTGCTGGTGGTTGTCAGTCATACAATAAACAAAAGCAAATCTTGTCCCTCACCACACCACTGACCCTAAGGATGACATATAAATACAATTTACCTAAATAAATATTTTCTTTCTAAATTTCTCAATAAGAAATTTTTGGCCTAGGGGTGCCGTGAAAAAAATTCTGATACTCTAGGGCGCCGTGATTCAAATAAGTTTGGAAACCACTGTCCTACGGTATTATTAACCTCAATAACATTCATTTTCACTTATTTCCAGTCTATTCTGAACACCTCACACCTCACAATATTGTTTTAGGCCAAAAGGCTGAACCGAGGTCACTGGATGACTAAGCTAAGTGACACAAGTGTGCGGCACAAACACCGGGCCCATCTAGGAGTGGCACTGCAGTGGCAGACCGGATGGCAGATTTATAAACTAGGCCCCAAACAGAACATGATGCACAGAAGAAAAAGAGGTGCAAGATGGAATTGTCTTGGACTGGACATGCACAGTTTAATAAACCCATCATTTCAGCGACAGGTGTTTCCCCTGGAAAAAGCTCGCCAAGTTCTCCAAATCATAGCTAGCTACAAACATACCACCTCCATATTTGATGACTTTTCACGTTATGAGAAGAGGAAGAAGACGATGTCAAGAAGGTGATTAAAAATTAGAGAGGCACACGCACTCAGGAACAACACACAGGCTTTCACCTCCACTCCTATATCGGTGTGGAACGGAAAGGACTTCAACCAAGCAAATATATAATTAATTACTAGAGATGAGCGGGTTCGGTTCCTCGGAATCCGAACCCCCACGAACTTCACCCATTTTACACGGTTCCGAGGACAGTGCATAATTTTGCTGACCACCAGTATATAATATATAGCAGTACGGTACAGTAGGCCACTGCTCTACCTACCTCTGTGTCATCAAGTATACTATCCATCCATACCTGTGGTGCATTTTAGTTGTTGTGCGCAGTAGTAGGAGGACAGTGCATAATTTTGCTGACCACCAGTATATAATATATAGCAGTACGGTACAGTAGGCCACTGCTCTACCTACCTCTGTGTCGTCAAGAATACTATCCATCCATACCTGTGGTGCATTTTAGCTGTGTGCAGTATATATAGTAGGAGTACAGTGCATAATTTTGCTGACCACCAGTATATAATATATAGCAGTACGGTACAGTAGGCCACTGCTCTACCTACCTCTGTGTCGTCAAGTATACTATCCATCCATACATATTAACATAGTAAAATAGTATCTAAGGATGAAAAAAGACAATTGTCCATCGGGTACAACCTATTTGTGGTCTCCTATGCATGATTATTTTGTATAAAAGTTTGACTGAAGTTGCTGACTGCCGTTCCGATTAACCCCTCTTTTCTATAATAACCATAGTGCGTGACTATGCCCCGCAACCCTGGATATCCTTATCCATTAGGAATTTATCTAACCCATTCTTAAAGGTGTTGACTGAGTTGGCCATTACAACTCCCTCAGGCAGGGAATTCCAAACACGTATCGTCCTTACCGTTAAAAAGCCTTTACGCCGTATTGTGTGGAATCTCCTCTCCTCTAACCTGAGCGAGTGTCCACGAGTTCTCTGTGTTGATCTAACCAAAAACAGGTCCTGCGCAAGATCTGTATATTGTCCCCTTATATATTTGTAAATGTTGATCATGTCCCCTCTTAATCTCCTCTTTTCCAGTGTAAACATGCCTAGTCTTGCAAGCCTTTCCTCGTATTCCAGCGTCTCCATACCCTTAATTAGTTTGGTCGCCCACCTTTGAACCTTTTCTAGCTCCAGGATATCCTTTTTGTAGTTAGGTGCCCAGAATTGTACACAGTATTCAAGGTGTGACCTCACAAGTGATTTATATAACGGGAGTATACTCTCGTCCGTAGCATCAATTCCCCGTTTTATGCATGCTAATATCTTATTAGCCTTCTTTGCTGCAGTCCTACTTTGGGTACTACTGCTTAGTTTGCTATCTATGAGGACACCTTAGTCCTTTTCCTGTACAGAATCCCCTAATTTTACCTCATTTAGTATGTAGGTGTTATTTTTGTTCTTGTTACCACAGTGCATTACCTTACACTTGTCTGTATTGAAGCGCATTCTCCATTTCGCTGCCCAAGCTTCTAATTTAACTAAGTCATTCTGAAGCGACTCGGCATCCTCCTCTGTATTTATAGCCTTACACAATTTGCTATCATCTGCAAAAATTTACACCATGCTCTCTAGACCTTCTGTTAGGTCGTTAATGAAAATATTGAACAATAGCGGTCCTAATACTGAGCCTTGCGGCACACCACTTAGCACTTCAGTCCAAGTTGTGCATTTTAGTTGTGCGCATTATATATAGTAGGAGGACAGTGCATAATTTTGCTGACCACCAGTATATAATATATAGCAGTACGGTACAGTAGGCCATTGCTATTGATATATTACTGGCATATAATTCCACACATAAAAAAATGGAGAACAAAAATGTGGAGGGTAAAATAGGGAAAGATCAAGATCCACTTCCACCTCATGCTGAAGCTGCGGCCACTAGTCATGGCCGAGACGATGAAATGCCATCAACGTCGTCTGCCAAGGCCGATGCCCAATGTCATAGTAGAGAGCATGTAAAATCCAAAAAACAAAAGTTCAGTAAAATGACCCAAAAATCAAAATTAAAAGCGTCTGATGAGTAGGGTAAACATGCCAATATACGACACGACACGGAGTGGCAAGGAACGGCTGAGGCCCTGTCCTATGTTCATGGCTAGTGGTTCAGCTTCACATGAGGATGGAAGCACTCATCCTCTCGCTAGAAAAATGAAAAAACTTAAGCTGGCAAAAGCACAGCAAAGAACTGTGCGATCTTCTAAATCACAAATCCCCAAGGAGAGTCCAATTTTGTCGGTTGCGATGCCTGACCTTCCCAACACTGGACGGGAAGAGGTGGCGCCTTCCACCATTTGCACGCCCCCTGCAAGTGCTGGAAGGAGCACCCGCAGTCCAGTTCCTAATAGTCAAATTGAAGATGTCACTGTTGAAGTACACCAGGATGAGGATATGGGTGTTGCTGGCGCTGAGGAGGAAATTGACAAGGAGGATTATGATGGTGAGGTGGTTTGTTTAAGTCAGGCACCCGGGGAGACACCTGTTGTCCGTGGGACGAATATGGCCATTGACATGCCTGGTCACATTACAAAAAAAAAATCACCTCTTCGGTGTGGAATTATTTTAACAGAAATGCGGACAACAGGTGTCAAGCCGTGTGTTGCCTTTGTCAAGCTGTAATAAGTAGGGGTAAGGACGTTAACCACCTAGGAACATTCTCCCTTATACGTCACCTGGACCGCATTCATCAGAAGTCATTGACAAGTTCAAAAACTTTGGGTGACAGCGGAAGCAGTCCACTGACAACTAAATCCCTTCCTCTTGTAACCAAGCTCCTGCAAACCACACCACCAACTCCCTCCGTGTCAATTTCCTCCTTAGACAGGAAAGCCAATAGTCCTGCAGGCCATGTCACTGTCAAGTCTGATGAGTCCTCTCTTGCCTGGGATTCCTCCGATGCATCCTTGAGTGTAACGCCTATTGCTGCTGGCGCTGCTGTTGTTGCTGCTGGGAGTCGATCGTCATCCCAGAGGGGAAGTCGGAAGACCACTTGTACTACTTACAGTAAGCAATTGACTGTTCAACAGTCCTTTGCGAGGAAGATGAAATATCACAGCAGTCATCCTACTGCAAAGCGGATAACTCAGGTCTTGGTAGCTTCGGTGGTGTTAAACGTGTGTCCGGTATCCAGCGTTAATTCACAGGGAACTAGAGAATTGCTTGAGGTAGTGTGTCCCCGGTACCAAATACCATCTAGGTTCCATTTCTCTAGGCAGGCCATACCGAGAATGTACACAGATGTCAGAAAAAGAGTCACCAGTGTCCTAAAAAATGCAGTTGTACCCAATGTCCACTTAACCACGGACATGTGGACAAGTGGAGCAGGGCAGACTTAGGACTATATGACTGTGACAGCCCACTGGGTAGATGTATTGCCTCCCGCAGCAAGAACAGCAGCGGCGGCACCAGTAGCAGCATCTCGCAAACGCCAACTCGTTCCTAGGCAGGCTACGCTTTGTATCACCGCTTTCCATAAGAGGCACACAGCTGACAACCTCTTACGGAAACTGAGGAACATCATCGCAGAATGGCTTACCCCAATTGGACTCTCCTGGGGATTTGTGACATCGGACAACGCCACCAATATTGTGCGTGCATTACATGTGGGCAAATTCCAGCACGTCCCACGTTTTGCACATACATTGAATTTGGTGGTGCAGAATTATTTAAAAAACGACAGGGGCGTGCAAGAGATGCTGTCGGTGGCCCAAAGAATTGCGGGCCACTTTCGGCATTCAGCCACCGCGTGCCGAAGACTGGAGCACCAGCAAACACTCCTGAACCTGCCCCGCCATCATCTGAAGCAAGAGGTGGTAACGAGGTGGAATTCAACCCTCTATATGCTTCAGGGGATGGAGGAGCAGCAAAAGGCCATTCAAGCCTATACAGCTACCTACGATATAGGCAAAGGAGGGGGAATGCACCTGACTCAAGCGCAGTGGAGAATGATTTCAACGTTGTGCAAGGTTCTGCAACCCTTTGAACTTGCCACACGTGAAGTCAGTTTAGACACTGCCAGCCTGAGTCAGGTCATTCCCCTCATCAGGCTTTTGCAGAAGAAGCTGGAGAGATTGAAGGAGGAGCTAAAACGGAGCGATTCTGCTAGGCATGTGGGACTTGTGGATGGAGCCCTTAATTCGCTTAACCAGGATTCACGGGTGGTCAATCTGTTGAATCAGAGCACTACATTTTGGCCACCGTGCTCGATCCTAGATTTAAAACCTTCGTTGTATCTCTCTTTCCGACAGACACAAATCTGCAGAGGTTCAAAGACCTACTGGTGAGAAAATTGTCAAGTCAAGCGGAACGTGACCCGTCAACAGCTCCACCTTCACATTCTCCCGCAACTGGGGGTGCGAGGAAAAGGCTAAGAATTCCGAGCCCACCCGCTGGCGGTGATGCAGGGCAATCTGGAGCGACTGCTGTCATCTGGTCCGGACTGAAGGACCTGCCAACGATTACTGACATGTCGTCTACTGTTACTGCATATGATTCTGTCACCATTGAAAGAATGGTGGAGGATTATATGAGTGACCGCATCCAAGTAGGCACGTCAGACAGTCCTTACGTATACTGGCAGGAAAAAGAGGCAATTTGGAGACCCTTGCACAAACTGGCTTTATTTTACCTAAGTTGCCCCCCCCCCCCTCCAGTGTGTACTCCGAAAGAGTGTTTAGTGCAGCCGGTCACCTTGTCAGCAATCGGCGTACGAGGTTACTTCCAGAAAATGTGGAGAAGATGATGTTCATCAAAATGAATTATAATCAATTCCTCCGTGGAGACATTCACCAGCAGCAATTGCCTCCAGAAAGTACACAGGGACCTGAGATAGTGGATTCCAGTGGGGACGAATTAATAATCTGTGAGGAGGGGGATGTACACAGTGAAAGGGGTGAGGAATCGGACGATGAGGAGGAGGTGGACATCTTGCCTCTGTAGAGCCAGTTTGTGCAAGGAGAGATTGATTGCTTCTTTTTTGGTGGGGGCCCAAACCAACCAGTCATTTCAGTCACAGTCGTGTGGCAGACCCTGTCGCTGAAATGATGGGTTTGTTAAAGTGTGCATGTCCTGTTTATACAACATAAGGGTGGGTGGGAGGGCCCAAGGACAATTCCATCTTGCACCTCTTTTTTCTTTAATTTATCTTTGCATCATGTGCTGTTTGGAGACTATTTTTTTGAAGTGCCATCCTGCCTGACACTGCAGTGCCACTCCTAGATGGGCCAGGTGTTTGTGTCGGCCACTTGGGTCGCTTAGCTTAGTCACACAGCGACCTTGGTGCACCTCTTTTTTTCTTTGCATCATGTGCTGTTTGGGGACTATTTTTTAAATCTGTCATCCTGTCTGACGCTGCAGTGGCACTCCTAGAGGGGCCAGGTGTTTGTGTCGGCCACTTGGGTCGCTTAGCTTAGTCATCCAGCGACCTCGGTGCAAATTTTAGGACTCAAAATAATATTGTGAGGTGTGAGGTGTTCAGAATAGACTGAAAATGACTGCAAATTATGGTTATTGAGGTTAATAATACTATGGGATCAAAATGACCCCCAAATTCTATGATTTAAGCTGTTTTTGAGGGGTTTTTGTAAAAAAACACCTGAATCCAAAACACACCTGAATCCGACAAAAAATTTTCAAAGGAGGTTTTGCCAAAATGCGTCCGAATCCAAAACACGGCCGCGGAACCGAATCCAAAACCAGAACTCAAAACTAGGGATGTGCACTTGAAATTTTTCGGGTTTTGTGTTTTGGTTTTGGGTTCGGTTCCGCGGCCGTGTTTTGGGTTCGACCGCGTTTTGGCAAAACCTCACCGAATTTTTTTTGTCGGATTCGGGTGTGTTTTGGATTCGGGTGTTTTTTTCAAAAAACACTAAAAAACAGCTTAAATCATAGAATTTGGGGGTCATTTTGATCCCAAAGTATTATTAACCTCAAAAACCATAATTTCCACTCATTTTCAGTCTATTCTGAATACCTCACACCTCACAATATTATTTTTAGTCCTAAAATTTGCACCGAGGTCGCTGGATGACTAAGCTAAGCGACCCTAGTGGCCGACACAAACACCTGGCCCATCTAGGAGTGGCACTGCAGTGTCACGCAGGATGGCCCTTCCAAAAAACAAACCCCAAACAGCACATGACGCAAAGAAGAAAAAAAGAGGTGCAATGAGGTAGCTGTGTGAGTAAGATAAGCGACCCTAGTGGCCGACACAAACACCTGGCCCATCTAGGAGTGGCACTGCGGTGTCACGCAGGATGGCCCTTCCAAAAAACACTCCCCAAACAGCACATGACGCAAAGAAGAAAAAAAGAGGCGCAATGAGGTAGCTGTGTGAGTAAGATAAGCGACCCTAGTGGCCGACACAAACTCCTGGCCCATCTAGGAGTGGCACTGCAGTGTCACGCAGGATGGCCCTTCCAAAAAACACTCCCCAAACAGCACATGACGCAAAGAAGAAAAAAAGAGGCGCAATGAGGTAGCTGTGTGAGTAAGATAAGCGACCCTAGTGGCCGACACAAACACCTGGCCCATCTAGGAGTGGCACTGCAGTGTCACGCAGGATGGCCCTTCCAAAAAACACTCCCCAAACAGCACATGACGCAAATAAAAATGAAAGAAAAAAGAGGTGCAAGATGGAATTGTCCTTGGGCCCTCCCACCCACCCTTATGTTGTATAAACAGGACATGCACACTTTAACCAACCCATCATTTCAGTGACAGGGTCTGCCACACGACTGTGACTGAAATGACGGGTTGGTTTGGACCCCCACCGAAAAAGAAGCAATTAATCTCTCCTTGCACAAACTGGCTCTACAGAGGCAAGATGTCCACCTCATCATCATCCTCCGATATATCACCGTGTACATCCCGCTCCTCACAGATTATCAATTCGTCCCCACTGGAATCCACCATCTCAGCTCCCTGTGTACTTTGTGGAGGCAATTGCTGCTGGTGAATGTCTCCACGGAGGAATTGATTATAATTCATTTTAATGAACATCATCTTCTCCACATTTTCTGGAAGTAACCTCGTACGCAGATTGCTGACAAGGTGAGCAGCGGCACTAAACACTCTTTCGGAGTACACACTTGTGGGAGGGCAACTTAGGTAGAATAAAGCCAGTTTGTGCAAGGGCCTCCAAATTGCCTCTTTTTCCTGCCAGTATAAGTACGGACTGTCTGACGTGCCAACTTGGATGCGGTCACTCATATAATCCTCCACCATTCTTTCAATGGTGAGAGAATCATATGCAGTGACAGTAGACGACATGTCCGTAATCGTTGTCAGGTCCTTCAGTCCGGACCAGATGTCAGCATCAGCAGTCGCTCCAGACTGCCCTGCATCACCGCCAGCGGTTGGGCTCGGAATTCTGAGCCTTTTCCTCGCACCCCCAGTTGCGGGAGAATGTGAAGGAGGAGATGTTGACAGGTCGCGTTCCGCTTGACTTGACAATTTTGTCACCAGCAGGTCTTTGAACCCCAGCAGACTTGTGTCTGCCGGAAAGAGAGATCCAAGGAAGTTTTTAAATCTAGGATCGAGCACGGTGGCCAAAATGTAGTGCTCTGATTTCAACAGATTGACCACCCGTGAATCCTTGTTAAGCGAATTAAGGGCTCCATCCACAAGTCCCACATGCCTAGCGGAATCGCTCCCTTTTAGCTCCTCCTTCAATGCCTCCAGCTTCTTCTGCAAAAGCCTGATGAGGGGAATGACCTGACTCAGGCAGGCAGTGTCTGAACTGACTTCACGTGTGGCAAGTTCAAAAGGTTGCAGAACCTTGCACAACGTTGAAATCATTCTCCACTGCGCTTGAGACAGGTACATTCCACCTCCTATATCGTGCTCAATTGTATAGGCTTGAATGGCCTTTTGCTGCTCCTCCAACCTCTGAAGCATATAGAGGGTTGAATTCCACCTCATTACCACTTCTTGCTTCAGATGATGGCAGGGCAGGTTCAGGCGTTTTTGGTGGTGCTCCAGTCTTCTGTACGTGGTGCCTGTACGCCGAAAGTGTCCCGCAATTCTTCTGGCCACCGACAGCATCTCTTGCACGCCCCTGTCGTTTTTTAAAAAATTCTGCACCACCAAATTCAAGGTATGTGCAAAACATGGGACGTGCTGGAATTTGCCCATATTTAATGCACACACAATATTGCTGGCGTTGTCCGATGCCACAAATCCACGGGAGAGTCCAATTGGGGTAAGCCATTCCGCGATGATCTTCCTCAGTTGCCGTAAGAGGTTTTCAGCTGTGTGCGTATTCTGGAAACCGGTGATACAAAGCGTAGCCTGCCTAGGAAAGAGTTGGCGTTTGCGAGATGCTGCTACTGGTGCCGCCGCTGCTGTTCTTGCGGCGGGAGTCCATACATCTACCCAGTGGGCTGTCACAGTCATATAGTCCTGACCCTGCCCTGCTCCACTTGTCCACATGTCCGTGGTTAAGTGGACATTGGGTACAACTGCATTTTTTAGGACACTGGTGAGTCTTTTTCTGACGTCCGTGTACATTCTCGGTATCGCCTGCCTAGAGAAGTGGAACCTAGATGGTATTTGGTAACAGGGGCACACTGCCTCAAGAAATTGTTTAGTTCCCTGTGAACTAACGGCGGATACCGGACACACGTCTAACACCAACATAGTTGTCAAGGCCTCAGTTATCCGCTTTGCAACAGGATGACTGCTGTGATATTTCATCTTCCTCGCAAAGGACTGTTGGACAGTCAATTGCTTGGTGGAAGTAGTAAAAGTGGGCTTACGACTTCCCCTCTGGGATGACCATCGACTCCCAGCAGCAACAACAGCAGCGCCAGCAGCAGTAGGCGTTACACGCAAGGATGCATCGGAGGAATCCCAGGCAGGAGAGGACTCGTCAGAATTGCCAGTGACATGGCATGCAGGACTATTGGCATTCCTGGGGAAGGAGGAAATTGACACTGAGGGAGTTGGTGGGGTGGTTTGCGTGAGCTTGGTTACAAGAGGAAGGGATTTACTGGTCAGTGGACTGCTTCCGCTGTCGCCCAAAGTTTTTGAACTTGTCACTGACTTATTATGAATGCGCTGAAGGTGACGTATAAGGGAGGATGTTCCGAGGTGGTTAACATCCTTACCCCTACTTATTACAGCTTGACAAAGGCAACACACGGCTTGACAAATGTTGTCCGCATTTCAGGTGAAATACTTCCACACCGAAGAGCTGATTTTTTGGGTATTTTCACCAGGCATGTCAACGGCCCTATTCCTCCCACGGACAACAGGTGTCTCCCCGGGTGCCTGACTTAAACAAACCACCTCACCATCATAATCCTCCTTGTCAATTTCCTCCCCAGCGCCAGCAACACCCATATCCTCCTCATCCTGGTGTACTTCAACACTGACATCTTCAATCTGACTATCAGGAACTGGACTGCGGGTGCTCCTTCCAGCACTTGCAGGGGGCGTGCAAATGGTGGAAGGCGCATGCTCTTCACGTCCAGTGTTGGGAAGGTCAGGCATCGCAACCGACACAATTGGACTCTCCTTGTGGATTTGGGATTTCGAAGAACGCACAGTTCTTTGCTGTGCTTTTGCCAGCTTGAGTCTTTTCAGTTTTCTAGCGAGAGGCTGAGTGCTTCCATCCTCATGTGAAGCTGAACCACTAGCCATGAACATAGGCCAGGGCCTCAGCCGTTCCTTGCCACTCCGTGTGGTAAATGGCATATTGGCAAGTTTACGCTTCTCCTCCGACAATTTTATTTTAGATTTTGGAGTCCTTTTTTTACTGATATTTGGTGTTTTGGATTTTACATGCTCTGTACTATGACATTGGGCATCGGCCTTGGCAGACGAGGTTGCTGGCATTTCATCGTCTCGGCCATGACTAGTGGCAGCAGCTTCAGCACGAGGTGGAAGTGGATCTTGATCTTTCCCTAATTTTGGAACCTCAACATTTTTGTTCTCCATATTTTAATAGGCACAACTAAAAGGCACCTCAGGTAAACAATGGAGATGGATGGATACTAGTATACTTATGGATGGACGAGCGACTGCCGACACAGAGGTAGCTACAGCCGTGGACTACCGTACTGTGTCTGCTGCTAATATAGACTGGATGATAAGGAGATGAAATTAATATATATATATATATATATATATATATATATATAATATCACTAGTACTGCAGCCGGACAAGTATATATATTTATTATGTAATGACTGATGACGAACCTGCTGGACACTGTCAGCTCAGCAGCACCGCAGACTGCTACAGTAAGCTACTATAGTAGTATGTATAAAGAAGAAAGAAAAAAAAAACCACGGCTAGGTGGTATACAATTATGGATGGACGAGCGACTGCCGACACAGAGGTAGCTACAGCCGTGGACTACCGTACTGTGTCTGCTGCTAATATAGACTGGATGATAATGAGATGAAATCAATATATATTATATCACACTAGTACTGCAGCCGGACAGGCAGATATATTTATTATGTAATGACTGATGACGGACCTGCTGGACACTGTCAGCTCAGCAGCACCGCAGACTGCTACAGTAAGCTACTATAGTAGTATGTATAAAGAAGAAAGAAAAAAAAAAAACACGGGTAGGTGGTATACAATTATGGATGGACGAGCGACTGCCGACACAGAGGTAGCTACAGCCGTGGACTACCGTACTGTGTCTGCTGCTAATATAGACTGGATGATAATGAGATGAAATCAATATATATTATATCACACTAGTACTGCAGCCGGACAGGTAGATATATTTATTATGTAATGACTGATGACGGACCTGCTGGACACAGTCAGCTCAGCAGCACCGCAGACTGCTACAGTAAGCTACTATAGTAGTATGTATAAAGAAGAAAGAAAAAAAAAAACCACGGGTAGGTGGTATACAATATTATATATATATTATATACAATTATATATATATATATATATATATATATATATATATATATATATTAAACTGGTGGTGACTGGTGGTCAGGTCACTGGTCACACTATCAGCAACTTGCAAGTAGTACTCCTAAGCAGACAATCACAATATATATTATACTGGTGGTCAGTGTGGTCACAATGGCAGTGTGGCACTCTGGCAGCAAAAGTGTGCACTGTACGTTATATGTACTCCTGAGTCCTGCTCTCAGACTATAACTGCTCCCCACTGTCAGTGTCTCCCCCACAAGTCAGATAATATACAGTCACACTATCTATCACTTCAGCAAGTAACTAGTACTCCTCCTAATGCTCCCCAAAATTACTACTGTGTCTCTCTCTACTGTCTCACTCTCTTCTCTATAAACGGAGAGGATGCCAGTCACGTCCTCTCCCTATGAATCTCAATGCACGTGTGAAAATGGCGGCGACGCGCGGCTCCTTATATAGAATCCGAGTCTCGCGATAGAATCCGAGCCTCGCGAGAATCCGACAGCGGGATGATGACGTTCGGGCGCGCTCGGGTTAACCGAGCAAGGCGGGAAGATTTGAGTCGCTCGGCCCCGTGTAAAAAAACATGAAGTTCGGGCGGGTTCGGATTCCGAGGAACCGAACCCGCTCATCCCTACTCAAAACCCGAAAATTTTTCCTGTGCACATCTCTATTAATTACCACATTACTGGACTAACTGAAAACTAGGGGCCAAAGCCTCCAAATTTGTACCCCATTCTCTATTTTCAGGGATTAAGATAATCTTGGATTTAATGCTGAGATGTATATAAACTTGTGTATACCACAGGATCAAGATTAGATATTTTCCCCTCCAAGTCTGGAGACTTATTTTGTGAAAATCTCGTGGGTTTCTTTTTTGCCCATTTTTTAATTGCATTTACATTTACATATTTTGTAGCAGATGCCTTATTTGTGTTTTTCACAGCTCCCAGTTACACGCATGTGAGCATACCTGTGTGTCCCAGTTACATGCATGTGAGCATACCTGTGTGTCCCAGTTACATGCATGTGTGCATATCTGTGTGTCCCAGTTACATGCATGTGAGCATACCTGTGTGTCCCAGTTACATGCATGTGAGCATACCGGTGTGTCCCAGTTACATGCATGTGAGCATACCTGTGTGTCCCAGTTACATGAATGTGAGCATACCTGTGTGTCCCAGTTACATGCATGTGAGCATATCTGTGTGTCCAAGTTAAATACATGTGAGCATACCTGTGTGTCCAAGTTACACGCATGTGAGCATACATGTGTGTCCCAGTTACATGCATGTGAGCATACCAGTGTGTCTCAGCTACATGCATGTGAGCATACCTGTGTGTCCCAGTTACACGCATGTGAGCATACCTGTGTGTCCCAGTTACACACATGTGAGCATACCTGTGTGTCCCAGTTACATGCATGTGAGCATACCTGTGTGTTTCAGCTACATGCATGTGAGCACACCTGTGTGTCCCAGTTACATGCATGTGAGCATACCTGTGTGTCTCAGCTACATGCATGTGAGCATACCTGTGTGTCCCAGTTACATGCATGTGAGCATACATGTGTGTCCCAGTTACATGCATGTGAGCATACCTGTGTGTCTCAGCTATATGCATGTGAGCACACCTGTGTGTCCCAGTTACATGCATGTGAGCATACCTGTGTGTCTCAGCTACATGCATGTGAGCCAGGGACGTGCAGTCAGGGGAGGCAGGGGAGGCAGTGCCTCCCCTGTCGTTAATGATTAACATAATACAAAGAAGATACTTATGGCACATATTATGTGTCATAAGTATCTGCTTTATATTATGTTAATCATTTTAGGCATAAATACCTGTTTAAACTTTATTTCTGTCATTGTCTGCGGCACCGAGCTAGGTGCCTCTCGCTCACCATTGTAAAGTCCGGAAGGAGGGGACGGTCGGGGGGCGGGGCCATGGTGAGGGCTGAAAAAGCCCATTAAAAAATGCACTTGAAGCGGCACCGATACAAGTGCCTCAGAGCAGCAGGGACGTGCTTTCAGCCATATGAAAGCACGCCCCTGTCACTGTGATTGGGCACTGGGCAGCAGCTGCAGCACTGACAGTGACCTGCATCCTGCTATCACTATCAGTGCTACAGTGGGAGAGTAGGAGAGAGATCGTGTCTGCTGCAGTGTGTCAGTGCATGTAAGTGTTTAGTTACAGTACACTCACACACACTGTCACACAGTTACGCTACAACTCCCTATATTGCTGTCCAGGTCTTTCATTAACTCAGTGCAGCGCTATTAAGTTAATGCATGGAAGCCCTGGACAGCAATATTATATCAATGTTCTCCCCCCCCCCCCCCCCTCCCCGCCATCCCCCCTCTCCCCTGTTCCACACAATAACGGTTTTAATGTATTTTATGAAAAAAATCCACAGCACTCACACAGATGGTTAATGCCTGCTCATCACGTTCGATGAGCAGGCACACTTTGCTGTGTGAGACCCGGCATAGAGGGCGGTAGCGGGCGGACGCGGCTGCGGTGTCTTTTTTTTTTTTTTCATTGATTTAAAATCCGTGTGCGGCTTGCGCTAAACGGGAGCCGGCCACGGCCCCATCACATGTTCCCGTACACCCCTTTCACATCGCACAAATAACCCGGTACCGACACGGCATATTGCCGTGTCGAACCGGGTCAGTGTGCGATGTGAAAGCACACTGGGCGATTTAGCGGGTCGCCTGACCCGGTAAATCAACCCGGTAAAAAAGAAGGGTTTTACCCGGGTTGATTACCGGGTCAGGTGCGGTGTGAATGGGAGCCGTGTCGATGCGACACGGTTCCCATTCACAAGATAGGGAGAGGCGGCGCTGGAGATGAGCTCATCTCCCAACGCCGCCTCCACCCCCTCCCCTGCTGCGGCCTCCTTTGTCATGGCAACCGACCCGGTATATTGCCGGGTCGGGAAGCCTGCAACGGAGCGCAAATGCCGGATCCCACCCGGTAAGTACACGTTTGTCTTACCGGGTAGGACCCGGCATTTGCGGTGTGAATGCAGCATCAGTAGTCTTCACAGTCAGAGAGGCTCGGAAGCCGGGAAGGGAAGCCCCGCCTCCTACCCGCACAGCTCCGTGTAATTGATGGTGCCTTCCTAAACCCGGCGCTTCTCCTCCCAGCGAGCTGTACCGCACCACACTGCACCGCACCACCAGCATGAAGCAGTGATCCCTGGAGCACCTCACAAACACCAGCCTGCCAGATCCCAGCAGCAGCCGAAGCGGAGGGGCTGCTCAGCAGGCTGCTGTGTAATAGTGCAGTGCTGCAGCCAGTGTGCTGGGCCAGGCATTGACAGGAGCAGCAACCCGAGATCAGTGCTCCCTGCCCAGTGTCCCCACCATTACTGCCCCCCATCCCAGTGTCTCCCACCCTGCCGAGTGTCCCCCCACCATTACTGCCCCCCATCTCAGTGTCTCCCACCCTGCCGAGTGTCCCCCCACCATTACTGCCCCCATCTCAGTGTCTCCCACCCTGCCCAGTGTCCCCCATCATTACTGCCCCCCATCCCAGTGTCTGCCACCCTGACCAGTGTCCCCCACTATTACTGCCCCTCCATCCCAGTGTCTCCCACCCTGCCCAGTGTCCCCCACCATTACTGCCCCTCCATCCCAGTGTCTCCCACCCTGCCCAGTGTCCCCCACCATTACTGCCCCCCATCCCAGTGTCTCCCAACCTGCCCAGTGTCCCCCATCATTACTGCCTCCATCTTAGTGTCTCCCACCCTGCCCAGTGACCCCCACCATTACTGCCCCCCTATCCCAGTGTCTCCCACCCTGCCCAGTGTCCCCCACCAATACTGCCCCTCCATCCCAGTGTCTACCACCCTGCCCAGTGTCCCCCACCATTACTGGACCTCCATCCCAGTGTCTCCCACCCTGCCCAGTGTCCCCCACCATCACTGCCCCCCCATCCTAGTGTCTCCCATCCTGCCCAGTGTCCCCCACCATTACTGCCCCTCCATCCCAGTGTCTCCCACCCTGCCCAGTGTCCCCCACCATTACTGCCCCCCATCCCAGTGTCTCCCAACCTGCCCAGTGTCCCCCATCATTACTGCCTCCATCTTAGTGTCTCCCACCCTGCCCAGTGACCCCCACCATTACTGCCCCCCTATCCCAGTGTCTCCCACCCTGCCCAGTGTCCCCCACCAATACTGCCCCTCCATCCCAGTGTCTACCACCCTGCCCAGTGTCCCCCACCATTACTGGACCTCCATCCCAGTGTCTCCCACCCTGCCCAGTGTCCCCCACCATCACTGCCCCCCCATCCTAGTGTCTCCCATCCTGCCCAGTGTCCCCCACCATTACTGCCCCTCCATCCCAGTGTCTTCCACCCTGCCCAGTGTCCCCCACCATTACTGCCCCTCCATCCCAGTGTCTTCCACCCTGCCCAGTGTTCCCCACCATTACTGCCCCCCATCCCAGTGTCTCCCACCCTGCCGGCCCAGTGTCTCCTCCTTTCCCTTCCCAACCAGCCCACTGCACTTCTCTCACTGCTCCTGCACCTTGAAAGCCCCCATCTAGTATAGCCACAATGTCCACACCTCATGCACATCAAAAGCTTTACCCACCACATCCAGTACCTGTCAGGCGCTTATATTGTGTGTGTACCTTTCTGTGCATTCTCATTGTGTGTCATTATTATTATTTTAAGTACAGTGACTTTTTATTCTTTAAATTCAAGATACAGTACATGTAATTTTTGTTCGGTGTTTTGTGTGTGTGTGTGTGTGTGTGTGTGTGTGTGTATATATATATATATATATATATATATATATTCACATTCATTTACAACAGTGCCTCCCCAGTCATTGACCTCACCGCACATCACTGATGTGAGCATACCTGTGTGTCCCAGTTACATGCATGTGAGCATACCTGTGTGTCTCAGCTACATGCATGTGAGCATACCTGTGTGTCCCAGTTACACGCATGTGAGCATACCTGTGTGTCCCAGTTACATGCATGTGAGCATACCTGTGTGTCTCAGCTACATGCATGTGAGCATACCTGTGTGTCCCAGTTACACGCATGTGAGCATACCTGTGTGTCCCAGTTACACACATGTGAGCATACCTGTGTGTCCCAGTTACACACATGTGAGCATACCTGTGTGTCCCAGTTACATGCATGTGAGCATACCTGTGTGTCTCAGCTACATGAATGTGAGCATACCTGTGTCCCAGTTACACACATGGGAGCATACCTGTGTGTCTTGTTTATTTTTTTCAGATTTTATTTTTAAATAAAGCAGCCCCTTAGATGTTTTAGCAGCCCCTCCTGAGCCCCCACAGGGGCCCCAGATGGGGCAAGTTGAGTTCGGGTGGGTTCGGTACAGTACTAAGCAGGACTGTGCAGTGATTTTTTTTGTTTTTCAGCCCCTGCCCTAGTGGAGCTTACCACTCTACAGTCCAAACTCATTTCATACTATAAGTAGGACTGTGGGAGGAAGCAATGCTAACCTCTGTGCATGCGTCACCCTGGCAAACCAGACATCTTCCTGGCTGTAAACCCCTATGAGACTCCATACTAAGCCTTATTCAGTAACTGTGCCTCACAGGAGCTCCTGGTTCATCTAGAGCTGCAGTGCAATGGAAAGCTGATGCAATGCAAGATCACTGAAACTCTGTTCTTCTAACACCGTGAGGTCTTGCGATAACCCTACGCAGCCCTTAGGAAAAGAAGATCCCTGTACAACAAATGCATCTCCTAAATTAATAATCCCAAAATGTGGAACGTCAATAATAAATCAAAATTGAGGTTGACTAATTGGAGCCATTCATTTGAGTGAGTCCTAATAAAGGCAACCCCAGGACAGGGCAACTCTCGCTGATTGCAGCTTAAGTACACACTCAATCGGTCAGCATCAGGTTCATTCATGGCTGCAGCCAGTTACCAGTTAGATAAAGAGAGTGAAGTAGGAAATAGCAGAAGCATTTAATTTGAAAAAACAGTACAATATAAAGAAGCTCAAATCTGCATACAATGACGTAGTTTCCTGACACATAGCTCTTTCTTATTGGTTAACAAAACCTTATCTTATACGTCATATATCTAGAAACTTCTATAATTAACATATGAACTTATTGGGTTAACTGGGGAATTTTGCTAAAAACAAGACATACATTTGTCTGATATTGTTTCACAGCTGCCTTACTACAAATAGGACAGATACTCTTTGAAGCCTACACGTCTAGCTGCTGACAGTTACATTTCAAGCAAGAAAGTACCAAAATATAGAACTGTTTTTCACTTAAAAGGTCATACAAAGTACAAAACCTTCCACTTGTTCCAATATCAGCTCTGAACTGAAAAACAATTTTAAACAGCTTATCAGATGTCAATGAAACATATTAAAACATGGAGTCTATAAACAAAGATGGCTTCCATCTTTATCAACTTCCCCTCTTTGTTTAAAAGTTTTACCTCTTTTCTAACCTTCCTTTACCTTGCCATTGATTCTATAGGGACACCTAAATTCATGTCAAGTGTGCCATAAGGGCACTCAGAACATGGGCTAATCCATTCAACACCCCTATGTTCATGCTGAATCAATGTTCCCTATTCTCTTATCCCTAACTTCTAGATTAATTGATAATTTGCATAGAGTTCATAGAACAGAAGCATCTTCTGTAGATGGAATCATCATAATGTCCATAGGCCTTGCTCAATAGTCTTCGAAAGTCTTTTTGAATCAATATTGTGACAGCAAAGTTCAATAGATTACGTTATCATAACAGTAGAAACAGCTTCTGGGTATCTTGTATGGCAAGTTTCACAGTAGTGTGATGTGGAGTTATATATTGTAGCTCCTCCAATAAGTTCCAGATAAATTGGTTGCGGTTTAGCAGTTTTAGCAATGCCTTAGGTAGAAAAACATTTCAGTGTCAGTATCCACATAATAAGCCTTACAATAAAATAATAGGATTTTGATAACCTACCGGTAAATCCTTTTCTCCTAGTCTGTAGAGGATGCTGGGGACGACATCAAGACCATGGGGTATAGACGGGATCCACAGGAGACATGGGCACTCTAAAGACTTTTCATTGGGTGTGAACTGGCTCCTCCCCCTATGTCACTCCTCCAGACCTCAGTTGTAGGAACTGTGCCCAGGGAGACTGACATTTCGAGGAAAGGAATTACTTAACTAGTAGTGAGATATCTACCAACTCACACCCTCAACCATGCCGCACACATGGCATTCAACATAACACACACCAACAGGCATGAACTAATTGCAGCAACATGCTGAAACCAACATAACACAACTTGTGTAACTAATAACTAAACTGCAGGTAAAGTACGCACTGGGACGGGCGCCCAGCATCCCCTATGGACTAGGAGAAAAGGATTTACCGGTAGGTTATCAAAATCCGATTTTATCATATGTCCTAGACTATGCTGGGGATGACATCAAGACCAAGGGGTCTCTACCAAAGCTCCAGTATGGGCGGGAGAGTGCGGATGACCCTGCAGCGCCGATTGACCAAACTTTAGGTCCTCATCGGCCAAGGTGTCAAACTTGTAGAACTTAGCAAATGTGTTTGACCCTGACCAAGTAGCTGCTCGGCAAAGTTGTAATGCCGAGACCCCCCGGGCAGCCGCCCAGGATGAGCCCACCTTCCTAGTGGAGTGGGCCTTTACCAACGTCGGTAACGGCAATCCAGCCGTAGTATGAGCTTGCTGAATTGTATTTCTAATCCAACATGCAATAGTCTGCTTGGAAGCAGGACAGCCAATCTTGTTGTGATCATACAGGACAAACAGAGCCTCTGTTTTCCGTATTCGAGCTGTTCTAGCAACATAGATTTTCAAAGCTCTAACCACATCTAGAGACTTTGAATCAGTGAATGTGTCAGTAACTACTGGCACCACAATAGGTTGGTTTATGTGAAAAGCAGAAACCACCTTAGGAAGAAAATGTTGTTGAGTTCGCAACTCTGCGCTATCTTCATGGAAAATCAGGTAAGGGCTCTTGTGAGACAAGGCCCCCAAATCAGACACCCGCCTTGCGGATGCCAATGCCAAAAGCATCACCACTTTCCAAGTGAGAAACTTCAACTCTATCTTCTGTAGAGGCTCAAACAATCCGATTGCAATACCACGTTAAGGTCCCATGGTGCCACTGGAGGCACGAATGGAGGCTGGATGTGCAGAACCCCTTACACGAAGGTCTGAACCTCTGGAAGAGAGGCCAATTGTTTTTGGAAGAACACTGACAAGGCCGAAATCTGGACCTTGATTGATCCCAATCGTAGGCCCGCCTCCACACCATCCTGCAAAAAATGGAGAAAACGTCCTAAGTGAAACTCTTCCGAAGGAGCCTTCTTGGATTCACACCAAGACACATATTTTCTCCAAATACAGTGGTAATGTTTTGACGTTACTCCCTTTCTGGCCTGAATAAGGGTGGGGATGACTTCCTTAGGAATACCCTTCCTGGCTAGGATACGGCGCTCAACAGCCATGCCGTCAAACGTAGCCGCGGTAAGTCTTGGTACACACACAGCCCCTGCTGCAGCAGGTCCTCCCGAGGAGGAAGAGGCCGAGGATCTCCTATGAGTAACTGCTGAAGATCTGGGTACCAAGCCCTTCTTGGCCAGTCTGGGGCAATGAAGATTGCTCGAACCCTTGTCTTTCTTATGATCCTGAGTACTTTTGGGATCAGCGGAAGTGGAGGGAAAACATACACTGACGGAAACACCCACTGGGTCACCAGTGCATCCACTGCTACTGCTTGAGGGTCTCTCGACCTGGAACAGTATCTCTGAAGCTTCTTGTTGTGATGAGACGCCATCATGTCTATTAAGAGGAAATCCCCAAAGACTTGTCACCTCTGCGAAGACTTCTTGGTGGAGGCCCCACTCTCCTAGATGAGATCGGGTCTGCTGAGGAAGTCTGCTTCCCAGTTGTCTACTCCCAGAATGAATATTGCCGACAGAGCTTGTAGATGTTTTTCTGGCCAGCGGAGGATTTTTGTCGCCTCTGCCATTGCCGCTCTGCTTTTCGTTCTGCCCTGCCTGTTTATGTATGCGACTGCTGTTACATTGTCCACCTGGATCTGCACGGGACAGTCTTGAAGAAGATGTACCGCACGTTGAAGGCCGTTGTAAATGGCTGTTAGCTCCAGAACGTTTATGTGAAGGCAGGCTTCCTGTTGTGACCAACGTCCCTGGAAGTTTTCTTCCTGAGAGACTGCTCCCCAGCCTCGGAGACTTGCATCCGTGGTTACCAGGAGCCAGTCCTAAATCCCGAAACCTGTGTCCCTCTAGCAGGTGAGAGCTGTGCAACCACTACAGGAGTGAAATCCTGGTTTTTGATGACAGGATTATCTTTCTGTGCATGCGTAGGTGTGACCCCGACCATTTGTCCAACAGGTCCCACTGGAATACTCTGGCATGGAAACTGCCAAACTGTATGGCCTCGTAGGCCGCCACCATCTTCCCCAACAACCGAATGCACTGATGGATCGACACACTTGATGGTTTCAATATCTGTTTTACCATTTTCTGGATTTCCAGAGCCTTTTCCAGCGTAAGAAATATACTCTCAACTTCTGTGTCCAGAATCATCCCGAGGAAAGACAACCTTGTCGTCGGTTCCAACTGTGACTTTGGGTAATTTATGATCCACCCGTGTTGTTGGAGTATTGACAGGGAGAGGTATATGTTTTGTAATTACTGCTCCCTGGATCTCGCCTTTATCAGGAGGTCATCCAGATTAGGGATCATATTGACTCCTTTCTGACGAAGGAGGACCATCATCTCCACCATCACCTTGGTGAATACCCTCGGCGCCGTGGAGAGACCGAAAGGTAATGTCTGGAATTGGTAATGGCAATCCTGAATCGCGAATCTCAGATAAGCCTGGTGAGGAGGATAAATGGGAACATGCAGGTAAGCATCCTTTATGTCCACCAACACCAAGTAGTCCCCCTCCTCCAGACTGGCAATCACTGCCCGAAGTGATTCCATCTTGAACTTGAACCTTTTAAGGAAGAAATTCAGATATTTTAGATTTAAGATCGGTCTGACCGAGCCGTCCGGCTTCGGAACAACAAAGAGGCTTGAATAAAAACCCTGCCCTTGTTGTGACAGCGGTACCAGGACTATGACCTGGTCTTGACATAATTTTTGGATTGCCACTGTTACTGCTTCTCTCTCTGGCGGAGAGGCTGGCAAGGTCGATTTGAAAAATCGACATGTGGGAACATCTTGAAACTCTAGTTCTTTAAGAGAAGCCGTGCCAGGAGCAGGGAGAATTACCTTCTTTGTCAACCTGGAAAGTACACTGTCTAACACAGGGGGTGACTCCCATTTTTTCCTGTCTTCAACCGGGAAAGGATAAGCTATGTGAATCCTTTTGGGAATACAATTTTTTTTTATCAGGATTCACCCACATTCACCCACATCCCTTCAAACAGAGAATTTAGTTCGTGTGAAGGAGGGAACGTGACTTTGGATTTCTTTTCCTTACATAAATACGCCTTCTCCTGAGGTACAGGAGTGCTTTCTGTAACCTCCAACACGCCCCTTATAGCCACAATCATATATTGTATACTTTTTGCCAATTTATGATCTATCTCTCTGGATTCACTATCGTCGACACAAGAATCAGAATCCGTGTCGGTATCAGTGTTTACAACATTTGCAAATGGTCTCTTATGTGACCCAGAGGGGCCGCCCGCATAATGAATAACAGCATCCTGAAAAATCACATCCTCCACAGATTTTCTCCCGCATGCAGCCTTAGATTCAGACTTATCCAATCTATGGTTAATCAGATGCATACTATCACGTATTTCTTTCACCCATGCAGGCTCTTGGTGTGCCGGTAGCGCCACCACATTACAACTTTGTGTCCCTAAAATGGCTTCCTCCGGGGAGGAACTCCCTGCCTCAGACATGTCACACACGTGTACACTACACTCACAGACACACTGGGACTTATTTGGGGACAGACCCACAGTAAAATCTGTCAGAGGGACACAGTATAGGAGCAGCAAGCTCACAACCCCAGCGCCAGTATCTAATGCCTGTGAACACAGAATGCCCACTCAGGGTCGGATTAACAATGGGGCGGATGGAGCTGCAGCTCCAGGCCCCCCACTGAAAATAGGCCCACAGGATCCAATGCAGTGCAGCCAGTGTTGACAGGAAAAAAAAAATCCTGTCACCACCAGCGCAGCAACTGCACTCACCCCCCAGATGCCCAACTGTACTGTAGCACTCGCTTGCCGAACTGTCTACACCCGGCGGCCCATTGCCTTTCTCATACTCTGCTCAGTCTGCTTCACGGCGCCACCAGAAGCTCCGCCCCCAGACCAGTCAAAGTGAAGTCCTCATTACAACAGAAGCCCTGCCCCCAGGCCTGTCTAAGCTCCGCCCCAGGACCCGCAGAAGCTCCTCCCCCCGGACCAGTCAGAAGCTTTTTTCAACTGAAGCTCCGTACCCACCCCTTCCAAAGCTCCGCCCCTGGACTTTCTGAAGCTCCGCCCCTGGACCAGTCTCAAGCTTTATCCTCATAGATCAATGCAAGCATCGTTCTCTGGCTGGTCTGAAGTGTGTGATGCACAATGAAAAAGGGGAAAGACCTGTCCTGGGGGAGTAGGCCACTATCTGTGTGAAAAGCATGGTCGTGTATTTTGGAGCAGACGTGCAACACCTGGCGAGTCGCAGAGCACATCAGGATCTCCCTCTCCCCATATTTCAGTAAGTGGTCTGTGTAAGTAAGTTGTCTGTCTGTGTGTGTGAGTAAGTAATGTCTGTCAGCAGGGCCGTAACTAGGTGTGTGCCATTGGTGCTTTGCCCACAGCGCAGATGCACTGAGGGTGCACCATCTGGCATCACACACCCCACCCTTACAGCCGCTTTCTCACTACTTACTGCCGACTCAGCCTATCTCCTACCTATCTCATCCTGCCTAATGTGTAAAAAAAGGGGACTCTGCTGCGTAATGGGTAAAAAAAAAAAGGGGGGGGGGTCTCAGTCTGCCTTATGTGTAAAAAGAGGGACTGCCTGCATAATGTGTAATAAGGGGGACTGCCTGCAAAATGTGTAAAAAGTGGGACTGCCTGCATAATGTGTAAGAAGGGGGACTCGGTCTTCCTTATGTGTAAAAAAGGGGGGACTGTCCTGCGTAATGTGTAAAAAAAAAAAATAGGGGGATTCTGCTCCTGTAATGTGTAAAAAAGGGGGACTGTCCTGTGTAATGTGTAAAGAAAGTGGTACTCTCTGCCTGATGTTTAAAAAGAGGGACTCAGCCTGCCTAATGTGTAAAAAAGAGGACTCTGCCTGCCTAATGTGTAAAAGGGAGCTCTGCCTGACGCAATGTGTAAAATGGTGCTCTGTGGACACACCCCTTCCCCATGAAGCCACGCCTCTATATTTTTGGCGCACTGGCCCTATTTTGTATTTGGGGGGGAAGGGGGGGGTGGCGCCGATGATGTTCATTGCACACAGCACTAAAATATCTAGTTACGGCACTGTAAATCAGTAAGTTACATAGTTTTTGAGATTGAAATAAGACAATTTGTCCATCGAGTTCAACCCATTTGGGGAGCTCCTACGCTGTATTATTTTTAGGATTTTTTTTAAATTCTTATTATTTTTTACATTTTATTTTAGTGCGTGACCTACCACCATAACCCTGTATATCCTTATCCATTAGGAATTTATCTAACTCATTCTTAAAAGTATAGACTTGGGCCCTCATTCCGAGTTGTTCGCTCGCAAGCTGCTTTTAGCAGCTTTGCACACGCTAAGCCGCCGCCTACTGGGAGTGAAACTTAGCATAGTAAAATTGCGAACGAAAGATTAGCAGAATTGCGAATAGACACTTCTTAGCAGTTTCTGAGTAGCTCCACACTTACTCGGCATCTGCGATTAGTTCAGTCAGTGTCGTTCCTGGTTTGACGTCACAAACACACCCAGCGTTCGCCCAGACACTCCCCTCGTTTCTTCAGCCACTCCCGCGTTTTTCCCAGAAACGGCAGCGTTTTTTCGCACACACCCATAAAACGACCAGTTTCCGCCCAGAAACACCCACTTCCTGTCAATCACAGTACGATCACCAGAAAGAAGAAAAAACCTCGTAATGCCGTGAGTAAAATACCTAACTGCATAGCAAATTTACTTGGTGCAGTCGCACTGCGGACATTGCGCATGCGCATTAGCGACTAATCGCTCCGTTGCGAGAAAAAAATACCGAGCGAACAACTCGGAATGACCACCTTAGTCCGCCATTACTACTCTCTCAGGCAGGGAATTCCAAATTTGTATTGTCCTTACTGTGAAAAAACCTTTTCGCCTCAATGTGCGGAAACTCCTCTCCTCTAACCTAAACGAGTGACCACGTGTCCTCTGTGCTGATCTTATAGAAAACAGGTCCCTCCCGAGCTCTGTGTATTGACCCCTTATATATTTGTAGATGTTGATCATGTCCCCTGTGTCAGTAAGTTATCTGTCTGTGTCAGTAAGTAATGTCTCTCAGTAAGTGGTCTGTGTCCAGTAGCGGATCTTGCCACGGGCAAGCAGGACTTTTGCCCGGGGTGCCGCCTTCCGGAGGGCGCCGCACCATGGCAAGATCCGCTGCTGCTGTCAGTGCTGTGCCCCCCGCTGGCGCTGTCCCCCGCCGTGAAGAGAACAAGACGCCTAGCGTCTAGTTTCTCTTCGTGGAGAGGACCTTTCCTGTGCGGTGAGCGATGACGTCATCGCGCACCGCACATTTCAGCCATGCCCCTATTGCCCGCCCGGGGCGCTGCAAACCGTGGAACCGGCCCTGCCTGTGTCAGTAAGTTATCTGTGTGTGTCAGTAAGTAATGTCTGTCAGTAAGTGGTCTGTGTCAGTAAGTTTATCTGCTGTGTGTGTGTTAGTAAGTTTGTCAGTGTTTATCAGTTAGTGGAATCTATGTTAGTATGTATCTGTCAGTAAAGGTGGTCCGTGTCAGAAATACTGGGTACACACTGGACGATATATCGGCCATTCAGTTGAACAGCCGATATATATCGTTTACTGATCGGCGCGTGTGTACCAGCAATATGTCTGTGAACGACGACATTCACAGACATATCTCGTCGGCCCTGCAGCACAGGGTGGAGGGGTGCATGCAGGTACTGTGACCATAAGGGATTGTGGTGTGGATACTGTAACCATTGGGGGTTGCAACGGGGAAGGGATTTTGCGAATGCTGTGACCATTAGTGAAGAAGAAAGGTGAAGTGGTGTGAGTACTGTGACCATTTGGGTGTGCCTGTGCTATGACTATAACTACGGATGTAGATTCTCGATTTTGCCATACAAAAAATATACAGTTTCTAATTGTTAATTATTTAATGTGTCAAAAACATATGTTAAAATGGGTATCCGAGCTCTGGGTTGATACCACTTAGGTCAACACCCATTGGTCGACAGTGAATAGGTTGACACTAGAAATAGGTCAACATGAAAAAGGTTAACATGCAAAAAGGTCGACATGAGTTTTTCACATTTTTCCTTTTTCATACTTTACGATCCACGTGGACTACGATTGGGAACGGTAACCTTGCTGAAGCATGATGAGCGAAGTGACCCATGCGAGGGGACGCGGTGCACTAATTGGGGTTCCCGGTCACTTTGCAAAGTAAACGACACCAAAAACACATATAAAAAAAACTTGTGTCGACCTTTTTTCATGTCGCTCTTGTTCATGTCGACCTAATCGCAGTGTCGATCTATTTCTAGTGTCCACCTAGCCACTGTCAACCAATAGGTGTCGACCTATGAGTGTCGACCTAGACACTGTCGACCCTGGGTCCCGTACCCGTTAAAATGTATATAAAAAATGTATTTAAACATTTTCCATTGTTCATCGCTGCTGACCAGGAATGCCTGATGCTTCCGGGTGTGCAGTCACGTGATCAGACCTAGGCCTCGCTTTACTCAGAGGCACTTCACCCCCTGCAGCTGGGGGGAGACTGGGGATTCCTGCTAGTAAAGGTGCCTGTGGAGGTGGAGTAATAGGTCTTGGGAGTTCTGTATATAATATGGCATTCATTGCAATGGAGATCACTCTAATAATTGGTGTATTATATGGCAGTCACTGCAAAGCTCTGTGTATTATAATTTGGTCACTGTAACTATTTTCTTTATGTGGCAGTCACTGTGATGCGGTCTGTATTATATGATATTCACTGCAGTGCTCTCTTTGTCACATGGCAGTCTGTGTGATGCACTTTGTATTATATGGTGATCACTGCGATGCTCTATGTATCATATCACCGATTCTTTGTATTATATTGTGGTCACAAACATTTTCTTGTTATAGCTGCAATATTAAGTAGTTGAAGGTAGGCGCTAGCTATGTTCATCATGGAGATAGCCAGGCCCTTATGTAAACCACACCCACACCACATTGGTCACCCCCCCACATGACTAGTCATACCGCCACAGCGCTTGTCACATATCCTGCCAAGGCACAAAATAGGCCCTTCATAATTTTCAGCTCCAGGCCCATGTGGACCTTAATCTGGCACTGTGCCCACTGACATGCAGCGCTCTTTACACAGTAAAACACATTTGTAAAGCACCCAAATCGCTTTGTGCCCCCCTTATTTACACCCTGAATACTTGTAGTCAGAAGTGAAGGAGGACCAGCTATATCTCTGCAGCCTGAGGAGAGAGAAAATGGCGCTGAGCAGTGTGCTGGCTGCCTGAGGAAGAAGCTCCGCCCCCGCAATGGTGTGCTTTTACCTCAGAGACTTTGCATAATATTTATACTGGCGGGGGTAGGGCTGTGCCTGGGCATCTTATGACCCCTGTTTGCCCGTTTATAGAGGTGTTTTTGCTGCCCAGGGCGTGCAGTGCCTGTGTGTGTGGGCAGCAATGGTGCGCTGCGCTCCCACCAGCCACGTGGTACCTCAGCTGTCACTTTATGTGATAGAAGATCTGTCTTCTTCTACTCACTTGTCTTCTGACTTCTGGCTCTGTGAGGGGGGTGACGGCGTGCTGTGGGAGAGAGCATCTAGACACGGTTAGCGTTCAGTTCCCTTCAGGAGCTAATGGTGTCCTGTCAGCCAGAAACAGAGCCATGAAACTCTGAGGAAGTTGGTTCTGCTTCTGCCCCCTCAGTCCCACGAAGCAGGGAGTCTGATGCCAGCAGATCTCCCTGAAAATAAAAAACCTAACATAAGTCTTTCAGAGAAACTCAGTAGAGCTCCCCTAGAGTGCATCCAGTCTGCCTGGGCACATTTCTAAAACTGAGGTCTGGAGGAGGGGCATAGGGGGAGGAGCCAGTTCACACCCAATGAAAAGTCTTTAGAGTGCCCATGTCTCCTGTGGATCCCATCTATACCCCATGGTCTTGATGTCGTCCCCAGCATCCTCTAGGACTTATGAGAAATGCAATTAATAGCAAAACAAGCCCTTTAGCAATAATAGATAATATTCCTGAAAACGAATTGGTTTTATAGTGTTAATAAAACCAAGAAAAGAAAGAATCTGGAATTACACTGGTATAATTATGATTAGTAGCAAATCAATTATTCCATTCATGTTTTCATCTATAATATCTTCTGGGCTGGTATAATTTGTCAAATAAGTACAACCTTTTCTCCATACATGGTCTGCAAAGTGACATAATAGCCTGCAGATACAGTAGACAATTGGGGACAACTGTTTATATTAGTCCTGTTTTACGTTTAATGACCAGCATCTTATATGCCTATTTGTCTGTACCTGGGTAATTGCTGACATCCTATGTGTAGACATTTCAGGTGGAGTAAGGGTAGTTAGTTGTGTATATATATTCCTTTTTGTTCTGTTATTTTTGGTATAGTTACTGATCATTGCACTGTCACTTGACCCCTCATATAAGTAAGGATCAATCATTACTGTTTATATAGGAATAACCATGCCAACAAGAAGAACCGAGAATCACATTATACATCCCCCAGACCCTTATATGGCCTGGGGCCTATTAAATTGTATCTGTAAATTTTGATTATGTATTGTGATTGGATAATACTTCCTTTGTCATTTTCTTGCAGAGATGCGTCTATTCACAAGTCTCTTTCACTCACCGTGACCGAAGTGGCGGCAGTCAACAGAACTTACAATGGTCCTTTGAATCTGGGTTCAAGAGATTTTCTCTTTTTCTTAGTGACCACCCAATCACCTTGCTTTAGTTCCAGTGAGTCTTGGGAACAGTTGGTATCTGGAATAGAATCAAAAACATTGCGGTGCAGTTTGGTTAGTTGCTGTTGTATATGCATTACAGTCACCATGATCATGCTGAAGCTGCTGAGGAAAATAACATACTGTCCCAGCAACAATACTGTATTACCCATGCTTTCCACTTGAAGTATTTGTGAGAACAAAGCAATGGGTAAATATTCTAACCATGTTTTGCCTATTTCTGCAACTAATTTTTGTAGCTTTAGTTTTACGGTAATAGTTACTTTTTTTTACATGTCTACTACTCTGCCTATAGAGAGATTTAAAGGCCTGAGTAACACCCAGACCTGACAGAATTTTGCCTAATATTTCTCCTGTGAAATGGGTACACCGTATCTACAGAACACCTCTTGCACTAATTTCTTTGCGGCTGTTTTGGCATTTGCTACCCTGCAGCAAGCCCAAGCTACTGCCCAATTTGAGAAGAGGTTCTTGCACACACACACTTATTCTTAACCGGAACATTTGGGTAACTGAATAAAGTCAATCTGTAATCGCTGAGTGGTACTTCTTTTTACTGGTACCTTTACTACTTTTCCTGGGTTATGCAAAGCACAAGTTACACACCTTGCAACATAGGCCTGTGCTGCTTGTGTGAAGCCTGGCGCTACCCAATGCTGGTTTAGAATCCTCACCATTGCATCTCTGGATTGGTGAGTTTTTCCATGCAATATTTGTGCTAAAACTGGGTAAAGTGAGCGTGGTAGACAGAGACGGTTTTCTACCATCCACCTGTCACCTTGCAATTGCGCACCTAATTTTTCCCAAGCCTTTTTCTCCTTGCCTGAGGCCTGTGCTTGTAATTTGCACAATAACTGTAAGTCTAATGACTTTGGTGTGACAATTATCATCACCTGAGTGTCTGGCAGTCCTGGACTGCTGTGGCCTTCTCTGCCTGGTCAGCTAGAGCGTTTCCTCTGACCTCTGCAGTATTTTCTTTAGTCTGCGCCTTGACCTTTATAACTGCTCATTTCTTTGGCAATTGAAAGGCAGCAAATAATGCCCTAATACAGTTTGCATGTTTTATTGGTTTTCCTGAAGAGCCTATAAAATATCGACTTTTCCAAATAACCGCATAGTCATGGGCAATACCAAAGCAGTATCTGGAGTCTGTAGAAATATGAACTGTTTGACCTTCAGCATAAATACAGGCTGCAATTAGTGCCCTAAGTTCTGCCTCCTGAGCTGAACTACCTGGTGACAAAGGTTCCTGTATTAACTATTAAGATGTCTGTTTCTGTGGTAACCGCAAATCCTGTGTGCGGTTCCCCATCCACATAGTGCCTAGAGCCATCCACGAATAAATGTAAATCTATGTCTGGTGTACTTGCGGCTTCAAGGTTAATCAGTTCTATACAGTCATGTTCTAGGTCTAGAAAAATTTGATGGATCTTCTGTGTCTCCCATTTCATCATTACTCACACTATCCCACTTGTCACTAGGGGCAGGAGATTCTTCTCCCCTGTCACCTTTCCCCTCTTTTGAAACCAGCGGCAATAACGTAGCTGGCTTCAAAGACGTACAGCGATTGATGGTGACATTGGACGGTGTGAGCAATGCTACTTCATATTTGGTCAGTCTAGCAGCAGATAAGTGTTTTGATTTTAATTGACAGAATGTGTATAGCTGCCCATGAGTCACTTATAATGCACCTTGTGCATTATGTCCTATTTGGGCAACATATAAAACTTGGAGTTTTTGTGATGCCCCTGCAATATGTAATTATACCTAAAAGGATATGAGTTGTTTACTAGAGATGAGCGGGTTCGGTTTCTCTGAATCCGAACCCGCCAGAACTTCATGTTTTTTTTCACGGGTCCGAGCGACTCGGATCTTCCCGCCTTGCTCGGTTAACCCGAGCGCGCCCGAACGTCATCATGACGCTGTCGGATTCTCGCGAGGCTCGGATTCTATCGCGAGACTCGGATTCTATATAAGGAGCCGCGCGTCGCCGCCATTTTCACACGTGCATTGAGATTGATAGGGAGAGGACGTGGCTGGCGTCCTCTCCATTTAGATTATAAGAGACTGAGAGAGATTTACTGGAGCTGACTAGGAGGAGTACTGTTACTGTAGAAGTGTAGAGACTGAGTGGAGAGAGTTTACTAGTGAGGACAGTGCAGTTTACTTTATAATCCGTTCTCTGCCTGAAAAAAGCGATACACAGCACACAGTGACTCAGTCACATACCATATCTGTGTGCACTGCTCAGGCTCAGGCCAGTGTGCTGCATCATCTATTATCTATATATAATATTATATATATCTGTCTGACTGCTCAGCTCACACAGCTTATAATTGTGGGGGAGACTGGGGAGCACTACTGCAGTGCCAGTTATAGGTTATAGCAGGAGCCAGGAGTACATAATATATTATATAGTGAGTGACCACCAGACACACAGTGCAGTTTATTTAATATATCCGTTCTCTGCCTGAAAAAAGCGATACACACAGTGACTCAGTCAGTCACATACCATATCTGTGTGCACTGCTCAGGCTCAGGCCAGTGTGCTGCATCATCTATATATATTATATATCTGTCTGACTGCTCAGCTCACACAGCTTATAATTGTGGGGGAGACTGGGGAGCACTACTGCAGTGCCAGTTATAGGTTATAGCAGGAGCCAGGAGTACATATTATATTAAAATTAAACAGTGCACACTTTTGCTGCAGGAGTGCCACTGCCAGTGTGACTGACCAGTGACCTGACCACACTGACCACCAGTATAGTTAGTAGTATACTTATATTGTGATTGCCTGAAAAAATAAACACTCGTCGTGTGACTTCACTTGTGTGTTTTTTTTTTTTTTTATTCTATAAAAATAAAACTCATTCTGCTGACAGACAGTGTCCAGCAGGTCCGTCATTATATAATATATAATATATACCTGTCCGGCTGCAGTAGTGATATATATATATTTTTTATATCATTTATCATCCAGTCGCAGCAGACACAGTACGGTAGTTCACGGCTGTGGCTACCTCTGTGTCTCTGCACTCGGCAGGCAGTCCGTCCATAATTGTAATACCACCTAACCGTGGATTTTTTTCATTCTTCTTTATACATACATAGTTACATAGACATCTTCTCTTTATCAACCAGTCTATATTAGCTGCAGACACAGTACAGTACGGTAGTTCACGGCTGTGGCTACCTCTGTGTCTGCACTCGGCAGGCAGTCCGTCCATAATTGTATACCACCTAACCGTGGTTTTTTTTCATTCTTCTTTATACATACATAGTTACATAGACATCTTCTCTTTATCAACCAGTCTATATTAGCTGCAGACACAGTACAGTACGGTAGTTCACGGCTGTGGCTACCTCTGTGTCTGCACTCGGCAGGCAGTCCGTCCATAATTGTATACCACCTAACCGTGGATTTTTTTCAGTCTTCTTTATACATACATAGTTACATAGACATCTTCTCTTTATCAACCAGTCTATATTAGCTGCAGACACAGTACAGTACGGTAGTTCACGGCTGTGGCTACCTCTGTGTCTGCAGTCGGCAGGCAGTCCATAATTGTATACTAGTATCCATCTCCATTGTTTACCTGAGGTGCCTTTTAGTTGTGCCTATTAAAATATGGAGAACAAAAATGTTGAGGTTCCAAAATTAGGGAAAGATCAAGATCCACTTCCACCTCGTGCTGAAGCTGCTGCCACTAGTCATGGCCGAGACGATGAAATGCCAGCAACGTCGTCTGCCAAGGCCGATGCCCAATGTCATAGTACAGAGCATGTCAAATCCAAAACACCAAATATCAGAAAAAAAAGGACTCCAAAACCTAAAATAAAATTGTCGGAGGAGAAGCGTAAACTTGCCAATATGCCATTTACCACACGGAGTGGCAAGGAACGGCTGAGGCCCTGGCCTATGTTCATGGCTAGTGGTTCAGCTTCACATGAGGATGGAAGCACTCAGCCTCTCGCTAGAAAAATGAAAAGACTCAAGCTGGCAAAAGCAGCACAGCAAAGAACTGTGCATTCTTCGAAATCCCAAATCCACAAGGAGAGTTCAATTTTGTCGGTTGCGATGCCTGACCTTCCCAACACTGGACGTGAAGAGCATGCGCCTTCCACCATTTGCACGCCCCCTGCAAGTGCTGGAAGGAGCACCCGCAGTCCAGTTCCTGATAGTCAGATTGAAGATGTCAGTGTTGAAGTACACCAGGATGAGGAGGATATGGGTGTTGCTGGCGCTGGGGAGGAAATTGACCAGGAGGATTCTGATGGTGAGGTGGTTTGTTTAAGTCAGGCACCCGGGGAGACACCTGTTGTCCGTGGGAGGAATATGGCCGTTGACATGCCAGGTGAAAATACCAAAAAAATCAGCTCTTCGGTGTGGAGGTATTTCACCAGAAATGCGGACAACAGGTGTCAAGCCGTGTGTTCCCTTTGTCAAGCTGTAATAAGTAGGGGTAAGGACGTTAACCACCTCGGAACATCCTCCCTTATACGTCACCTGCAATGCATTCATAATAAGTCAGTGACAAGTTCAAAAACTTTGGGTGACAGCGGAAGTCCCTTCCTCTTGTAACCAAGCTCACGCAAACCACCCCACCAACTCCCTCAGTGTCAATTTCCTCCTTCCCCAGGAATGCCAATAGTCCTGCAGGCCATGTCACTGGCAATTCTGACGAGTCCTCTCCTGCCTGGGATTCCTCCGATGCATCCTTGCGTGTAACGCCTACTGCTGCTGGCGCTGCTGTTGTTGCCGCTGGGAGTCGATGGTCATCCCAGAGGGGAAGTCGTAAGCCCACTTGTACTACTTCCAGTAAGCAATTGACTGTTCAACAGTCCTTTGCGAGGAAGATGAAATATCACAGCAGTCATCCTACTGCAAAGCGGATAACTGAGGCCTTGACAACTATGTTGGTGTTAGACGTGCGTCCGGTATCCGCCGTTAGTTCACAGGGAACTAGACAATTTATTGAGGCAGTGTGCCCCCGTTACCAAATACCATCTAGGTTCCACTTCTCTAGGCAGGCGATACCGAGAATGTACACGGACGTCAGAAAAAGACTCACCAGTGTCCTAAAAAATGCAGTTGTACCCAATGTCCACTTAACCACGGACATGTGGACAAGTGGAGCAGGGCAGGGTCAGGACTATATGACTGTGACAGCCCACTGGGTAGATGTATGGACTCCCGCCGCAAGAACAGCAGCGGCGGCACCAGTAGCAGCATCTCGCAAATGCCAACTCTTTCCTAGGCAGGCTACGCTTTGTATCACCGCTTTCCAGAATACGCACACAGCTGAAAACCTCTTACGGCAACTGAGGAAGATCATCGCGGAATGGCTTACCCCAATTGGACTCTCCTGTGGATTTGTGGCATCGGACAACGCCAGCAATATTGTGTGTGCATTAAATATGGGCAAATTCCAGCACGTCCCATGTTTTGCACATACCTTGAATTTGGTGGTGCAGAATTTTTAAAAAAACGACAGGGGCGTGCAAGAGATGCTGTCGGTGGCCAGAAGAATTGCGGGACACTTTCGGCGTACAGGCACCACGTACAGAAGACTGGAGCACCACCAAAAACTACTGAACCTGCCCTGCCATCATCTGAAGCAAGAAGTGGTAACGAGGTGGAA
Organism: Pseudophryne corroboree; assembly: GCF_028390025.1. Lineage (NCBI taxonomy): Eukaryota > Metazoa > Chordata > Amphibia > Anura > Myobatrachidae > Pseudophryne > Pseudophryne corroboree. The sequence continues at coordinate 54,058 of NW_026970238.1, read as the reverse complement.
TTCAACCCTCTATATGCTTCAGAGGTTGGAGGAGCAGCAAAAGGCCATTCAAGCCTATACAATTGAGCACGATATAGGAGGTGGAATGCACCTGTCTCAAGTGCAGTGGAGAATGATTTCAACGTTGTGCAAGGTTCTGATGCCCTTTGAACTTGCCACACGTGAAGTCAGTTCAGACACTGCCAGCCTGAGTCAGGTCATTCCCCTCATCAGGCTTTTGCAGAAGAAGCTGGAGGCATTGAAGAAGGAGCTAAAAGGGAGCGATTCCGCTAGGCATGTGGGACTTGTGGATGCAGCCCTTAATTCGCTTAACAAGGATTCACGGGTGGTCAATCTGTTGAAATCAGAGCACTACATTTTGGCCACCGTGCTCGATCCTAGATTTAAAGCCTACCTTGGATCTCTCTTTCCGGCAGACACAAGTCTGCTGGGGTTGAAAGACCTGCTGGTGACAAAATTGTCAAGTCAAGCGGAACGCGACCTGTCAACATCTCCTCCTTCACATTCTCCCGCAACTGGGGGTGCGAGGAAAAGGCTCAGAATTCCGAGCCCACCCGCTGGCGGTGATGCAGGGCAGTCTGGAGCGACTGCTGATGCTGACATCTGGTCCGGACTGAAGGACCTGACAACGATTACGGACATGTCGTCTACTGTCACTGCATATGATTCTCTCAACATTGATAGAATGGTGGAGGATTATATGAGTGACCGCATCCAAGTAGGCACGTCACACAGTCCGTACTTATACTGGCAGGAAAAAGAGGCAATTTGGAGGCCCTTGCACAAACTGGCTTTATTCTACCTAAGTTGCCCTCCCACAAGTGTGTACTCCGAAAGAGTGTTTAGTGCCGCCGCTCACCTTGTCAGCAATCGGCGTACGAGGTTACATCCAGAAAATGTGGAGAAGATGATGTTCATTAAAATGAATTATAATCAATTCCTCCGCGGAGACATTGACCAGCAGCAATTGCCTCCACAAAGTACACAGGGAGCTGAGATGGTGGATTCCAGTGGGGACGAATTGATAATCTGTGAGGAGGGGGATGTACACGGTGATATATCGGAGGGTGAAGATGAGGTGGACATCTTGCCTCTGTAGAGCCAGTTTGTGCAAGGAGAGATTAATTGCTTCTTTTTTGGGGGGGGTCCAAACCAACCCGTCATATCAGTCACAGTCGTGTGGCAGACCCTGTCACTGAAATGATGGGTTGGTTAAAGTGTGCATGTCCTGTTTTGTTTATACAACATAAGGGTGGGTGGGAGGGCCCAAGGACAATTCCATCTTGCACCTCTTTTTTCTTTTCTTTTTCTTTGCATCATGTGCTGATTGGGGAGGGTTTTTTGGAAGGGACATCCTGCGTGACACTGCAGTGCCACTCCTAGATGGGCCCGGTGTTTGTGTCGGCCACTAGGGTCGCTAATCTTACTCACACAGTCAGCTACCTCATTGCGCCTCTTTTTTTCTTTGCGTCATGTGCTGTTTGGGGAGGGTTTTTTGGAAGGGACATCCTGCGTGACACTGCAGTGCCACTCCTAGATGGGCCCGGTGTTTGTGTAGGCCACTAGGGTCGCTAATCTTACTCACACAGCTACCTCATTGCGCCTCTTTTTTTCTTTGCGTCATGTGCTGTTTGGGGAGGGTTTTTTGGAAGGGACATCCTGCGTGACACTGCAGTGCCACTCCTAGATGGGCCCGGTGTTTGTGTCGGCCACTAGGGTCGCTAATCTTACTCACACAGCTACCTCATTGCGCCTCTTTTTTTCTTTGCGTCATGTGCTGTTTGGGGAGGGTTTTTTGGAAGGGCCATCCTGCGTGACACTGCAGTGCCACTCCTAGATGGGCCCGGTGTTTGTGTCGGCCACTAGGGTCGCTAATCTTACTCACACAGCTACCTCATTGCGCCTCTTTTTTTCTTTGCGTCGTGTGCTGTTTGGGGAGGTTTTTTTGGAAGGGACATCCTGCGTGACACTGCAGTGCCACTCCTAGATGGGCCCGGTGTTTGTGTCGGCCACTAGGGTCGCTTATCTTACTCACACAGCGACCTCGGTGCAAATTTTAGGACTAAAAATAATATTGTGAATTGTGAGGTATTCAGAATAGACTGAAAATTAGTGTAAATTATGGTTTTTGAGGTTAATAATACTTTGGGATCAAAATGACCCCCAAATTCTATGATTTAAGCTGTTTTTTAGGGTTTTTTGAAAAAAACACCCGAATCCAAAACACACCCGAATCCGACAAAAAAAATTCGGTGAGGTTTTGCCAAAACGCGTTCGAACCCAAAACACGGCCGCGGAACCGAACCCAAAACCAAAACACAAAACCCGAAAAATTTCAGGCACTCATCTCTATTGTTTACGTGTCTGAGGAGGTTTAACTTCTGAAATGATTTTCCTCATTTTTGTAGTGATATGCTATTAGCAGAAATGCAGCATCTTAGAAATTGTACTTTGTCTTGTGCATATTGTAACTTATTTCTATGTACACTACATTTCTTTTCATATAGGAATAGCAATAAGGGTTGACATTGGGTCCTATTTAAAAATACCTTACACTTGTTGTCCTTTTGATGGCATCATATAAAACTTAGTTTTCTGTGATGCCCTTGGAATGTATTTTGTACAATAGGTGATTAATTCTAGAAATGACTTAAGCTGGTGTCAGGTGCGTCGTAGAGATATTTCTAAAATCCACCTCCCTTCTTTACTGTTATGTGCCGAGCGTCAGCAGTAATGCAATGTTAATGTATGTTCACCTAACATCTTTCAGAGGTATCATTATGCATTGTTACATTCTACAGTTACAATTTTGATTTTATACCATGTAAATGTAATTGTATTATGAGGGCAGACTTCTATTTTAGGAGTATGGAGTATGACTACAGTTCTGCCCTCTTCCATACCTAGTTTACCTTATTACTTGGTCCCATCTAGGGAGACCAATCCCGTGTCATTTATCTGTGTGGCCGCCCCCTTGCCCCGCCCACCCCGCACAAAACATTCACCATAATTCGGGGGCGGGTGGGTCGGACACATCTTCTCTTCTCTCCCAGCGGCTCCCAGCAGCGTATTACGGCGCAGCGTGACCTCTCGCTGCACGTCACGCTGCACTGGGGAGCCACTAGGAGGAAGCCGGGCAGCGTCTGAGCATCCTGAGGACACTCAATGCTAATCCCTCAATCCCCGGGATTGGAGCTTCCAATCCTGGGATTGAATCCTGCCCATTTTTGGGCCTAAATCCCGGGCTCCCACCGATCCCGATCCTGGGCTTGGCCTCCCTAGTCTCATCCCTTGTAATAGTTTCCCAAACACTTCCTGGCATTTCATTACACACTGTATCTGGAACAGTAACGAGCTGTACCCATCTATTCTTACATCTGTAACATGTTCCTAATTATCTTCCTATGAACTGTTACTCTTTCAGACACAGAGATATTCATTTTACTGTGGAGATTTGTTTAATGTAAATACATGTCATATTTTTAGTCTTATGACAGCCCTTTGCTATTGGCTGGGGCAATATTCATCTGGCCACAACACATTGCATTATACTATCCAAAACTTTATATTTTGTCTATTTTTTTAATTACACTGATTTTATCTACATTAAGAGAATACTCTTCCACACACACAAATAAAACACTGAGTGAGCCAGCACTCTCCCAACTCCGAACAGGGGTTGGCTGGAGTTTGATGATAAACCATTAGAACTTACATAATACATTATATCACCCACTTCCATTGAAGACTACAAGTCATTTGTAGCCACTGATTCAATACATATTTACCAGTGTATTTTACTGACTATATATTTTCCTATTCTGTGGCACAAAATGACAGAAAAGTGCAAACACACTGGCTACAATTCATGAATAATCTCTTTACACAATTTGATGAGCATGCAGTTCCAGAGACAAAAGCAGCCTGAAACTGAGACCTTTGGACCCCAAATAAGTTTTACTTAATGATGGACCAGACCAGCCCATATGGGAAGGTAAAGTGGAGCAAATAATAGATTACTCACCAGCTGGATTTTAGAGATGAGCGCCTGAAATTTTTCGGGTTTTGTGTTTTGGTTTTGGGTTCGGTTCCGCGGCCGTGTTTTGGGTTCGAACGCGTTTTGGCAAAACCTCACCGAATTATTTTTGTCGGATTCGGGTGTGTTTTGGATTCGGGTGTTTTTTTCCAAAAACACTAAAAAACAGCTTAAATCATAGAATTTGGGGGTCATTTTGATCCCAAAGTATTATTAACCTCAAAAACCATAATTTACACTCATTTTCAGTCTATTCTGAATACCTCACACCTCACAATATTATTTTTAGTCCTAAAATTTGCACCGAGGTCGCTGTGTGAGTAAGATAAGCGACCCTAGTGGCCGACACAAACACCGGGCCCATCTAGGAGTGGCACTGCAGTGTCACGCAGGATGTCCCTTCCAAAAAACCCTCCCCAAACAGCACATGACGCAAAGAAAAAAAGAGGCGCAATGAGGTAGCTGTGTGAGTAAGATTAGCGACCCTAGTGGCCGACACAAACACCGGGCCCATCTAGGAGTGGCACTGCAGTGTCACGCAGGATGGCCCTTCCAAAAAACCCTCCCCAAACAGCACATGACGCAAAGAAAAAAAGAGGCGCAATGAGGTAGCTGTGTGAGTAAGATTAGCGACCCTAGTGGCCGACACAAACACCGGGCCCATCTAGGAGTGGCACTGCAGTGTCACGCAGGATGGCCCTTCCAAAAAACCCTCCCCAAACAGCACATGACGCAAAGAAAAAAAGAGGCGCAATGAGGTAGCTGACTGTGTGAGTAAGATTAGCGACCCTAGTGGCCGACACAAACACCGGGCACATCTAGGAGTGGCACTGCAGTGTCACGCAGGATGTCCCTTCCAAAAAACCCTCCCCAAACAGCACATGACGCAAAGAAAAAAAGAGGCGCAATGAGGTAGCTGTGTGAGTAAGATTAGCGACCCTAGTGGCCGACACAAACACCAGGCACATCTAGGAGTGGCACTGCAGTGTCACGCAGGATGTCCCTTCCAAAAAACCCTCCCCAAACAGCACATGACGCAAAGAAAAAAAGAGGCGCAATGAGGTAGCTGTGTGAGTAAGATTAGCGACCCTAGTGGCCGACACAAACACCGGGCCCATCTAGGAGTGGCACTGCAGTGTCACGCAGGATGTCCCTTCCAAAAAACCCTCCCCAATCAGCACATGATGCAAAGAAAAAGAAAAGAAAAAAGAGGTGCAAGATGGAATTATCCTTGGGCCCTCCCACCCACCCTTATGTTGTATAAACAAAACAGGACATGCACACTTTAACCAACCCATCATTTCAGTGACAGGGTCTGCCACACGACTGTGACTGATATGACGGGTTGGTTTGGACCCCCCCCAAAAAAGAAGCAATTAATCTCTCCTTGCACAAACTGGCTCTACAGAGGCAAGATGTCCACCTCATCTTCACCCTCCGATATATCACCGTGTACATCCCCCTCCTCACAGATTATCAATTCGTCCCCACTGGAATCCACCATCTCAGCTCCCTGTGTACTTTGTGGAGGCAATTGCTGCTGGTCAATGTCTCCGCGGAGGAATTGATTATAATTCATTTTAATGAACATCATCTTCTCCACATTTTCTGGATGTAACCTCGTACGCCGATTGCTGACAAGGTGAGCGGCGGCACTAAACACTCTTTCGGAGTACACACTTGTGGGAGGGCAATTTAGGTAGAATAAAGCCAGTTTGTGCAAGGGCCTCCAAATTGCCTCTTTTTCCTGCCAGTATAAGTACGGACTGTGTGACGTGCCTACTTGGATGCGGTCACTCATATAATCCTCCACCATTCTATCAATGTTGAGAGAATCATATGCAGTGACAGTAGACGACATGTCCGTAATCGTTGTCAGGTCCTTCAGTCCGGACCAGATGTCAGCATCAGCAGTCGCTCCAGACTGCCCTGCATCACCGCCAGCGGGTGGGCTCGGAATTCTGAGCCTTTTCCTCGCACCCCCAGTTGCGGGAGAATGTGAAGGAGGAGATGTTGACAGGTCGCGTTCCGCTTGACTTGACAATTTTGTCACCAGCAGGTCTTTCAACCCCAGCAGACCTGTGTCTGCCGGAAAGAGAGATCCAAGGTAGGCTTTAAATCTAGGATCGAGCACGGTGGCCAAAATGTAGTGCTCTGATTTCAACAGATTGACCACCCGTGAATCCTTGTTAAGCGAATTAAGGGCTGCATCCACAAGTCCCACATGCCTAGCGGAATCGCTCCCTTTTAGCTCCTTCTTCAATGCCTCCAGCTTCTTCTGCAAAAGCCTGATGAGGGGAATGACCTGACTCAGGCTGGCAGTGTCTGAACTGACTTCACGTGTGGCAAGTTCAAAGGGCATCAGAACCTTGCACAACGTTGAAATCATTCTCCACTGCACTTGAGACAGGTGCATTCCATCTCCTATATCGTGCTCAATTGTATAGGCTTGAATGGCCTTTTGCTGCTCCTCCAACCTCTGAAGCATATAGAGGGTTGAATTCCACCTCGTTACCACTTCTTGGTTCAGATGATGGCAGGGCAGGTTCAGTAGTTTTTGGTGGTGCTCCAGTCTTCTGTACGTGGTGCCTGTACGCCGAAAGTGTCCCGCAATTTTTCTGGCCACCGACAGCATCTCTTGCACGCCCCTGTCGTTTTTAAAAAAATTCTGCACCACCAAATTCAAGGTATGTGCAAAACATGGGACGTGCTGGAATTTGCCCATATTTAATGCACACACAATATTGCTGGCGTTGTCCGATGCCACAAATCCACAGGAGAGTCCAATTGGGGTAAGCCATTCCGCGATGATCTTCCTCAGTTGCCGTAAGAGGTTTTCAGCTGTGTGCGTATTCTGGAAAGCGGTGATACAAAGCGTAGCCTGCCTAGGAAAGAGCTGGCGTTTGCGAGATGCTGCTACTGGTGCCGCCGCTGCTGTTCTTGCGGCGGGAGTCCATACATCTACCCAGTGGGCTGTCACAGTCATATAGTCCTGACCCTGCCCTGCTCCACTTGTCCACATGTCCGTGGTTAAGTGGACATTGGGTACAACTGCATTTTTTAGGAGACTGGTGAGTCTTTTTCTGACGTCCGTGTACATTCTCGGTATCGCCTGCCTAGAGAAGTGGAACCTAGATGGTATTTGGTAACGGGGGCACACTGCCTCAATAAATTGTCTAGTTCCCTGTGAACTAACGGCGGATACCGGACGCACGTCTAACACCAACATAGTTGTCAAGGACTCAGTTATCCGCTTTGCAGTAGGATGACTGCTGTGATATTTCATCTTCCTCGCAAAGGACTGTTGAACAGTCAATTGCTTACTGGAAGTAGTACAAGTGGGCTTACGACTTCCCCTCTGGGATGACCATCGACTCCCAGCGGCAACAACAGCAGCGCCAGCAGCAGTAGGCGTTACACGCAAGGATGCATCGGAGGAATCCCAGGCAGGAGAGGACTCGTCAGACTTGCCAGTGACATGGCCTGCAGGACTATTGGCATTCCTGGGGAAGGAGGAAATTGACACTGAGGGAGTTGGTGGGGTGGTTTGCGTGAGCTTGGTTACAAGAGGAAGGGATTTACTGGTCAGTGGACTGCTTCCGCTGTCACCCAAAGTTTTTGAACTTGTCACTGACTTATTATGAATGCGCTGCAGGTGACGTATAAGGGAGGATGTTCCGAGGTGGTTAACGTCCTTACCCCTACTTATTACAGCTTGACAAAGGGAACACACGGCTTGACACCTGTTGTCCGCATTTCTGGTGAAATACCTCCACACCGAAGAGCTGATTTTTTTGGTATTTTCACCTGGCATGTCAACGGCCATATTCCTCCCACGGACAACAGGTGTCTCCCCGGGTGCCTGACTTAAACAAACCACCTCACCATCAGAATCCTCCTGGTCAATTTCCTCCCCAGCGCCAGCAACACCCATATCCTCCTCATCCTGGTGTACTTCAACACTGACATCTTCAATCTGACTATCAGGAACTGGACTGCGGGTGCTCCTTCCAGCACTTGCAGGGGGCGTGCAAATGGTGGAAGGCGCATGCTCTTCACGTCCAGTGTTGGGAAGGTCAGGCATCGCAACCGACACAATTGGACTCTCCTTGTGGATTTGGGATTTCAAAGAACGCACAGTTCTTTGCGGTGCTTTTGCCAGCTTGAGTCTTTTCAGTTTTCTAGCGAGAGGCTGAGTGCTTCCATCCTCATGTGAAGCTGAACCACTAGCCATGAACATAGGCCAGGGCCTCAGCCGTTCCTTGCCACTCCGTGTGGTAAATGGCATATTGGCAAGTTTACGCTTCTCCTCCGACAATTTTATTTTAGGTTTTGGAGTCCTTTTTTTTCTGATATTTGGTGTTTTGGATTTGACATGCTCTGTACTATGACATTGGGCATCGGCCTTGGCAGACGACGTTGCTGGCATTTCATCGTCTCGGCCATGACTAGTGGCAGCAGCTTCAGCACGAGGTGGAAGTGGATCTTGATCTTTCCCTAATTTTGGAACCTCAACTTTTTTGTTCTCCATATTTTATAGGCAGAACTAAAAGGCACCTCAGGTAAACAATGGAGATGGATGGATTGGATACTAGTATACAATTATGGACTGACTGCCACGGTTAGGTGGTATAAAAAAACCACGGTTAGGTGGTATATAATACAATTATGGATGGACGGACTGCCTGCCGAGTGCCGACACAGAGGTAGCCACAGCCGTGAACTACCGCACTGTACACTGGTTGATAAAGAGATAGTAGTATACTCGTAACAACTAGTATGACGACGGTATAAAGAATGAAAAAAAAAACACGGTTAGGTGGTATATATTATAATACAATTATGGTTGGACGGACTGCCTGCCGAGTGCCGACACAGAGGTAGCCACAGCCGTGAACTACCGCACTGTACACTGGTTGATAAAGAGATAGTAGTATACTCGTAACAACTAGTATGACGACGGTATAAAGAATGAAAAAAAAACCACGGTTAGGTGGTATATAGTATAATACAATTATGGATGGACGGACTGCCTGCCGAGTGCCGACACAGAGGTAGCCACAGCCGTGAACTACCGCACTGTACACTGGTTGATAAAGAGATAGTAGTATACTCGTAACAACTAGTATGACGACGGTATAAAGAATGAAAAAAAAAACCACGGTTAGGTGGTATATAATACAATTATGGTTGGACGGACTGCCTGCCGAGTGCCGACACAGAGGTAGCCACAGCCGTGAACTACCGCACTGTACACTGGTTGATAAAGAGATAGTAGTATACTCGTAACAACTAGTATGACGACGGTATAAAGAATGATAAAAAAACCACGGTTAGGTGGTATATAATACAATTATGGTTGGACGGACTGCCTGCCGAGTGCCGACACAGAGGTAGCCACAGCCGTGAACTACCGCACTGTACACTGGTTGATAAAGAGATAGCAGTATACTCGTAACAACTAGTATGACGACGGTATAAAGAATGAAAAAAAAACCACGGTTAGGTGGTATATATTATAATACAATTATGGTTGGACGGACTGCCTGCCGAGTGCCGACACAGAGGTAGCCACAGCCGTGAACTACCGCACTGTACACTGGTTGATAAAGAGATAGTAGTATACTCGTAACAACTAGTATGACGACGGTATAAAGAATGAAAAAAAAACCACGGTTAGGTGGTATATATTATAATACAATTATGGATGGACGGACTGCCTGCCGAGTGCCGACACAGAGGTAGCCACAGCCGTGAACTACCGCACTGTACACTGGTTGATAAAGAGATAGTAGTATACTCGTAACAACTAGTATGACGACGGTATAAAGAATGAAAAAAAAACCACGGTTAGGTGGTATATAATACAATTATGGTTGGACGGACTGCCTGCCGAGTGCCGACACAGAGGTAGCCACAGCCGTGAACTACCGCACTGTACACTGGTTGATAAAGAGATAGTAGTATACTCGTAACAACTAGTATGACGACGGTATAAAGAATGAAAAAAAAACCACGGTTAGGTGGTATATATTATAATACAATTATGGATGGTCGGACTGCCTGCCGAGTGCCGACACAGAGGTAGCCACAGCCGTGAACTACCGCACTGTACTGTGTCTGCTGCTAATATAGACTGGTTGATAAAGAGATAGTATACAATACTACTAATATACTGGTGGTCAGGCACTGGTCACCACTAGTCACACTGGCAGTGGCACTCCTGCAGCAAAAGTGTGCACTGTTTAATTTTAATATAATATTATTTATCATGTACTCCTGGCTCCTGCTATAACAACCTGCAGTGCTCCCCAGTCTCCCCCACAATTATAAGCTTTATATACAATACATTGATGTGCAGCACACTGGGCTGAGCAGTGCACACAGACTGAGTCACTGTGTGACTGTGTATCGTTTTTTTCAGGCAGAGAACGGATATATTAAATAAAACAAACAACTGCACTGTCTCTGGTGGTCACTGGTCACTGTGGTCGTCAGTCACTAAACTCTGTCTGCACTCTCTTCTAATCTACAGTATCACAGCAATCTCTCTCTCTCTCTCTCTTCTAAATCTAATCTAAATGGAGAGGACGCCAGCCACGTCCTCTCCCTATCAATCTCAATGCACGTGTGAAAATGGCGGCGACGCGCGGCTCCTTATATAGAATCCGAGTCTCGCGAGAATCCGACAGCGTCATGATGACGTTCGGGCGCGCTCGGGTTAACCGAGCAAGGCGGGAAGATCCGAGTCGCTCGGACCCGTGAAAAAAAAAGTGAAGTTCGTGCGGGTTCGGATTCAAAGAAACCGAACCCGCTCATCTCTACTGGATTTATGTTTGCATTTCCATGCCACCTAAATCCAATTGTCCATCACGAAGCAGGATCCAGAAAACTCATAACCCTTTATGGAGTCTATTTCTAGGTTTCAATTATTCTTAATTTCCTTACATGTCTAATGAACTCCATAAGTTGTTGTTTAATATCAGGGAGTTCTGTAACTATTGTTATGTTAACAGTTGCTGAATTTGTTTATACCATGTAGTGGTTCAGCGTAACTCTGGGCGCGCTGGATTAGGTCCATCAGCAGCTACACCAGGTGTGACAGTATCTTATGGGCACACATGATATAGTCCGCAGGGACCAAATCCTCAGGTAATTATACATTGGAGGTGCAGATTCCAGACTTGAAATCATACCGAATTTTTTTTTTTTTTAGGAGACATTCCTGGTCTCTTGACATTACATGATGTACAATCTTTAGACTGCCAATGTATTAGTCTGGGGCATGCACATCTACAGGTATATTTAGTAGGTCTTTTATTTTTCAACACTGGTAACCATTCACTGATTGACTTGCTAGATTTAACAGATTTCCTAATATTTGGTCCTTCACAGGGCTTACATTTATAGGACCAAGGTGTCTGACAAATTGGACATATTGTATCATCTGGTGGGTTACAATGTCTACAATTTGTACAGGCCCAGTAAGGATACCCTTTGGTTTTCTTGGGACCTCTATGTCTAATTGTTCCCTGTCCTGATGTGTCTGCATCTTCATAATCATCCATATTTATTAGAGCCATTTGTTCTAACTCTTCAAACTCTTTCTCATACTGAAGTAATTCACCTGTCTCAATCCACAAATCAAGACTCTGTTCCAGATTATTATCCATCACATATCTCCCGTAGGTTACTCTGATCTGTTTCAACTTTTCCGGGTCTAGAGTACCATCAATAGACAACCCCGCTCGTTGAAACAACCGCCTCATACCCTTCAAGCATTGCTCACCATATACACATTTCATAATGTCCATGGCACTCCGAGGTGCTCCATCCGAAGGGTAACTATTTATATTTCCCATACTTATGGCCAGTAAGTATTCAGAATCTGGGAAATATTAGTAACCTGGATCTAATGGATCCCCTGAGATGTAACTATGAGGAAAATGACCTGGAACAGAAGTAATCTGTAACCAATCCTTACCTATGTCACTATCCTTTGGTATAAAATGACATCCCATCAATATGAGCACATCATCTGGGTTTTCTCTATTTTCCCAAACCCCTTCTTCTGTGGTGTACACTATGGCTTTTAGAATAAATGGATGTCCTTCTCCTAACTTATGTTTGATAGCTATGCAGACACAATCCTGACAGGACATTTAACTTGCATTTTCTGCCCACACCTGTCTAAGTTTTAAATGACTTCCGTTCCTCTTTTTTTTTTTCCTTAACTCTGTACGCTATAATTTTTAAAGCGTCAGGAAGTGTTTTGCTCAAGTACTGGCAGCATATACAAGTTAGATGTTTCCTGGCAATATATTCTGTTGTACCTATAACTTAGACTCTTATGTTATATGTAGTATGATGTTCTGAGTTTGCCACTTCAGATACTACGTCTGTCCAATCCCTTCCAATGTCTCTTACTCTAGAATAAAATGACAACCTATTGGTACAAAAATGTGAAACCCCTCTTCCCATGGTTAGGAGAATAAGGGTGATTCTCCTGGACTACAAATATAGTTTAGATAATATTTCTGATTGTGATGTGCTTTTACTAAGATTATTACACACTTACAAAGGGGACATGTTTCTTTCATAACTCTGAGTTATTTCTAAAGTCTTCCTACAATATCCTGCACATATAGACTGCAGTAACACTAATTTAACCTACATTCTAATTTTCAGTATAAGACAAGACAAAACAGTGGTCCAGACCCCAAGTGCCACATGGGTCACTTGAGTAAGCGTACAGGATTGCTTCCACACTGGATCACCTGACCAGACTCACTGGAAACTTTTACCATGCCACTTGAATCACCTGGTATTTGTGGTCCACACACCAAGTTCACGGGTCCCAGGAGCCGCTACCACCAGTGAAGGGAGCTGCAGCAACATCCAGTTTAACAACCCCATCAGTTGATTATATGTGGACACACTCTAAATACACAGAACACATTCACTCCCACATTCATTGATTCTTATGCCTTTGTGACACATATAAGCACATATAAGCAAGAAGATATAAGGAAAATGAGAAAATTTACCTGATTACTGAGTGACCGTTGTGCACGGTCCCCAATCCCTGTCTGGCAACGGAACAGATGGACAGTCTAAGGAGTGAGAGTCTTTAGAGAACTATCTCTACTCACCATGCGCATGGATTTGTGAGTCTCAGTCTAAGAACCATCCACCCAGCTGTCCGTTGTTCAACAGGTGATGAGGATCTCGGATTCGGAACCTCCAAGTTGATAAAGGAAACCCCAGGACAAAGCAACCTTCACTGATTCCAGCTCAAGCACACACTCAATCGGTCAGCATCAGGTTCTTTCATGGCTGCAGCCAGTTACCAGTTAGAGTGAAGTAGGAAATAGCAGAAGCATTTAATTTGAAAAAACAGTACAATATAAAGAAGCTCAAATCTGCATACAATGGGGTATATTTACTAAGGTCCCGATTTTGACCGAGATGCCGTTTTTTCTTCAAAGTGTCATCTCGGTAATTTACTAAGCAAAAATCACGGCAGTGATGAGGGCATTCGTAATATTTTGGAAGTCCTTGGAAAAAATCACGAATCAATACACCATCGGTCAAATACGCCTGCAATTTGGTAGAAATCGGTCATTTACTAAAAAGTGCAAAACACAAACACTGCCGACAATAGCCAAACACTGCCGTGCTAAAATACAAATCGTGAAAAAGTGCTAAAAAAAACCAGACCTGCTTTTTTATCCCGTGTTTGTATAGGCATGCACGGATCCATGAGATCCGTGCATGTTTATCAGTGGGAAGGGGTGGGAAATGTTATAATTTTTCAAAAAAAAATTGCGTGGGGTCACCCCTCCCTAACCAAACCAGCCTCGGGCTCTTTGAGCCGGCCCTGGTTGCAAAAATATGGGGGGAAAAATTGACAGGGGTTCCCCCATATTTAGGCAACCAGCACTGGGCTCTGCGCCTGGTCCTGGTTCCAAAAATACGGGGGACAAAAAGCGTAGGGGTCCCCCGTATTTTTGAAACCAGCACCGGGCTCCACTAGCTGGACAGATAATGCCACAGCCGGGGGTCACTTTTATACAGTGCCTTGCGGCCGTGGCTTCAAATATCCAAATAGTCACCCCTGGCCGGGGTACCCTGGGGGAGTGGGGACCCCTTCAATCAAGGGGTCCCCCCCCCAGCCACCCAAGGGCCAGGGGTGAAGCCCGAGGCTGTCCCCCCATCCAATGGGCTGCGGATGGGGGGCTGATAGCCTTTGTTGAAAGTAATGAATATTGTTTTTAGTAGCAGTACTACAAGTCCCCGCAAGCCTCCCCCGCAAGCTGGTACTTGGAGAACCAAAAGTACCAGCATGCGGCGGAAAACCGGGCCCGCTGGTACCTGTAGTACTACTACTAAAAAAATACCCCAATAAAGACAATACACACACACCTTGAAAGTATAACTTCAATACATACATACACACCACCATATACACATACTTACCTTATGTTCACACGAGGGTCGGTCCTCTTCTCCAGTAGAATCCATGGTGTACCTGTTGAAAAAATCCTACTCACCAAATCCAGTGTAGAGGGCTCCTCGGATAATCCATTTGTAATCCACGTACTTGTAAAAATAAAAAAACGGGACACCCGACCACGAACTGAAAGGGGACCCATGTTTTCACATGGGACCCCTTTCCCCGAATGCCAGAAACCCCCTCTGACTGATGTCTAAGTGGGTTTCTTCAGCCAATCAGGGAGCGCCACGTTGTGGCACCCTCCTGATCGGCTGTGTGCTCCTGTACTGTCTGACAGGCGGCACAGGGCAGTGTTACAATGTAGCGCCTATGCGCTCCATTGTAACCAATGGTGGGAACTTTCAGGTCAGCGGTGAGGTCACTTTCGGTCAACCGCTGACCTGAAAGTTCCCACCATTGGTTACAATGGAGCGCATAGGCGCTACATTGTAACACTGCCGTGTGCCACCTGTCAGACAGTACAGGAGCACACAGCAGATCAGGAGGGTGCCACAACGTGGCGCTCCCTGATTGGCTGAAGAAACCCACTTAGACATCAGTCAGAGGGGGTTTCTGGCATTCGGGGAAAGGGGTCCCATGTGAAAACATGGGTCCCCTTTCAGTTCGTGGTCGGGTGTCCCATTTTTTTATTTTCACAAGTACGTGGATTACAAATGGATTATCCGAGGAGCCCTCTACACTGGATTTGGTGAGTAGGATTTTTTCAACAGGTACACCATGGATTCTACTGGAGAAGAGGACCGACCCTCGTGTGAACATAAGGTAAGTATGTGTATATGGTGGTGTGTATGTATTAAAGTTATACTTTCAAGGTGTGTGTGTATTGTCTTTATTGGGGTATTTTTTTAGTAGTAGTACTACAGGTACCAGCGGGCCTGGTTTTCCACCGCATGCTGGTACTTGTGGTTCTCCAAGTACCAGCTTGCGGGGGAGGCTTGCGGGGACTTGTAGTACTGCTACTAAAAACAATATTCATTACTTTCAACAAAGGCTATCAGCCCCCCATCCGCAGCCCATTGGATGGGGGGACAGCCTCGGGCTTCACCCCTGGCCCTTGGGTGGCTGGGGGGGGACCCCTTGATTGAAGGGGTCCCGACTCCCCCAGGGTACCCCGGCCAGGGGTGACTAGTTGGATATTTGATGCCGCAAGGCATTGTATAAAAGTGACCCCCGGCTGTGGCATTATCTGTCCAGCTAGTGGAGCCCGGTGCTGGTTTCAAAAATACGGGGGACCCCTACGCTTTTTGTCCCCCGTATTTTTGGAACCAGGACCAGGCGCAGAGCCCGGTGCTGGTTGCTTAAATATGGGGGAACCCCTGTCAATTTTTTCCCCCATATTTTTGCAACCAGGGCTGGCTCAAAGAGCCCGAGGCTGGTTTGGTTAAGGAGGGGGGACCCCACGCAATTTTTTTTTAAAGTTTAAACATTTTTTTTTTTTTTTTTAACAAGGTGCACAATGAAGCCCTGCACGGATCTCTCAGATCCGGCCGAGATTCATTGTACTAAAGTCGGCAGTGTTTTACAAGTCACTCACGTAAAACACTGCCTAAAAAAACGAATGACATCGACATCGGAAAAACCGAAAATGCAGAATACGGCAGCTTAGTAAATTAGTCGTAATCAATTCAAAAAGTTGCATATTTACTTAGTAAATTTACCCCATTGACGTAGTTTCCTGACACATAGCTCTATCTTATTGGCTAACAAAACCTTATCTTATACGTCATATATCTAGAAACTTCTATAATTAACATATGAACTTATTGGGTTAACTGGGGAATTTTGCTAAAAACAAGACATACATTTGTCTGATATTGTTTCACAGCTGCCTTACTACAAATGGGACAGATATTCTTTGAAGCCTACACGTCTAGCTGCTGACAGTTACATTTTAAGCAAGAAAGTACCAAAATATAGAACTGTTTTTCACTTAAAAGGTCATACAAAGTGCAAAATCTTCCACTTGTTCCAATATCAGCTCTGAACTGAAAAACTATTTTAAACAGCTTATCAGATGTCAATGAAACATATTAAAACATGGAGTCTATTAACAAAGATGGCAGTCCCTAATATGAAATAATTGAGAAGATCCTCTCTCTAATGCTCCGGCAGAAAATCTCACTTTTACCTCTCCGGCAGTATGCGCTGGATTATGATTCAGTCTCTTCTGAGTCACACTGACTTTGACCACAAATGTGGTCTCTCCCCACTTTATTTAAAAACACTTCGTCAAAATGGCAATTTCCATTTCCACCTTTGCGGCTATGTTTTCACAAATCTGTTTGTTATGTTGAAGCTTGTTACATATCTGCTCTAGGCTGTCATTTAAACCTAGGATCAAGTACAGCAGCACCCCTGGAATTATACTGCAGCATCCCTGGACTTAAACAGCATAAGCAGCACTCCTGGAGAATTACACAGCACAACAGACATCCAACAGCACCCCTGGACATAAACGGCAGTGGGGTAGCACCCCTGGACTGATAGGGCAGATGGGCAGCACCCCATATAGGGTAGCACCCCTGGAATGATGTGGCAAAGAAAAGACATGCAAGATTGAATTGTCCTTGGGCCCTCCCACCCACCCTTATTTTGTATAAACAGGACATGCACACTTTAATAAACCAATCATTTCAGTGACAGCATCTGCCACATGACTGTGACTGAAATGATTGGTATGTTTGGGCCCCCACCTAAAAAAAAGGAATTAATCTCTCCTTGCGCAAACTGGCTTTACAGTGGCAAGATGTCATTCTCATCCTCAGATTCCCCCCCTTCAGTGCTTACATCCTCATCCTCACAGATAAATAATATTCAAACAATCCACATCATTTAGTTGTCAGTTGACTGCTTGCGCTATTACCCAACATTTCTGAACTTGACAATGACTTCTGATGAATGCACTGCAGGTGACGTATAAGAGAGGATGTCTCTAGGTTGTTAACATCCTTACCCCTACTTATTATAGATTGACTAAGGCAACAGATGGCTTGACACCTGTTGTCTGGATTTATTGAGAAATAATTAGAGATGAGCGGGTTCGGTTCCTCGGAATCCGAACCCGCCCGAACTTCATTTTTTTTTACACGGGGCCGAGCGACTCGGATCTTCCCGCCTTGCTCGGTTAACCCGAGCGCGCCCGAACGTCATCATCCCGCTGTCGGATTCTCGCGAGGCTCGGATTCTATCGCGAGACTCGGATTCTATATAAGGAGCCGCGCGTCGCCGCCATTTTCACACGTGCATTGAGATTCATAGGGAGAGGACGTGGCTGGCGTCCTCTCCGTTTATAGAGAAGAGAGTGAGACTAGAGTAGAGAGAGACACAGTAGTAATTTTGGGGAGCATTAGGAGGAGTACTTTAGGAGGAGTACTACTACTTGCTGAAGTGATAGATAGATAGTGTGACTGTATAATGTATATCTGACTTGTGGGGGAGACACTGACAGTGGGGAGCAGTTAGAGTCTGAGAGCAGGACTCAGGAGTACATATAACGTACAGTGCACACTTTTGCTGCCAGAGTGCCACACTGCCATTGTGACCACACTGACCACCAGTATAATATATATTGTGATTGTCTGCTTAGGAGTACTACTTGCAAGTTGCTGATAGTGTGACCAGTGACCTGACCACCAGTTTAATAATCACCACCAGTTTAATATATATAATATATATATATATAATTGTATATAATATATATATATATAATATTGTATACCACCTACCCGTTTTTTTTTTTCTTTCTTCTTCTTTATACATACTACTATAGTAGCTTACTGTAGCAGTCTGCGGTGCTGCTGAGCTGACAGTGTCCAGCAGGTCCGTCATCAGTCATTACATAATAAATATATATACCTGTCCGGCTGCAGTACTAGTGATATTATATATATATATATATTGATTTCATCTCATTATCATCCAGTCTATATTAGCAGCAGACACAGTACGGTAGTCCACGGCTGTAGCTACCTCTGTGTCGGCAGTCGCTCGTCCATCCATAATTGTATACCACCTACCCGTGGTTTTTTTTTTTCTTTCTTCTTTATACATACTACTATAGTAGCTTACTGTAGCAGTCTGCGGTGCTGCTGAGCTGACAGTGTCCAGCAGGTCCGTCATCAGTCATTACATAATAAATATATATACCTGTCCGGCTGCAGTACTAGTGATATTATATATATATATATATTGATTTCATCTCATTATCATCCAGTCTATATTAGCAGCAGACACAGTACGGTAGTCCACAGCTGTAGCTACCTCTGTGTCGGCAGTCGCTCGTCCATCCATAATTGTATACCACCTACCCGTGGTTTTTTTTTTCTTTCTTCTTTATACATAATACTATAGTAGCTTACTGTAGCAGTCTGCGGTGCTGCTGAGCAGACAGTGTCCAGCAGGTCCGTCATCAGTCATTACATAATAAATATATATACCTGTCCGGCTGCAGTACTAGTGATATTATATATATATATATATATATATATTGATTTCATCTCATTATCATCCAGTCTATATAGCAGCAGACACAGTACGGTAGTCCACGGCTGTAGCTACCTCTGTGTCGGCAGTCGCTCGTCCATCCATAATTGTATACCACCTACCCGTGGTTTTTTTTTTTTTTCTTCTTTATACATACTACTATAGTAGCTTACTGTAGCAGTCTGCGGTGCTGCTGAGCTGACAGTGTCCAGCAGGTCCGTCATCAGTCATTACATAATAAATATATATACCTGTCCGGCTGCAGTACTAGTGATATTATATATATATATATTGATTTCATCTCATTATCATCCAGTCTATATTAGCAGCAGACACAGTACGGTAGTCAACGGCTGTAGCTACCTCTGTGTCGGCAGTCGCTCGTCCATCCATAATTGTATACCACCTACCCGTGTTTTTTTTTTTCTTTCTTCTTTATACATACTACTATAGTAGCTTACTGTAGCAGTCTGCGGTGCTGCTGAGCTGACAGTGTCCAGCAGGTCCGTCATCAGTCATTACATAATAAATATATATACCTGTCCGGCTGCAGTACTAGTGATATTATATATATATATATTGATTTCATCTCATTATCATCCAGTCTATATTAGCAGCAGACACAGTACGGTAGTCCACGGCTGTAGCTACCTCTGTGTCGGCAGTCGCTCGTCCATCCATAAGTATACTAGTATCCATCCATCTCCATTGTTTACCTGAGGTGCCTTTTAGTTGTGCCTATTAAAATATGGAGAACAAAAATGTTGAGGTTCCAAAATTAGGGAAAGATCAACATCCACTTCCACCTCGTGCTGAAGCTGCTGTCACTAGTCATGGCCGAGACGATGAAATGTCAGCAACGTCGTCTGCCAAGGCCGATGCCCAATGTCATAGTACAGAGCATGTAAAATCCAAAACACCAAATATCAGTAAAAAAAGGACTCCAAAATCTAAAATAAAATTGTCGGAGGAGAAGCGTAAACTTGCCAATATGCCATTTACCACACGGAGTGGCAAGGAACGGCTGAGGCCCTGGCTTATGTTCATGGCTAGTGGTTCAGCTTCACATGAGGATGGAAGCACTCAGCCTCTCGCTAGAAAAATGAAAAGACTCAAGCTGGCAAAAGCACCGCAAAGAACTGTGCGTTCTTCGAAATCCCAAATCCACAAGGAGAGTCCAATTGTGTCGGTTGCGATGCCTGACCTTCCCAACACTGGACGTGAAGAGCATGCGCCTTCCACCATTTGCACGCCCCCTGCAAGTGCTGGAAGGAGCACCCGCAGTCCAGTTCCTGATAGTCAGATTGAAGATGTCAGTGTTGAAGTACACCAGGATGAGGAGGATATGGGTGTTGCTGGCGCTGGGGAGGAAATTGACAAGGAGGATTCTGATGGTGAGGTGGTTTGTTTAAGTCAGGCACCCGGGGAGACACCTGTTGTCCGTGGGAGGAATATGGCCGTTGACATGCCTGGTGAAAATACCAAAAAAATCAGCTCTTCGGTGTGGAAGTATTTCAACAGAAATGCGGACAACATTTGTCAAGCCGTGTGTTGCCTTTGTCAAGCTGTAATAAGTAGGGGTAAGGACGTTAACCACCTCGGAACATCCTCCCTTATACGTCACCTGCAGCGCATTCATAATAAGTCAGTGACAAGTTCAAAAACTTTGGGCGACAGCGGAAGCAGTCCACTGACCAGTAAATCCCTTCCTCTTGTAACCAAGCTCACGCAAACCACCCCACCAACTCCCTCAGTGTCAATTTCCTCCTTCCCCAGGAATGCCAATAGTCCTGCAGGCCATGTCACTGGCAATTCTGACGAGTCCTCTCCTGCCTGGGATTCCTATGATGCATCCTTGTGTGTAACGCCTACTGCTGCTGGTGCTGCTGTTGTTGCTGCTGGGAGTCGATGGTCATCCCAGAGGGGAAGTCGTACTCGTAAGCCCACTTTTACTACTTCCACCAAGCAATTGACTGTCCAACAGTCCTTTGCGAGGAAGATGAAATATCACAGCAGTCATCCTGCTGCAAAGCGGATAACTGAGGCCTTGGCATCCTGGGTGGTGAGAAACATGGTTCCGGTATCCATCATTACTGCAGAGCCAACTAGAGACTTGTTGGAGGTACTGTGTCCCCGGTACCAAATATCATCTAGGTTCCATTTCTCTAGGCAGGCGATACCGAAAATGTACACAGACCTCAGAAAAAGAGTCACCAGTGTCCTAAAAAATGCAGCTGTACCCAATGTCCACTTAACCACGGACATGTGGACAAGTGGAGCAGGGCAGGGTCAGGACTATATGACTGTGACAGCCCACTGGGTAGATGTATGGACTCCCGCCGCAAGAACAGCAGCGGCGGCACCAGTAGCAGCATCTCGCAAACGCCAACTCTTTCCTAGGCAGGCTACGCTTTGTATCACCGGTTTCCAGAATACGCACACAGCTGAAAACCTCTTACGGCAACTGAGGAAGATCATCGCGGAATGGCTTACCCCAATTGGACTCTCCTGTGGATTTGTGGCATCGGACAACGCCAGCAATATTGTGTGCGCATTAAATCTGGGCAAATTCCAGCACGTCCCATGTTTTGCACATACCTTGAATTTGGTGGTGCAGAATTTTTAAAAAAACGACAGGGGCGTGCAAGAGATGCTGTCGGTGGCCAGAAGAATTGCGGGACACTTTCGGCGTACAGGCACCACGTACAGAAGACTGGAGCAACACCAAAAACGCCTGAACCTGCCCTGCCATCATCTGAAGCAAGAAGTGGTAACGAGGTGGAATTCAACCCTATATATGCTTCAGAGGTTGGAGGAGCAGCAAAAGGCCATTCAAGCCTATACAATTCAGCACGATATAGGAGGTGGAATGCACCTGTCTCAAGCGCAGTGGAGAATGATTTCAACGTTGTGCAAGGTTCTGATGCCCTTTGAACTTGCCACACGTGAAGTCAGTTCAGACACTGCCAGCCTGAGTCAGGTCATTCCCCTCATCAGGCTTTTGCAGAAGAAGCTGGAGACATTGAAGGAGGAGCTAACACGGAGCGATTCCGCTAGGCATGTGGGACTTGTGGATGGAGCCCTTAATTCGCTTAACAAGGATTCACGGGTGGTCAATCTGTTGAAATCAGAGCACTACATTTTGGCCACCGTGCTCGATCCTAGATTTAAAACCTACCTTGGATCTCTCTTTCCGGCAGACACAAGTCTGCTGGGGTTCAAAGACCTGCTGGTGAGAAAATTGTCAAGTCAAGCGGAACGCGACCTGTCAACATCTCCTCCTTCACATTCTCCCGCAACTGGGGGTGCGAGGAAAAGGCTCAGAATTCCGAGCCCACCCGCTGGCGGTGATGCAGGGCAGTCAGGAGCGACTGCTGATGCTGACATCTGGTCCGGACTGAAGGACCTGTCAACGATTACGGACATGTCGTCTACTGTCACTGCATATGATTCTCTCCCCATTGAAAGAATGGTGGAGGATTATATGAGTGACCGCATCCAAGTAGGCACGTCACACAGTCCGTACTTATACTGGCAGGAAAAAGAGGCAATTTGGAGGCCCTTGCACAAACTGGCTTTATTCTACCTAAGTTGCCCTCCCACAAGTGTGTACTCCGAAAGAGTGTTTAGTGCCGCCGCTCACCTTGTCAGTAATCGGCGTACGAGGTTACTTCCAGAAAATGTGGAGAAGATGATGTTCATTAAAATGAATTATAATCAATTCCTCCGTGGAGACATTGACCAGCAGCAATTGCCTCCACAAAGTACACAGGGAGCTGAGATGGTGGATTCCAGTGGGGACGAATTGATAATCTGTGAGAAGGGGGATGTACACGGTGATATATCGGAGGATGATGATGAGGTGGACATCTTGCCTCTGTAGAGCCAGTTTGTGCAAGGAGAGATTAATTGCTTCTTTTTTGGTGGGGGTCCAAACCAACCCGTCATTTCAGTCACAGTCGTGTGGCAGACCCTGTCACTGAAATGATGGGTTGGTTAAAGTGTGCATTTCCTGTTTATACAACATAAGGGTGGGTGGGAGGGCCCAAGGACAATTCCATCTTGCACCTCTTTTTTCTTTAATTTTTCTTTGCGTCATGTGCTGTTTTGGGAGTGTTTTTTGGAAGGGCCATCCTGCGTGACACTGCAGTGCCACTCCTAGATGGGCCAGGTGTTTGTGTCGGCCACTAGGGTCGCTTATCTTACTCACACAGCTACCTCATTGCGCCTCTTTTTTTCTTTGCGTCATGTGCTGTTTGGGGAGTGTTTTTTGGAAGGGCCATCCTGCGTGACACTGCAGTGCCACTCCTAGATGGGCCAGGTGTTTGTGTCGGCCACTAGGGTCGCTGAGCTTAGTCACACAGCTACCTCATTGCGCCTCTTTTTTTCTTTGCGTCATGTGCTGTTTGGGGAGTGTTTTTTGGAAGGGCCATCCTGCGTGACACTGCAGTGCCACTCCTAGATGGGCCCGGTGTTTGTGTTGGCCACTAGGGTCGCTTATCTTACTCACACAGCTACCTCATTGCGCCTCTTTTTTTCTTTGCGTCATGTGCTGTTTGGGGAGTGTTTTTGGAAGGGCCATCCTGCGTGACACTGCAGTGCCACTCCTAGATGGGCCCGGTGTTTGTGTCGGCCACTAGGGTCGCTTATCTTACTCACACAGCTACCTCATTGCGCCTCTTTTTTTCTTTGCGTCATGTGCTGTTTGGGGAGTGTTTTTTGGAAGGGCCATCCTGCGTGACACTGCAGTGCCACTCCTAGATGGGCCCGGTGTTTGTGTAGGCCACTAGGGTCGCTTATCTTACTCACACAGCTACCTCATTGCGCCTCTTTTTTTCTTTGCGTCATGTGCTGTTTGGGGAGTGTTTTTTGGAAGGGCCATCCTGCGTGACACTGCAGTGCCACTCCTAGATGGGCCCGGTGTTTGTGTCGGCCACTAGGGTTGCTTATCTTACTCACACAGCTACCTCATTGCGCCTCTTTTTTTCTTTGCGTCATGTGCTGTTTGGGGAGTGTTTTTTGGAAGGGCCATCCTGCGTGACACTGCAGTGCCACTCCTAGATGGGCCAGGTGTTTGTGTCGGCCACTAGGGTCGCTTAGCTTACTCACACAGCTACCTCATTGCGCCTCTTTTTTTCTTTGCGTCATGTGCTGTTTGGGGAGTGTTTTTTGGAAGGGCCATCCTGCGTGACACTGCAGTGCCACTCCTAGATGGGCCCGGTGTTTGTGTCGGCCACTAGGGTCGCTTATCTTACTCACACAGCTACCTCATTGCGCCTCTTTTTTTCTTTGCGTCATGTGCTGTTTGGGGAGTGTTTTTTGGAAGGGCCATCCTGCGTGACACTGCAGTGCCACTCCTAGATGGGCCCGGTGTTTGTGTCGGCCACTAGGGTCGCTTATCTTACTCACACAGCTACCTCATTGCGCCTCTTTTTTTCTTTGCGTCATGTGCTGTTTGGGGAGTGTTTTTTGGAAGGGCCATCCTGCGTGACACTGCAGTGCCACTCCTAGATGGGCCCGGTGTTTGTGTCGGCCACTAGGGTCGCTTATCTTACTCACACAGCTACCTCATTGCGCCTCTTTTTTTCTTTGCGTCATGTGCTGTTTGGGGAGTGTTTTTTGGAAGGGCCATCCTGCGTGACACTGCAGTGCCACTCCTAGATGGGCCCGGTGTTTGTGTCGGCCACTAGGGTCGCTTAGCTTACTCACACAGCTACCTCATTGCGCCTTTTTTTCTTTGCGTCATGTGCTGTTTGGGGAGTGTTTTTTGGAAGGGCCATCCTTGCGTGACACTGCAGTGCCACTCCTAGATGGGCCAGGTGTTTGTGTCGGCCACTAGGGTCGCTTAGCTTAGTCATCCAGCGACCTCGGTGCAAATTTTAGGACTAAAAATAATATTGTGAGGTGTGAGGTATTCAGAATAGACTGAAAATGAGTGGAAATTATGGTTTTTGAGGTTAATAATACTTTGGGATCAAAATGACCCCCAAATTCTATGATTTAAGCTGTTTTTTAGTGTTTTTTGAAAAAAACACCCTAATCCAAAACACACCCGAATCCGACAAAAAAAATTCGGTGAGGTTTTGCCAAAATGCGGTCGAACCCAAAACACGGCCGCGGAACCGAACCCAAAACCAAAACACAAAACCCGAAAAATTTCAAGTGCACATCTCTAGAAATAATTCAACACTGAAGAGGTGGCTTTTTTGGTAGTTTGCCCAGAATGACAATGGGATTTTTCCATCCCATGGACAACAACTGTCTCCACTGGTGCCTTATTCAAACAAACCACATCACCATCAGAATCCTCATCATCAACTTCCCCTACATTGCCAGCTACACCAATATCCTCCTCATCCTGGTGTACTTCTACAGTGACATCCTCAATCTCAATATCAGCAACTGGACTGGCGGTGTTCCTCCCAGCACTTGCAGAGGGCATGCAAATGGTGGTAGAAGCCTCCTCTTCCCATACAGTGTTGTGAAGGTCAGGCCTAGACATCGCAACCCTGTATTTTCACAACACCCCTGTAATTTTACAGCATACAATGGCTGTGATATGACATGAAAACCAATGGCTGTGATATGACATGACAACCAATGGCTGTGATAGGACATGACAACCAATGGCTGTGATAAGACATGACAACCAATGGCTGTGATAGGACATGACAACCAATGGCTGTGATAAGACATGACAACCAATGGCTGTGATAAGACATGACAACCAATGGCGTGATATGACATGACAACCAATGGCTGTGATAAGACATGACAACCAATGGCTGTGATAAGACATGACAACCAATGGCTGTGATAAGACATGACAACCAATGGCTGTGATATGACATGACAACCAATGGCTGTGATAAGACATGACAACCAATGGCTGTGATAAGACATGACAACCAATGGCTGTGATAAGACATGACAACCAATGGCTGTGATAAGACATGACAACCAATGGCTGTGATATGACATGACAACCAATGGCTGTGATAAGACATGACAACCAATGGCTGTGATAAGACATGACAACCAATGGCTGTGATAAGACATGACAACCAATGGCTGTGATATGACATGACAACCAATGGCTGAGATAAGACATGACAACCAATGGCTGTGATAAGACATGACAACCAATGGCTGTGATAAGACATGACAACCAATGGCTGTTATATGACATGACAACCAATGGCGTGATAGGACATGACAACCAATGGCTGTGATAAGACATGACAACCAATGGCTGTGATATGACATGACAACCAATGGCTGTGATAAGACATGACAACCAATGGCTGTGATAAGACATGACAACCAATGGCTGTGATATGTCATGACAACCAATGGCTGTGATATGACATGACAAACAATGGCTGTGATAAGACATGACAACCAATGGTTGTGATAAGACATGACAACCAATGGCTGTGATATGACATGACAACCAATGGCTGTGATAGGACATGACATCCAATGGATGTGATATGACATGACAACCAATGGCGTGATATGACATGACAACCAATGGCTGTGATAAGACATGACAACCAATGGCTGTGATAAGACATGACAACCAATGGCGTGATATGACATGACAACCAATGGCTGTGATAAGACATGACAACCAATGGCTGTGATAAGACATGACAACCAATGGCTGTGATAAGACATGACAACCAATGGCTGTGATAAGACATGACAACCAATGGCTGTGATAAGACATGACAACCAATGGCTGTGATATGTCATGACAACCAATGGCTGTGATATGACATGACAAACAATGGCTGTGATAAGACATGACAACCAATGGTTGTGATAAGACATGACAACCAATGGCTGTGATATGACATGACAACCAATGGCTGTGATAGGACATGACATCCAATGGATGTGATATGACATGACAACCAATGGCGTGATATGACATGACAACCAATGGCTGTGATAAGACATGACAACCAATGGCTGTGATAAGACATGACAACCAATGGCGTGATATGACATGACAACCAATGGCTGTGATAAGACATGACAACCAATGGCTGTGATAAGACATGACAACCAATGGCTGTGATAAGACATGACAACCAATGGCTGTGATAAGACATGACAACCAATGGCTGTGATAAGACATGACATCCAATGGATGTGATATGACATGACAACCAATGGCTGTGATAGGACATGACAACCAATGGATGTGATATGACATGACAACCAATGGCTGTGATGAGACATGACAACCAATGGCTGTGATAAGACATGACAACCAATGGTTGTGATAAGACATGACAACCAATGGCGTGATATGACATGACAACCAATGGCTGTGATAAGACATGACAACCAATGGCTGTGATAAGACATGACAACCAGACATGACAACCAATGGCTGTGATAAGACATGACAACCAGACATGACAACCAATGGCTGTGATATGACATGACAACCAATGGATGTGATATGACATGACAACCAATGGCTGTGATAAGACATGACAACCAATGGCTGTGATATGACATGACAACCAATGGCTGTGATAAGACATGACAACCAATGGCGTGATAAGACATGACAACCAATGGTTGTGATAAGACATGACAACCAATGGCTGTGATAAGACATGACAACCAATGGCTGTGATATGACATGACAACCAATGGCTGTGATAGGACATGACATCCAATGGATGTGATATGACATGACAACCAATGGCGTGATATGACATGACAACCAATGGCTGTGATAAGACATGACAACCAATGGCTGTGATAAGACATGACAACCAATGGCGTGATATGACATGACAACCAATGGCTGTGATAAGACATGACAACCAATGGCTGTGATAAGACATGACAACCAATGGCTGTGATAAGACATGACAACCAATGGCTGTGATAAGACATGACAACCAATGGCTGTGATAAGACATGACATCCAATGGATGTGATATGACATGACAACCAATGGCTGTGATAGGACATGACAACCAATGGATGTGATATGACATGACAACCAATGGCTGTGATAAGACATGACAACCAATGGCTGTGATAAGACATGACAACCAATGGTTGTGATAAGACATGACAACCAATGGCGTGATATGACATGACAACCAATGGCTGTGATAAGACATGACAACCAATGGCTGTGATAAGACATGACAACCAGACATGACAACCAATGGCTGTGATAAGACATGACAACCAGACATGACAACCAATGGCTGTGATATGACATGACAACCAATGGATGTGATATGACATGACAACCAATGGCTGTGATAAGACATGACAACCAATGGCTGTGATATGACATGACAACCAATGGCTGTGATAAGACATGACAACCAATGGCGTGATAAGACATGACAACCAATGGTTGTGATAAGACATGACAACCAATGGCTGTGATAAGACATGACAACCAGTGGCGTGATATGACATGACAACCAATGGCTGTGATAAGACATGACAACCAATGGCTGTGATAAGACATGACAACCAGACATGACAACCAATGGCTGTGTTAAGACATGACAACCAGACATGACAACCAATGGCTGTGATAAGACATGACAACCAATGGCTGTAATAGGACATGACAACCAGAGGATGTGATATGACATGACAACCAATGGCTGTGATAAGACATGACAACCAATGGCGTGATATGACATGACAACCAATGGCTGTGATAAGACATGACAACCAATGGATGTGATATGACATGACAACCAATGGCTGTGATAAGACATGACAACCAATGGCTGTGATAGGACATGACAACCAATGGCTGTGATAGGACATGACAACCAATGGATGTGATAGGACATGACAACCAATGGCTGTGATAAGACATGACAACCAATGGCATGATATGACATGACAACCAATGGCTGTGATAAGACATGACAACCAATGGCTGTGATATGACATGACAACCAATGGCTGTGATAGGACATGACAACCAATGGATGTGATATGACATGACAACCAATGGCTGTGATAAGACATGACAACCAATGGCGTGATATGACATGACAACCAATGGCTGTGATAAGACATGACAACCAATGGCTGTGATATGACATGACAACCAATGGATGTGATAAGACATGACAACCAATGGCTGTGATAAGACATGACAACCAATGGCTGTGATAAGACATGACAACCAATGGCTGTGATAAGACATGACAACCAATGGCTGTGATATGACATGACAACCAATGGCTGTGATAAGACATGACAACCAATGGCTGTGATAAGACATGACAACCAATGGCTGTGATATGACATGACAACCAATGGCTGTGATAAGACATGACAACCAATGGCTGTGATAAGACATGACAACCAATGGCGTGATAGGACATGACAACCAATGGCTGTGATAAGACATGACAACCAATGGCTGTGATAAGACATGACAACCAATGGCTGTGATAAGACACAAGTCCTTTTAAAAGCTTAAACTCCTCTCATTCCAACCTCTGCACTTGTAGCAATCTGTGTGTATATGTACATTCACACAAATGAATTAGTGAATCACACCTGAATCAGATTTTGTGCAGAATAATACTATAGATAGATAAGGAAGACGAGCAAAATCATCTTTTGTGGAAAATATATTAATGTAGAATAAATATGTGCTGCACCCAGTTCTGATTTGGCGATGGACCAAACAACAGTACTGATGGTGTAATGGCTAACATTACTGCCTAACAGCACTGAGGTCATGGGTTCCATTCCCACCATGGCCTTAACTGTTTAATCTCCGTGGGTTTGCTCTAGGGGCTCCGGTTTCCTCCCACAATCCAAAAATATACTGGTAGGTAAACTGGCACCTGACAAAATGTAACCATAGCATGAATGTATGTGCATGTGGTAAGGAATATAGGGGGTCATTCCGAGTTGATCACTCACTGCCAATTTTCGCAGCGCAGTGATCAGGTAAAAAAATGTCATTTATGCGCATGTGTATGGCCCGCAATGCGCACGCATGATGTATGGGTACAAAGCTCTTTGTGGTTGTGCTCAGGTTCTAGTGAAGTTTTCCTTTGCACTGACGGCCGCAAGAAGATTGACAGGAAGGGGGCGTTTCTGGGTGTCAACTGACCGTTTTCATGGAGTGAGTGCAAAAACGCAGGCGTGTCTGAAAAAATGCAGGCGTGTCTGAAAAAATGCAGGCGTGGCTGGGCGTTTGCTGTGCATGACGTCAAATCTGGACATGAATAGGCTGAAGTGATCACAAGCGCTGAGTAGGTTCAGAGCTACTCTGAAACTGCACAAACTGTTTTTGCAGAGATCGGCTGCCGATGCGTTCCCACTTCTGCTAAGCTAAAATACACCCCCCAGTGGGCGGTGGCATAGCGTTTGCATGGCTGCTAAAAACTGCTAGCGAGTGATCAACTCGGAGTGACCCCCACAGAGTGTAAGCTCCACTGGGGCAGGGACTGATGTGAATAGCCAAATATTCTCTGTAAAAGTGCTGCGGAATAGGTGCGTGCTATATAAGATACTGGTAATAAATAAATAATAATGCTTGCTATTTGTACTGACAAATTTATCCTGAGTTTAGATGAAACAATTTATATTATGTAGACTAAAATTATTGGACACTGACAGCAAGTAGAGCAATGAGATGTTCCTGACGTCAGTACTCTGTAGGTCCACCAGGTACAGTGACTACTTCAGACACCCTTCTGGGCAAACTGTTCGCAAGTTCCTGGACAACAGCAGGCGGTATGTTTTGGTATTCCACCATAAGCAACTGTAACATTGAAGAAAGTGAGGTCGGCCTAGAAAGCACCTGTCACTCCAATTCCTCCCAGAGGTTCTCAGGGGGGTTAAGATCTGGACTCTGAGCTGACCAGTCCATCCGAGTTACCGACTTTTCTGTATACCAGTCCAGCGTCATCCTGGAAACATGACAGGTGGCCCTATCGTCCTGATAAAGTAGTTTTAATCTCTGTAGAACTGCCACAATGTAGGGAGCACAGAGATACAGAGAACATCGCTATACTTCTCAGAGTTAAAGTGACCATGTATTACACCTAGTGGACCCATGCCAAACCAGCTGCCACAGCATAACGCCACCACCTCCATGACGTACTGTAGGTACTGTACACCCTGGCATCAGACGTTCATCTGGCAATCTTCAAAACAAAACACGTCCATCTGATCTGAAAAGTGTAAACCATGTTTCGTCACTCGCCACCATGGTTCCACTGTCCAGTTTTGCACTCTTTACACCATCAAAAGTGCTGGACTGCATTCTTCTTAGTGATTAGAGGTTTATGAACTTTCCCAGAACATCCAAGTACACGTCCTCCCAACCAAGTGTTCTTGTTGAAAATAAACGGCACATTAGTGGTTATTGGAACTAATGGTATACATGGATGCCACTCCCTGATTATTACTCCCCGGACCCTGGGTTGCAGTTTTGGGGTCTTCCAGGGCAAGGTGCATTCCTGCAACTGTGACACCCGAGTATGTGTCACAAAGTTTTTCAGGAATAACCTTCAATGTCAGTTTAGTTCACAACACAATGCAACACAATGTAGATTACATGCAGACATGGGGGATAATTCAGATGTGATCGCAGCAGCACATTTGTTAGCAGTTGGGCAGAACCATGGGGGTCATTCCGAGTTGTTCGCTCGCAAGCTGCTTTTAGCAGCTTTGCACACGCTAAGCCGCCGCCCACTGGGAGTGAATCTTAGCATAGTAAAATTGCGAACGAAAGATTAGCAGAATTGCGAATAGACACTTCTTAGCAGTTTCTGAGTAGCTCCAGACTTACTCTGCCAGTGCGATCAGTTCAGTGCTTGTCGTTCCTGGTTTGACGTCACAAACACACCCAGCATTCGCCCAGACACTCCTCCATTTCTCCAGCCACTCCCGCGTTTTTTCCTGAAACGGTAGCGTTTTTTCACACACTCCCATAAAACGGCCAGTTTCCGCCCAGAAACACCCACTTCCTGTCAATCACATTACGATCACCAGAACGAAGAAAAAACCTCGTAATGCCGTGAGTAAAATTCCTAACTGCATAGCAAATTTACTTGGCGCAGTCGCACTGCGGACATTGCGCATGCGCATTAGCGACTATTCGCTCCGTTGCGACAAAAAAATAACGAGCGAACAACTCGGAATGACCCCCCATGTGCACTGCAGGTGGGGCAGATGTAACATGTGCAGAGAGAGTTAGATTTGGGTGGGTTATTTTGTTTCTATGCAGGGTAAATACTGGCTGCTTTATTCTTACACTGCAAATTAGATTTCAGTTTGAACACACCCCACCCAAATCTAACTCTCTCTGCACATGTTATATCTGCCCCACCTGCAGTGCACATGGTTCTGCCCATTAGCTAACAAATTTGCTGCTGCGATCAGATCTGAATTAGGACCAACAATTTGACAAAAAGTTTTTAGGAGTTTATTTAACTGAAATGCTTCAATTAATCTCTCTCCACTGTAACTGTGACCATAAGATAAACCCACTATCGGGGTATTTTTCGTGTTACCCCTTTACCTGTATTTAATCATAACTACCTATTATAACAACAACTAAAATAAAGACACAGACAACAGTGCTGGCATTTACAATCTTTGTCAAATTTATTATTAGCAGGTACTATCTTTAATTTTTACTTTAAATGGTGGCGGTACTAAAGAACGGACAGGGAAAACAAACACACACACAAAACCAAGCGTTGGTGTTCAACTCTCCACTCCACAACCCACCCGTTCAGGTGGTGTAACCATTTCCCATCCAGGACAATTGGTTTACACCATACCCCACTGCAAGGAGAGCGCACCCACTAAAGCCTAAAAACTTAACCACCACCCGTTCTTTACCGCCAAAGCCAGGCCTACGCCACAGCACCACCACCAAACAATCTCTAAAGAAAATCCCTTAACCAGCAGAACAAATTCTCCACGAAAATGGCCAAACCTTCAGCGGTAAGGTGATCCCCATCCGACCAGTAAAGGTGTGCATCCTGGAATCTAATCAAACCATGCTCCACCACTCCGCCATCATTCTCCAACAGATAACGAGCCATCTCGATATTTACCTTTTTCCGAGCCACATCAACCGAGCACCAGACCTAGCATTTCGCCATACACGCCTAGGGACCAAAGATCCAAACAATTTTACACTCAGGCAAAGCCTCAGCGATCAAATGCAAGTCCCTGATGATAACCGAACGCAACTCCAGAGCTGTCAGCTGACCAATATCATTGCCCCCTAAGTGTAAAATCAAAACCTTCGACAATCCAAAACACCGTACAGCCTCCACAAGGCGAGCCCGGAGCGAACTCCAGCGCATCTCTCAAAAACCTAACCACAGAATCAGTGGAGCATGTTGAAAATAATTGGCATCCAGAGCAGATGGGCAACGAGCCACCCCAAAAACATAAGAATGCCCTAGCACCCACACCGGCTTGCAATCAGGTCCACCTGAAACACGTTAAAATTCAATCAGCACATGAAGGGCAGATATATATGAGAACAACAAAACCAATGATCCACCCCCATACAACACCACACAGCCACAAACGAGGGACAGTAGGGGAAGACAAACGTAGCCGACCGGACCTTGAGGCGAAAACACTGAACCCCCGGAGTACCTAACATTACATATAATCATAATTGGGGAGCCAACTGAACCCCCGGGGGAAGTGAAATTCCTCAAAAACTCCCGCAGTATGTTGGCGAGTGGTTAGTCCTCCAGTCAGCTATGTTTGTTGACAAACAACAGATAAACTTGGAAGTATATATGACCGAAACGCGTTAGAGCGCCACCGACCCAGAGACTGAATCTCAGCATCGGAATGGTCTGCGACAGCCGCAGATGTTGCAGCCCCGATACAAAATAAATGCGTCCCGAACTCTTCCGAGGATAGGCCCAATGCAGCCAGACAACGCTTCAAGACATGACAAAACTGGTATTTTGTAACCGGGATCCCATCTGCATGCATCAACCATGCCCCAGACAGGTCAGGCCGCACCTGCAGGAAGGCCTTAGCCAGCGTCACAGGACACACCCTATCGTCTGAGCACGGCCGAAGCGATAGCCAACGCCCTCAGATTGAACTATTGCGTCCTCACAAGAGAGGGGAGATTCATTCCGTTTGGAAGGAGCAACAAGCTCACAAACCCGGAATGCTCCATGGAACGCCACGGAAAAACTTAAACGAAACAATAAACTTTCGTATGAAGAGTAACATATCTCTGAAACCGAATCAAAAAGACGTCTGCAATCAACCGACGGGGGAATTGACCGGTACCAACCCCTCAATGCCCTTGACACCAGTAAGGACCTTGAGGGATCAGGCCTATCGTACAATGATGAGAAATAAGAAACGCCTGCTAGAATACACCTCACTTCCGCAACCGAACGCCCTTGAGTGTAAAGGGTCCATACGAAAGCTAGCATAGCCTTACGTAAGCCCTTACCTGCTTGAGCCGCAGATTTACGGAAAAGCTCCCATTCAAGCCTACCCGCTCGATAGCAGCGCAATGTTCTTGGTGCAATCGCACGCGTTGCGAATTCCTCCATGCCGGCCTGATCACCTGCCAAACATAAAGAGGACATGGGTCACCCACTAACTCCGCCTGAGGAGCCAGTGCACGAAACCTAAGACAATCAAATATAGAAGGCGCGTCCGCAATTACATTTTGAACCCCAGGCACATGTTTTGCTACAAAGTGAATGTTAAGAATAAGGCAGCGAAGGACAAGCCTGGACAGCAAACGAACAACCGGCAGAGAAGAGCAACTCTGACGACTGATCACCTGCACAACTCCAAAGTTGTCACACCAAAAAACAATGCTGGAGTTGCTCAAACGGTCCCCCCACAACTCCAATGCCACCACTATGGGAAACAGTTCAAGCAACAGCATGTTCCTTGTCAATCCCTCCCGAATCCAGTCCGCCGGCCAAGGTGCGGCACACCAAGAACCGTTGAGAAAAGCCCCAAAGCCGGACGCCCCCGCAGCATCAGTAAAGAGCTGAAGTTGCAAGTTGCTGCAGGCGGGAGCTGGCCAAATCAGTACGCCATTGAACTGGGAAATAAAGATATCCCAAATCCTTAAATCTCGCTTTACCTCAGCTGACAATCTTACAAAATGGTGCGGGAGCGCAATATCGGATGTGGAGCACTCCAGCTTCCTGCAAAACACCCTACCCATGGGCACCACCCTGCAAGCAAAGTGAAGTAGGCCTAGCATGGACTGTATCTGACACAGCTTGAGCTTACCAACTGACAGCGCCACTGTAATAGCCTCACGCAACTCATCTATCTTCTCGTGAGGAAGACGACAGCAGCCAGCTAGGGTATCAATCTCGATACCCAAAAAGGACAGCCTCGTCACCGGCCCTTCAGTCTTATCGTGCGCCACCAGGACCCCAAAAATGCAAAGAGCGCCTGTACCGAAAACAGGAGCTCACCACACCGGGGCGAATCTGCCGGCCCAATACACAGGGAATCATCAAGGTAGTGATCCACACCGCGTTCTCCGGTGCCAGCCATCACACACCAGTGTAGAAAAGTGCTACAAGTTTGAAAAAGGCGCACAAAATAGAACAGCCCATGGGCAAGCACTTGTCAATGTAGAAACCACTAGACAAGTGAAAGCCCATGAACCGAAACGACTCAGGATATAGCGGCAGCAGGCAAAAGGCAGATTCCATGTCAATCTTGGTCAACAAGGAGCCCTTACCAGAAGCTCTAACCAGATCCAATGCCTGATCGAATGACTGATATTGCACCCGACACAATTCTGCAGGAATGGCATTGTTTACCGAGGATCCGCATGGGCAAGACAAATGCTGTATCAGCCGATATTTACCTGGTTCCTTCTTGGGGACACTACCCACCAGAGACAGAACCAGGTCCGCCAAAGGGGGTGATGGAAAGGGTCCAGGCATTCGGCCCAACATGACCTCCTTTCGCACCTTCTCCAACACCACCTGCGGAAATTCCCTTGCAGATTACACATTTTTTGGTAACCCCACCGGGACCGCCCCAAAAATTGGCAACCAAAAACCGTCTCGAAAACCTGAATACAAAAAGTCAGCCTCAGCCCCGTTGGACAGTACCGTAACTAGACATTTTAGCGCTGTGTGCAAGAAACAGCATTGGCACCCCCCCATATACAAAAACAGGGCCAGTGCACTCAAAATATAGGGGGTGTGGCTTCATGGGGAAGGAGCATGGCCACAGAGCTCCCTTTTACACATTACGGCAGGTAGAGTCCCCCTTTTTACACATTATGGCAGGCAGAGTCCCCATTTTGCACATTACGGCTGCAGAGTCCCCCTTTTTACACATTAGACAGGCAGGCAGAGCCCCCCTTTACACATTACAGCAGCAGTCCCCCTTTTAACACATTGCAACAGGCAGAGTCCCCATTTTACACATAATGGCAGCAGAGTCCCCCTTTTTTACACATTAGGCAGGCTGAGTCCCCCTTTTTTCCACATTACAGCAGAAGAGTCCCTCTTTTTACACATTAGGCAGGCAGACAGAGTCCTCCTTCTACACATTACAGCAGCAGAGTCCCCCTTTTACACTTTGAGGCAGCAGTCCCCCTTTTTACACATTATGGCAGCAGTCCCGTTTTTTACACATTAAGGCAGCAGTCCCCCTTTTTACACATTAAGGCAGCAGTCCCCCTTTTTACACATAACGGCAGTTGTCCCCCTTTTTACACATTACGGCAGGCAGAGTCCCCTTTTTACACATAACGTCAGCAGAGTCCCCCTTTTTTACACATTAGGCAGGCAGGGTCCCCTTTTTACACAGTACGGCAGGCAGTCCCCTTTTTACACATAATGGCAGGCAGAGTCCCCCGTTTTACAAATTAGGCAAGCAGAGTCCCGCTTTTACATATTATGCAGGCAGAGTCCGAGAGAGAGAGAGAGAGAGAGAGAGAGAGAGAGAGAGAGAGAGAGAGAGAGGTTCAAGGCTGGTGACATCCACAGAGAAAAGCATTATGCACTAAAATAATGAACAAAGGGGGTCATTCCGAATTGTTCGCTCATTGCCAATTTTTGCAAGAGCGATTAATGCGAAAATGCGCATGCGCATGGTACACAGTACGCATGCGCTAAGTATTTTAGCACAAAACTTAGTAGATTTACTCACGTCCGAACGAAGAATTTCCATCGTTGAAGTGATCGGAGTGTGATTGACAGGAAGTGGGTGTTTCTGTGCGGAAACTGACTGTTTTCAGGGAGTGTGTGGAAAAACGCAGGCGTGTCAGGATAAAACGCGGGAGTGTCTGGAGAAAAGAGTGAGTGGCTGGCCGAACGCAGGGCGTGTTTGTGACGTCAAACCAGGAACGAAACGGGCTGAACTGATCGCTGTGTAGGAGTAAGTATCGAGCTACTCAGAAACTGCAAAGAATTTACTATTCGCAATTCTGCTAATCTTTCATTCACTATTCTGCTAAGCTAAGATACACTCCCAGAGGGCGGCGGCCTAGCGTGTGCAATGCTGCTAAAATCTGCTAGCGAGCGAACAACTCGGAATGACCCCCAAAATACAAATAGTTGTAAACCAAAGCAACAATATAACACTTGTCCCTCACACCAGAGCTGGATTACAAATTTAGGGGGCCCAGGGTACTTAAGACAGGGGGCCCTATGATAATACACACACACAAACACACACACACACACACACACACACACACACACACACACACACACGTATATATGGGTGAAGGCAGGGACGCTGAGAGGGAGATACAGGGAGGGTGAGGATCAGGGTGCTGAGGGGGAGACACAAGGTGGGTGAGGATCAGGGTGCTGAGGGGGAGACACATGAGGGTGAGGATAAGGGTGCTGAGGGGGAGACACAGGGAGGGTGAGGATAAGGGATCTGAGGGGGAGACACATGAGGGTGAGGATCAGGGTGCTGAGGGGGAGACACAGGGAGGGTGAGGATCAGGGTGCTGAGGGGGAGACACATGAGGGTGAGGATAAGGGTGCTGAGGGGGGAGACACAGGGAGGGTGAGGATAAGGGATCTGAGGGGGAGACACATGAGGGTGAGGATCAGGGTGCTGAGGGGGAGACACAGGGAGGGTGAGGATAAGGGTGCTGAGGGGGAGACACAGGGAGGGTGAGGATAAGGGTGCTGAGGGGGAGACACAGGGAGGGTGAGGATCAGGGTGCTGAGGGGGAGACACATGAGGGTGAGGATCAGGGTGCTGAGGGGAGACACAGGGAGGGTGAGGATCAGGGTGCTGAGGGGGAGACACAGGGAGGGTGAGGATAAGGGATCTGAGGGGGAGACAGGGAGGGTGAGGATCAGGGTGCTGAGGGGGAGACACAGGGAGGGTGAGGATCAGGGAGCTGAGGGGGAGACACAGGGAGGGTGAGGATCAGGGAGCTGAGGGGGAGACACAGGGAGGGTGAGGATAAGGGTGCTGAGGGGGAGACACAGGGAGGGTGAGGATCAGGGTGCTGAGGGGGAGACACAGGGAGGGT
The DNA here is from genome assembly GCF_028390025.1 of Pseudophryne corroboree. NCBI lineage: Eukaryota > Metazoa > Chordata > Amphibia > Anura > Myobatrachidae > Pseudophryne > Pseudophryne corroboree. The sequence continues at coordinate 15,496 of NW_026970238.1, read as the reverse complement.
GAGGATAAGGGATCTGAGGGGGAGACACATGTAGGGTGAGGATAATGGTGCTGAGGGGGATACACAGGGAGGGTGAGGATCAGGGTGCTGAGGGGGAGACACAGGGAGGGTGAGGATCAGGGTGCTGAGGGGAGACACATGAGGGTGAGGATAAGGGTGCTGAGGGAGAGACACAGGGAGGGTGAGGATCAGGGTGCTGAGGGGGAGATACAAGGAGGGTGAGGATCAGGGTGCTGAGGGAGAGACACAGGGAGGGTGAGGATAAGGGTGCTGAGGGGGAGACAGAGGGATGGTGAGGATCAGGGTGCTGAGGGGGAGACACAGGGAGGGTGAGGATCAGGGTGCTGAGGGAGAGACACAGGGAGGGTGAGGATAAGGATGCTGAGAGGGAGACACACGGAGGGTTAGGATCAGGGTGCTGAGGGGGAGACACAGGGAGGGTGAGGATCAGGGTGCTGAGGGGGAGACACAGGGAGGGTGAGAATAAGGGTGCTGAGGGGGAGACACAGGGAGGGTGAGGATCAGGTTGCTGAGGGAGAGACACAGGGAGGGTGAGGATCAGGGTGCTGAGGGGGAGACACAGGGAGGGTGAGGATAAGGTTGCTGAGGGGGAGACACAGGGAGGGTGAGAATAAGGGTGCTGAGGGGGAGACACAGGGAGGGTGAGGATCAGGTTGCTGAGGGAGAGACACAGGGAGGGTGAGGATCAGGGTGCTGAGGGGGAGACACAGGGAGGGTGAGGATCAGGGTGCTGAGGGGGAGACACAGGGAGGGTGAGGATCAGGGTGCTGAGGGGAGACACAGGGAGGGTGAGGATAAGGGTGCTGAGGGGGAGACACATGAGGGTGAGGATCAGGGTGCTGAGGGGGAGACACATGAGGGTGAGGATCAGGGTGCTGAGGGGGAGACACAGGGAGGGTGAGGATCACGTTGCTGAGGGAGAGACACAGGGAGGGTGAGGATAAGGTTGCTGAGGGGGAGACACAGGGAGGGTGACGATCAGGGTGCTGAGGGGGAGACACAGGGAGGGTGAGGATCAGGGTGCTGAGGGGGAGACACAGGGAGGGTGAGGATCAGGGTGCTGAGGGGAGACACAGGGAGGGTGAGGATCAGGGTGCTGAGGGGGAGACACAAGGTGGGTGAGGATCAGGGTGCTGAGGGGGAGACACATGAGGGTGAGGATAAGGGTGCTGAGGGGGAGACACAGGGAGGGTGAGGATAAGGGATCTGAGGGGGAGACACATGAGGGTGAGGATCAGGGTGCTGAGGGGGAGACACAGGGAGGGTGAGGATCAGGGTGCTGAGGGGGAGACACATGAGGGTGAGGATAAGGGTGCTGAGGGGGAGACACAGGGAGGGTGAGGATAAGGGATCTGAGGGGGAGACACATGAGGGTGAGGATCAGGGTGCTGAGGGGGAGACACAGGGAGGGTGAGGATAAGGGTGCTGAGGGGGAGACACAGGGAGGGTGAGGATAAGGGTGCTGAGGGGGAGACACAGGGAGGGTGAGGATCAGGGTGCTGAGGGGGAGACACATGAGGGTGAGGATCAGGGTGCTGAGGGGAGACACAGGGAGGGTGAGGATCAGGGTGCTGAGGGGGAGACACAGGGAGGGTGAGGATAAGGGATCTGAGGGGGAGACAGGGAGGGTGAGGATCAGGGTGCTGAGGGGGAGACACAGGGAGGGTGAGGATCAGGGAGCTGAGGGGGAGACACAGGGAGGGTGAGGATCAGGGAGCTGAGGGGGAGACACAGGGAGGGTGAGGATAAGGGTGCTGAGGGGGAGACACAGGGAGGGTGAGGATCAGGGTGCTGAGGGGGAGACACAGGGAGGGTGAGGATAAGGGATCTGAGGGGGAGACACATGTAGGGTGAGGATAATGGTGCTGAGGGGGATACACAGGGAGGGTGAGGATCAGGGTGCTGAGGGGGAGACACAGGGAGGGTGAGGATCAGGGTGCTGAGGGGAGACACATGAGGGTGAGGATAAGGGTGCTGAGGGAGAGACACAGGGAGGGTGAGGATCAGGGTGCTGAGGGGGAGATACAAGGAGGGTGAGGATCAGGGTGCTGAGGGAGAGACACAGGGAGGGTGAGGATAAGGGTGCTGAGGGGGAGACAGAGGGATGGTGAGGATCAGGGTGCTGAGGGGGAGACACAGGGAGGGTGAGGATCAGGGTGCTGAGGGAGAGACACAGGGAGGGTGAGGATAAGGATGCTGAGAGGGAGACACACGGAGGGTTAGGATCAGGGTGCTGAGGGGGAGACACAGGGAGGGTGAGGATCAGGGTGCTGAGGGGGAGACACAGGGAGGGTGAGAATAAGGGTGCTGAGGGGGAGACACAGGGAGGGTGAGGATCAGGTTGCTGAGGGAGAGACACAGGGAGGGTGAGGATCAGGGTGCTGAGGGGGAGACACAGGGAGGGTGAGGATAAGGTTGCTGAGGGGGAGACACAGGGAGGGTGAGAATAAGGGTGCTGAGGGGGAGACACAGGGAGGGTGAGGATCAGGTTGCTGAGGGAGAGACACAGGGAGGGTGAGGATCAGGGTGCTGAGGGGGAGACACAGGGAGGGTGAGGATCAGGGTGCTGAGGGGGAGACACAGGGAGGGTGAGGATCAGGGTGCTGAGGGGAGACACAGGGAGGGTGAGGATAAGGGTGCTGAGGGGGAGACACATGAGGGTGAGGATCAGGGTGCTGAGGGGGAGACACATGAGGGTGAGGATCAGGGTGCTGAGGGGGAGACACAGGGAGGGTGAGGATCACGTTGCTGAGGGAGAGACACAGGGAGGGTGAGGATAAGGTTGCTGAGGGGGAGACACAGGGAGGGTGACGATCAGGGTGCTGAGGGGGAGACACAGGGAGGGTGAGGATCAGGGTGCTGAGGGGGAGACACAGGGAGGGTGAGGATCAGGGTGCTGAGGGGAGACACAGGGAGGGTGAGGATCAGGGTGCTGAGGGGGAGACACAAGGTGGGTGAGGATCAGGGTGCTGAGGGGGAGACACATGAGGGTGAGGATAAGGGTGCTGAGGGGGAGACACAGGGAGGGTGAGGATAAGGGATCTGAGGGGGAGACACATGAGGGTGAGGATCAGGGTGCTGAGGGGGAGACACAGGGAGGGTGAGGATCAGGGTGCTGAGGGGGAGACACATGAGGGTGAGGATAAGGGTGCTGAGGGGGAGACACAGGGAGGGTGAGGATAAGGGATCTGAGGGGGAGACACATGAGGGTGAGGATCAGGGTGCTGAGGGGGAGACACAGGGAGGGTGAGGATAAGGGTGCTGAGGGGGAGACACAGGGAGGGTGAGGATAAGGGTGCTGAGGGGGAGACACAGGGAGGGTGAGGATCAGGGTGCTGAGGGGGAGACACATGAGGGTGAGGATCAGGGTGCTGAGGGGAGACACAGGGAGGGTGAGGATCAGGGTGCTGAGGGGGAGACACAGGGAGGGTGAGGATAAGGGTGCTGAGGGGGAGACACAGGGAGGGTGAGGATCAGGGTGCTGAGGGGGAGACACATGAGGGTGAGGATCAGGGTGCTGAGGGGAGACACAGGGAGGGTGAGGATCAGGGTGCTGAGGGGGAGACACAGGGAGGGTGAGGATAAGGGATCTGAGGGGGAGACAGGGAGGGTGAGGATCAGGGTGCTGAGGGGGAGACACAGGGAGGGTGAGGATCAGGGAGCTGAGGGGGAGACACAGGGAGGGTGAGGATCAGGGAGCTGAGGGGGAGACACAGGGAGGGTGAGGATAAGGGTGCTGAGGGGGAGACACAGGGAGGGTGAGGATCAGGGTGCTGAGGGGGAGACACAGGGAGGGTGAGGATAAGGGATCTGAGGGGGAGACACATGTAGGGTGAGGATAATGGTGCTGAGGGGGATACACAGGGAGGGTGAGGATCAGGGTGCTGAGGGGGAGACACAGGGAGGGTGAGGATCAGGGTGCTGAGGGGAGACACATGAGGGTGAGGATAAGGGTGCTGAGGGAGAGACACAGGGAGGGTGAGGATCAGGGTGCTGAGGGGGAGATACAAGGAGGGTGAGGATCAGGGTGCTGAGGGAGAGACACAGGGAGGGTGAGGATAAGGGTGCTGAGGGGGAGACAGAGGGATGGTGAGGATCAGGGTGCTGAGGGGGAGACACAGGGAGGGTGAGGATCAGGGTGCTGAGGGAGAGACACAGGGAGGGTGAGGATAAGGATGCTGAGAGGGAGACACACGGAGGGTTAGGATCAGGGTGCTGAGGGGGAGACACAGGGAGGGTGAGGATCAGGGTGCTGAGGGGGAGACACAGGGAGGGTGAGAATAAGGGTGCTGAGGGGGAGACACAGGGAGGGTGAGGATCAGGTTGCTGAGGGAGAGACACAGGGAGGGTGAGGATCAGGGTGCTGAGGGGGAGACACAGGGAGGGTGAGGATAAGGTTGCTGAGGGGGAGACACAGGGAGGGTGAGAATAAGGGTGCTGAGGGGGAGACACAGGGAGGGTGAGGATCAGGTTGCTGAGGGAGAGACACAGGGAGGGTGAGGATCAGGGTGCTGAGGGGGAGACACAGGGAGGGTGAGGATCAGGGTGCTGAGGGGGAGACACAGGGAGGGTGAGGATCAGGGTGCTGAGGGGAGACACAGGGAGGGTGAGGATAAGGGTGCTGAGGGGGAGACACATGAGGGTGAGGATCAGGGTGCTGAGGGGGAGACACATGAGGGTGAGGATCAGGGTGCTGAGGGGGAGACACAGGGAGGGTGAGGATCACGTTGCTGAGGGAGAGACACAGGGAGGGTGAGGATAAGGTTGCTGAGGGGGAGACACAGGGAGGGTGACGATCAGGGTGCTGAGGGGGAGACACAGGGAGGGTGAGGATCAGGGTGCTGAGGGGGAGACACAGGGAGGGTGAGGATCAGGGTGCTGAGGGGAGACACAGGGAGGGTGAGGATCAGGGTGCTGAGGGGGAGACACAAGGTGGGTGAGGATCAGGGTGCTGAGGGGGAGACACATGAGGGTGAGGATAAGGGTGCTGAGGGGGAGACACAGGGAGGGTGAGGATAAGGGATCTGAGGGGGAGACACATGAGGGTGAGGATCAGGGTGCTGAGGGGGAGACACAGGGAGGGTGAGGATCAGGGTGCTGAGGGGGAGACACATGAGGGTGAGGATAAGGGTGCTGAGGGGGAGACACAGGGAGGGTGAGGATAAGGGATCTGAGGGGGAGACACATGAGGGTGAGGATCAGGGTGCTGAGGGGGAGACACAGGGAGGGTGAGGATAAGGGTGCTGAGGGGGAGACACAGGGAGGGTGAGGATAAGGGTGCTGAGGGGGAGACACAGGGAGGGTGAGGATCAGGGTGCTGAGGGGGAGACACATGAGGGTGAGGATCAGGGTGCTGAGGGGAGACACAGGGAGGGTGAGGATCAGGGTGCTGAGGGGGAGACACAGGGAGGGTGAGGATAAGGGATCTGAGGGGGAGACAGGGAGGGTGAGGATCAGGGTGCTGAGGGGGAGACACAGGGAGGGTGAGGATCAGGGAGCTGAGGGGGAGACACAGGGAGGGTGAGGATCAGGGAGCTGAGGGGGAGACACAGGGAGGGTGAGGATAAGGGTGCTGAGGGGGAGACACAGGGAGGGTGAGGATCAGGGTGCTGAGGGGGAGACACAGGGAGGGTGAGGATAAGGGATCTGAGGGGGAGACACATGTAGGGTGAGGATAATGGTGCTGAGGGGGATACACAGGGAGGGTGAGGATCAGGGTGCTGAGGGGGAGACACAGGGAGGGTGAGGATCAGGGTGCTGAGGGGAGACACATGAGGGTGAGGATAAGGGTGCTGAGGGAGAGACACAGGGAGGGTGAGGATCAGGGTGCTGAGGGGGAGATACAAGGAGGGTGAGGATCAGGGTGCTGAGGGAGAGACACAGGGAGGGTGAGGATAAGGGTGCTGAGGGGGAGACAGAGGGATGGTGAGGATCAGGGTGCTGAGGGGGAGACACAGGGAGGGTGAGGATCAGGGTGCTGAGGGGTAGACACGGGAAGGGTGAGGATCAGGGTGCTGAGGGGGAGACACAGGGAGGGTGAGGATCAGGGTGCTGAGGGGGAGACACAGGGAGGGTGAGGATCAGGGTGCTGAGGGGGAGACACAGGGAGGGTGAGGATAAGGGTGCTGAGGGGGAGACACAGGGAGGGTGAGGATCAGGGTGCTGAGGGGGAGACACAGGGAGGGTGAGGATAAGGGATCTGAGGGGGAGACACATGAGGGTGAGGATCAGGGTGCTGAGGGGGAGACACAGGGAGGGTGAGGATAAGGGTGCTGAGGGGGAGACACAGGGAGGGTGAGGATAAGGGATCTGAGGGGGAGACACATGAGGGTGAGGATCAGGGTGCTGAGGGGGAGACACAGGGAGGGTGAGGATAAGGGTGCTGAGGGGGAGACACAGGGAGGGTGAGGATAAGGGTGCTGAGCGGGAGACACAGGGAGGGTGAGGATCAGGGTGCTGAGGGGGAGACACATGAGGGTGAGGATCAGGGTGCTGAGGGGAGACACAGGGAGGGTGAGGATCAGGGTGCTGAGGGGGAGACACAGGGAGGGTGAGGATAAGGGATCTGAGGGGGAGACAGGGAGGGTGAGGATAAGGGTGCTGAGGGGGAGACACAGGGAGGGTGAGGATCAGGGTGCTGAGGGGGAGACACAAGGTGGGTGAGGATCAGGGTGCTGAGGGGGAGACACATGAGGGTGAGGATAAGGGTGCTGAGGGGGAGACACAGGGAGGGTGAGGATAAGGGATCTGAGGGGGAGACACATGAGGGTGAGGATCAGGGTGCTGAGGGGGAGACACAGGGAGGGTGAGGATCAGGGTGCTGAGGGGAGACACATGGAGGGTGAGGATAAGGGTGCTGAGGGGGAGACAGAGGGATGGTGAGGATCAGGGTGCTGAGGGGGAGACACAGGGAGGGTGAGGATCAGGGTGCTGAGGGGTAGACACGGGAAGGGTGAGGATCAGGGTGCTGAGGGGGAGACACAGGGAGGGTGAGGATCAGGGTGCTGAGGGGGAGACACAGGGAGGGTGAGGATCAGGGTGCTGAGGGGGAGACACAGGGAGGGTGAGGATAAGGGTGCTGAGGGGGAGACACAGGGAGGGTGAGGATCAGGGTGCTGAGGGGGAGACACAGGGAGGGTGAGGATAAGGGATCTGAGGGGGAGACACATGAGGGTGAGGATCAGGGTGCTGAGGGGGAGACACAGGGAGGGTGAGGATAAGGGTGCTGAGGGGGAGACACAGGGAGGGTGAGGATAAGGGATCTGAGGGGGAGACACATGAGGGTGAGGATCAGGGTGCTGAGGGGGAGACACAGGGAGGGTGAGGATAAGGGTGCTGAGGGGGAGACACAGGGAGGGTGAGGATAAGGGTGCTGAGGGGGAGACACAGGGAGGGTGAGGATCAGGGTGCTGAGGGGGAGACACATGAGGGTGAGGATCAGGGTGCTGAGGGGAGACACAGGGAGGGTGAGGATCAGGGTGCTGAGGGGGAGACACAGGGAGGGTGAGGATAAGGGATCTGAGGGGGAGACAGGGAGGGTGAGGATAAGGGTGCTGAGGGGGAGACACAGGGAGGGTGAGGATCAGGGTGCTGAGGGGGAGACACAGGGAGGGTGAGGATCAGGGTGCTGAGGGGGAGACACAGGGAGGGTGAGGATCAGGGTGCTGAGGGGGAGACACAGGGAGGGTGAGGATCAGGGTGCTGAGGGGGAGACACAGGGAGGGTGAGGATAAGGGATCTGAGGGGGAGACACAGGGAGGGTGAGGATAAGGGTGCTGAGGGGGAGACACAGGGAGGGTGAGGATAAGGGTGCTGAGGGGGAGACACAGGGAGGGTGAGGATAAGGGTGCTGAGGGGGAGACACAGGGAGGGTGAGGATAAGGGATCTGAGGGGGAGACACAGGGAGGGTGAGGATCAGGGTGCTGAGGGGGAGACACAGGGAGGGTGAGGATCAGGGTGCTGAGAGGGAGACACAGGGAGGGTGAGGATAAGGGATCTGAGGGGGAGACACAGGGAGGGTGAGGATCAGGGTGCTGAGGGTGAGTCACAGGGAGGGTGAGGATCAGGGTGCTGAGGGGGAGACACAAGGTGGGTGAGGATCAGGGTGCTGAGGGGGAAACACAGGGAGGGTGAGGATCAGGGTGCTGAGGGAGAGACACAGGGAGGGTGAGGATCAGGGTGCTGAGGGGGAGATACAAGGAGGGTGAGGATCAGGGTGCTGAGGGAGAGACACAGGGAGGGTGAGGATCAGGGTGCTGAGGGGGAGACACAGAGAGGGTGAGGATCAGGGTGCTGAGGGAGAGACACAGGGAGGGTGAGGATCAGGATGTTGAGGGGGAGACACAGGGAGGGTGAGGATCAGGGTGCTGAGGGGGAGACACAGGGAGGGTGAGGATCAGGGTGCTGAGGGGGAGACACAGGGAGGGTGAGGATAAGGGTGCTGAGGGGGAGATACATGGAGGGTGAGGATCAGGGTGCTGAGGGGGAGACACAGGGAGGGTGAGGATCAGGGTGCTGAGTGAGAGACACAGGGAGGGTGAGGATCAGGGTGCTGAGGGGGAGACACAGGGAGGGTGAGGATAAGGGATCTGAGGGGGAGACACAGGGAGGGTGAGGATCAGGGTGCTAAAGGGGGAGACACAGGGAGGGTGAGGATCAGGGAGCTGTGGGGGATACACATGGAGGGTGAGGATCAGGGTGCTGAGGAGGAGACACAGGGAGGGTGAGGATCAGGGTGCTGAGGGGGAGACACAGGGAGGGTGAGGATCAGGGTGCTGAGGGGGAGACACAGGGAGTGTGAGGATCAGGGTGCTGAGGGGAGACACAGGGAGGGTGAGGATAAGGGTGCTGAGGGGGAGACACAGGGAGGGTGAGGATCAGGGTGCTGAGGGGGAGACACAGGGAGGGTGAGGATAAGGGTGCTGAGGGGGAGACACAGGGAGGGTGAGGATAAGGGTGCTGAGGGGGAGACACAGGGAGGGTGAGGAATTAGGGAGCTGAGGGGGAGACACAGGGAGGGTGAGGATCAGGGTGCTGAGGGGGAGACACAGGGAGGGTGAGGATAAGGTTGCTGAGGGGGAGACACAGGGAGGGTGAGGATCAGGGAGCTGAGTGGGAGACACAGGGAGGGTGAGGATCAGGGTGCTGAGAGGGAGACACAGGGAGGGTGAGGATCAGGGAGCTGAGGGGAGACACAGGGAGGGTGAGGATCAGGGTGCTGAGGGGGAGACACAGGGAGGGTGAGGATAAGGTTGCTGAGGGGGAGACACAGGGAGGGTGAGGATCAGGGTGCTGAGGGGGAGACACAGGGAGGGTGAGGATCAGGGAGCTGAGGGGGAGACACAGGGAGGGTGAGGATAAGGGTGCTGAGGGGGAGACACAGGGAGGGTGAGGAATTAGGGAGCTGAGGGGGAGACACAGGGAGGGTGAGGATCAGGGTGCTGAGGGGGAGACACAGGGAGGGTGAGGATAAGGTTGCTGAGGGGGAGACACAGGGAGGGTGAGGATCAGGGAGCTGAGTGGGAGACACAGGGAGGGTGAGGATCAGGGTGCTGAGAGGGAGACACAGGGAGGGTGAGGATCAGGGAGCTGAGGGGAGACACAGGGAGGGTGAGGATCAGGGTGCTGAGGGGGAGACACAGGGAGGGTGAGGATCAGGGTGCTGAGGGGGAGACACAGGGAGGGTGAGGATCAGGGTGCTGAGGGGGAGACACAGGGAGGGTGAGGATCAGGGAGCTGAGGGGGAGACACATGGAGGGTGAGGATCAGGGTGCTGAGTGGGAGACACAGGGAGGGTGAGGATCAGAGATCTGAGGGGGAGACACAGGGAGGGTGAGGATCAGGGTGCTGAGGGGGAGACACAGGGAGTGTGAGGATAAGGGTGCTGAGGGGGAGACACAGGGTGGGTGAGGATCAGGGTGCTGAGGGGGAGACACATGAGGGTGAGGATAAAGGTGCTGAGGGGGAGACACAGGGAGGGTGAGGATCAGGGTGCTGAGGGGGAGACACAGGGAGGGTGAGGATCAGGGTGCTGAGGGGGAGACACATGAGGGTGAGGATCAGGGTGCTGAGGGGGAGACACAGGGAGGGTGAGGATCAGGGAGCTGAGGGGGAGACACAGGGAGGGTGAGGATAAGGTTGCTGAGGGGGAGACACATGAGGGTTAGGATAAGGGTGCTGAGGGGGAGACACATGGAGGGTGAGGATCAGGGTGCTGAGGGGGAGACACAGGGAGGGTGAGGATAAGGTTGCTGAGGGGGAGACACAGGGAGATTGAGGATCAGGGTGCTGAGGGGGAGACACAGGGAGGGTGAGGATCAGGGTGCTGAGGGGGAGACACAGGGAGGGTGAGGATCAGGGTGCTGAGGGGGAGACACAGGGAGGGTGAGGATCAGGGTGCTGAGGGGGAGGCACAGGTAGGGTGAGGATCAGGGTGCTGAGGGGGAGACACAGGGAGGGTGAGGATCAGGGTGCTGAGGGGGAGACACAGGGAGGGTGAGGATCAGGGAGCTGAGGGGGAGACACAGGGAGGGTGAGGATCAGGGAGCTGAGGGGGAGACACAGGGAGGGTGAGGATAAGGGTGCTGAGGGGGAGACACAGGGAGGGTGAGGATCAGGGTGCTGAGGGGGAGACACAGGGAGGGTGAGGATAAGGGATCTGAGGGGGAGACACATGTAGGGTGAGGATAATGGTGCTGAGGGGGATACACAGGGAGGGTGAGGATCAGGGTGCTGAGGGGGAGACACAGGGAGGGTGAGGATCAGGGTGCTGAGGGGAGACACATGAGGGTGAGGATAAGGGTGCTGAGGGGGAGACACAGGGAGGGTGAGGATCAGGGTGCTGAGGGGGAGACACAGGGGGGGTGAGGATCAGGGTGCTGAGGGGGAGACACAGGGAGGGTGAGGATCAGGGTGCTGAGGGGGAGACACAGGGAGGGTGAGGATCAGGGTGCTGAGGGGAGACACATGAGGGTGAGGATAAGGGTGCTGAGGGGGAGACACAGGGAGGGTGAGGATCAGGGTGCTGAGGGGGAGACACATGAGGGTGAGGATCAGGGAGCTGAGGGGGAGACACAGGGAGGGTGAGGATAAGGGTGCTGAGGGGGAGACACAGGGGGGTGAGGATCAGGGTGCTGAGGAGGAGACACAGGGAGGGTGAGGATCAGGGTGCTGAGGGGGAGACACAGGGAGGGTGAGGATCAGGGAGCTGAGGGGGAGACACAGGGAGGGTGAGGATAAGGGTGCTGAGGGGGAGACACAGGGAGGGTGAGGATAAGGTTGCTGAGGGGGAGACACAGGGAGGGTGAGGATCAGGGTGCTGAGGGGGAGACACAGGGAGGGTGAGGATCAGGGAGCTGAGGGGGAGACACAGGGAGGGTGAGGATCAGGGTGCTGAGGGGTAGACACAGGGAGGGTGAGGATCAGGGAGCTGAGGGGGAGACACAGGGAGGGTGAGGATCAGGGTGCTGAGGGGGAGACACAGGGAGGGTGAGGATCAGGGTGCTGAGGGGGAGACACAGGGAGGGTGAGAATCAGGGTGCTGAGGGGGAGGCACAGGGAGGGTGAGGATCAGGTTGCTGAGGGGGAGACACAGGGAGGGTGAGAATAAGGGTGCTGAGGGGGAGACACAGGGAGGGTGAGGATCACGTTGCTGAGGGAGAGACACAGGGAGGGTGAGGATAAGGTTGCTGAGGGGGAGACACAGGGAGGGTGACGATCAGGGTGCTGAGGGGGAGACACAGGGAGGGTGAGGATCAGGGTGCTGAGGGGGAGACACAGGGAGGGTGAGGATCAGGGTGCTGAGGGGAGACACAGGGAGGGTGAGGATAAGGGTGCTGAGGGGGAGACACATGAGGGTGAGGATCAGGGTGCTGAGGGGGAGACACATGAGGGTGAGGATCAGGGTGCTGAGGGGGAGACACAGGGAGGGTGAGGATCAGGGTGCTGAGGGAGAGACACAGGGAGGGTGAGGATAAGGATGCTGAGAGGGAGACACACGGAGGGTTAGGATCAGGGTGCTGAGGGGGAGACACAGGGAGGGTGAGGATCAGGGTGCTGAGGGGGAGACACAGGGAGGGTGAGAATAAGGGTGCTGAGGGGGAGACACAGGGAGGGTGAGGATCAGGTTGCTGAGGGAGAGACACAGGGAGGGTGAGGATCAGGGTGCTGAGGGGGAGACACAGGGAGGGTGAGGATAAGGTTGCTGAGGGGGAGACACAGGGAGGGTGAGAATAAGGGTGCTGAGGGGGAGACACAGGGAGGGTGAGGATCAGGTTGCTGAGGGAGAGACACAGGGAGGGTGAGGATCAGGGTGCTGAGGGGGAGACACAGGGAGGGTGAGGATCAGGGTGCTGAGGGGGAGACACAGGGAGGGTGAGGATCAGGGTGCTGAGGGGAGACACAGGGAGGGTGAGGATAAGGGTGCTGAGGGGGAGACACATGAGGGTGAGGATCAGGGTGCTGAGGGGGAGACACATGAGGGTGAGGATCAGGGTGCTGAGGGGGAGACACAGGGAGGGTGAGGATCAGGGTGCTGAGGGGGAGACACAGGGAGGGTGAGGATAAGGGTGCTGAGGGGGAGACACGGGGAGGGTGAGGATCAGGGTGCTGAGAGGGAGACACACGGAGGGTGAGGATCAGGGTGCTGAGGGGGAGACACAGGGAGGGAGAGGATCAGGGTGCTGAGGGGGAGACACAGGGAGGGTGAGGATCAGGGTGCTGAGGGGGAGACACAGGGAGGGTGAGGATAAGGGTGCTGAGGGAGAGACACAGGGAGGGTGAGGATCAGGGTGCTGAGGGGAGACACATGAGGGTGAGGATAAGGGTGCTGAGGGGGAGACACAGGGAGGGTGAGGATCAGGGTGCTGAGGGGGAGACACAGGGAGGGTGAGGATCAGGGTGCTGAGAGGGAGACACACGGAGGGTTAGGATCAGGGTGCTGAGGGGGAGACACATGAGGGTGAGGATCAGGGTGCTGAGGGGGAGACACAGGGAGGGTGAGGATAAGGGTGCTGAGGGGGAGACACAGGGGGGGTGAGGATCAGGGTGCTGAGGAGGAGACACAGGGAGGGTGAGGATCAGGGTGCTGAGGGGGAGACACAGGGAGGGTGAGGATCAGGGAGCTGAGGGGGAGACACAGGGAGGGTGAGGATAAGGGTGCTGAGGGGGAGACACAGGGAGGGTGAGGATAAGGTTGCTGAGGGGGAGACACAGGGAGGGTGAGGATCAGGGTGCTGAGGGGGAGACACAGGGAGGGTGAGGATCAGGGAGCTGAGGGGGAGACACAGGGAGGGTGAGGATCAGGGTGCTGAGGGGGAGACACAGGGAGGGTGAGGATCAGGGAACTGAGGGGGAGACACAGGGAGGGTGAGGATCAGGGTGCTGAGGGGGAGACACAGGGAGGGTGAGGATCAGGGTGCTGAGGGGGAGACACAGGGAGGGTGAGAATCAGGGTGCTGAGGGGGAGGCACAGGGAGGGTGAGGATCAGGTTGCTGAGGGGGAGACACAGGGAGGGTGAGAATAAGGGTGCTGAGGGGGAGACACAGGGAGGGTGAGGATCAGGTTGCTGAGTGAGAGACACAGGGAGGGTGAGGATAAGGTTGCTGAGGGGGAGACACAGGGAGGGTGACGATCAGGGTGCTGAGGGGGAGACACAGGGAGGGTGAGGATCAGGGTGCTTAGGGGGAGACACAGGGAGGGTGAGGATCAGGGTGCTGAGGGGAGACACAGGGAGGGTGAGGATAAGGGTGCTGAGGGGGAGACACATGAGGGTGAGGATCAGGGTGCTGAGGGGGAGACACATGAGGGTGAGGATCAGGGTGCTGAGGGGGAGACACAGGGAGGGTGAGGATCAGGGTGCTGAGGGAGAGACACAGGGAGGGTGAGGATAAGGATGCTGAGAGGGAGACACACGGAGGGTTAGGATCAGGGTGCTGAGGGGGAGACACAGGGAGGGTGAGGATCAGGGTGCTGAGGGGGAGACACAGGGAGGGTGAGAATAAGGGTGCTGAGGGGGAGACACAGGGAGGGTGAGGATCAGGTTGCTGAGGGAGAGACACAGGGAGGGTGAGGATCAGGGTGCTGAGGGGGAGACACAGGGAGGGTGAGGATAAGGTTGCTGAGGGGGAGACACAGGGAGGGTGAGAATAAGGGTGCTGAGGGGGAGACACAGGGAGGGTGAGGATCAGGTTGCTGAGGGAGAGACACAGGGAGGGTGAGGATCAGGGTGCTGAGGGGGAGACACAGGGAGGGTGAGGATCAGGGTGCTGAGGGGGAGACACAGGGAGGGTGAGGATCAGGGTGCTGAGGGGAGACACAGGGAGGGTGAGGATAAGGGTGCTGAGGGGGAGACACATGAGGGTGAGGATCAGGGTGCTGAGGGGGAGACACATGAGGGTGAGGATCAGGGTGCTGAGGGGGAGACACAGGGAGGGTGAGGATCAGGGTGCTGAGGGGGAGACACAGGGAGGGTGAGGATAAGGGTGCTGAGGGGGAGACACGGGGAGGGTGAGGATCAGGGTGCTGAGAGGGAGACACACGGAGGGTGAGGATCAGGGTGCTGAGGGGGAGACACAGGGAGGGTGAGGATCAGGGTGCTGAGGGGGAGACACAGGGAGGGTGAGGATCAGGGTGCTGAGGGGGAGACACAGGGAGGGTGAGGATAAGGGTGCTGAGGGAGAGACACAGGGAGGGTGAGGATCAGGGTGCTGAGGGGAGACACATGAGGGTGAGGATAAGGGTGCTGAGGGGGAGACACAGGGAGGGTGAGGATCAGGGTGCTGAGGGGGAGACACAGGGAGGGTGAGGATCAGGGTGCTGAGAGGGAGACACACGGAGGGTTAGGATCAGGGTGCTGAGGGGGAGACACATGAGGGTGAGGATCAGGGTGCTGAGGGGGAGACACAGGGAGGGTGAGGATCAGGGTGCTGAGGGGAAGACACAGGGAGGGTGAGGATCAGGGTGCTGAGGGGGAGACACAGGGAGGGTGAGAATCAGGGTGCTGAGGGGGAGGCACAGGGAGGGTGAGGATCAGGTTGCTGAGGGGGAGACACAGGGAGGGTGAGAATAAGGGTGCTGAGGGGGAGGCACAGGGAGGGTGAGGATCAGGTTGCTGAGGGAGAGACACAGGGAGGGTGAGGATAAGGTTGCTGAGGGGGAGACACAGGGAGGGTGACGATCAGGGTGCTGAGGGGGAGACACAGGGAGGGTGAGGATCAGGGTGCTGAGGGGGAGACACAGGGAGGGTGAGGATCAGGGTGCTGAGGGGAGACACAGGGAGGGTGAGGATAAGGGTGCTGAGGGGGAGACACATGAGGGTGAGGATCAGGGTGCTGAGGGGGAGACACATGAGGGTGAGGATCAGGGTGCTGAGGGGGAGACACAGGGAGGGTGAGGATCAGGGTGCTGAGGGAGAGACACAGGGAGGGTGAGGATAAGGATGCTGAGAGGGAGACACACGGAGGGTTAGGATCAGG